>NC_091389.1:3783535-3906035 GCF_038502225.1 Cherax quadricarinatus | reverse complement strand
CCTGTGACAGTATTTTTTTTAGTTATGTTCTTGCCGTAAGTTCTTATTGTATGTTTGGCAGCAATATCTTGCCAGCATATAGGTACAATCCTTTGTCAGTTAATTTGATTGAGATCCATACTGTTTCTTTATTTTTATGTTAAACTGTATTGGTTTTAAATAAAATATAAAAAAAAAAAAACTTACTCAGTAAAACACTTTAGTTACCCATCAAAATATATTTTGTTTAAGATAGAACGTAAATATTAATATTTTTTCGTCTCCCTTGAAATTAATGTCAAAATTTATAACAAAAGTTTAAAACTGTAAAAATTTTTATTAAATTTAAATAGTGTATTAGAAAGTAATTAGGATTTTAAAACTTTTTTTTTATTTATTACAGAAATAAAATAAATTTACATAGTAAATCTTAGTTTTTTTAACTATTTTTAATTTATTTTTTATAAATTAATTTATTTACTTATGGTCATACATTTCCTTATATGAAAACAATTTTGGAAACCTACGGGTTATAAACTTACATTTATGTAAATTATCATGTATTTATATTATATAATTATTATAGCTACCTAGAATTTTTTTTTTTTTGATTCATCGACACCATGCCCAGCCCGGGCCGGGAGAATAACGGCTAATATTTAACTAACTATTTTTGATTCATCGACACCATGCCTAACCCTTCTAGGGTAGGGTAGGTGCCTGAGTCCGAGCCTTTAGCTCATAAGACTGTCATTCCCATTAGCCCCCTTGGGGCGGGGATGGCAGACCAGAGAGGCCTAGCTTGTGGCTAGGCCTGGGGACAGTTGGTCCCAGAAGCTAGGCCTGGGGACAGTTGGTCCCAGAAGCTAGGCCTGGGGACAGTTGGTCCCAGAAGCTAGGCCTGGGGACAGTTAGTCCCAAAGATGAGGAGGTACTTGTACCTCCTCCCATGGGAGACTTAGGTCTCAGACACTCCCTAAAGAGGGAGCCAAGGCCGGGCCACCACTTGGAAAAGGCCCGGGCCGGGAGAATACCGGCTAATATTTAATAATAATAATAATAAATATTTTTTATTTAAAAACAATTCAGGTTAACATATAAATCCCGTAAATAAAATTTACGATGAATACATTATGGATCTCAATCCTGCAGAACATAAGTGACAAAAACATAATACAAATTAAGTGACACAAAGAGGTTGCAAATATATACTCGTAAATATTGCTATATAACTTTCAGAGTATATAGTTTACATAATATTACTGTGATATATGACAAAGGTTCAATGCAATAGAATATATGCCTGAGCTTGCTACCATCTGCAGCTCATAAGACTGCCATCCCCACGAGCCCCTTTGAGGCGGGGTAGATGGCAGACCAGAGGCCTAGCTTCTCTCTACGAGCCCCATGAGGGCGGGGAATGTGGCTAGGCCTGGGGACACTTGGTCCCAAAGATGAGGAGGTACTGTACCTCCTCCCATGGGAGACTTAAGTCTCGAGACACTCCCCAGATAGGGAGCCAAGGCCGGGTCACCACTACTTGGAAAAGACCCGGGCCGGGGGAGTACCGGCGAATAAAAAAAAAAAAAAAAAAAAAAAAAAAAAAAGCAATAGAATATTCACGAGAAAATATATCAATTAATCACAACCTTCACATCAGTTAATAAACGAAATAATCTACAAAATCTCATTAAAACAAGTATATAATCTTCCCCAACTAGCCCCCGATACAGGAAATTGCCTAAAAATGCTACATGCCTCACTACAAACCTTATCAGGTCATTGCAAAATAATGAAAGTCTTTTAAGCATTCCGCCCTCTTCCCCAGGATGAGCACATTATATAATGTCAAAAGAAACAAACTCCCTTTGTCAGGGCAATGCGTGAAAGAAAAGCACAATATACCAAACAAACAATATAGGAGTATCTACTAACAAACAGCCATAACCCACTTTATAAATAACAAAATTAACATCGCAAACCTCGAAACATGTCCACAAAGCTGTGAACACAGCCGACATAAAACCCAAATAGTACTCCTGCAAGGTCTTACACCTACATTCATACCATAAATCACACTTGGTATAATAAGATGGCCATGATGAGCCTCAAGCTTCACGTACATAGGTGGCAAGACAACCACAAGGTTGAAGCTACATGCACCCATGACATACCACTACACCTTCTATACCCACATTCACGTCACTCTCACACCTCCCCCCCAGGAGGCGACCCCACTGTGATCCCCTGACTTCCCTCTCTACATATGTAATCCCTCAAAACCCGTACCCTTTACTCATCCCAATTCACAGGTTCACGAGAATCCCTTATGTTATCGTTCTATATCTTTCCGAGAAATCCTGTGCCCACCTCCTCCCATACAGTTCCTTGTTACGACACACCGTAGGATAAAACGTAGTCGCAAGTACCCGCCACCACACATCACAAACCCCTCTCCCCCTCATCACCCATGATATATATATATATATAATCCACCATGATATAATCCAAAGCTCTTATGACACCCTCTTCTAATCCTCCCACATCTAGGCTTAGTGCATGCAGAACCGACACCCCTCGGCCCCCCACCCTCTGTACCACCCTACTTAACAACACCTGACACCCTCCAACCCCTCACAAAAATATACTACATGGAACGCCATCTCATCACCACCACAGATTCCACACCTCCCACCCACTACTACCCTTCTGGCTCTTAGTACCTCTCCTGACAGCAGGATGCCGTGCAGAAAACGATACGTTACCTCCCGCACCCTAGGATTTAACTTCAGCTTACTAAACCTATACTAAATACTCCCCCATGTGTACATGGGGAGCAACCCCTCTACTGGGGCGACAATCCTCCCTGCAAGCAACCTACACAAAACCCCTATTCGAATTTTCCTCGGTTCTCAAACCAACATCAAAGCCTGCAAGACGATTTCACATTCCCTCAACTCCACTCCGCCATACAACTTTCCTAACCTATCATGTACTTTTCTGAGCTACCCCCCTCACTCCCTTGTGCAAAACCTCCCATTTAAGAAACACACATTTAATCCTCCTTCTCAGGTCCATCAACCCCAACCCACCCTGATGCACAGGTAACATTGCAACCTCTCTCCTTAACCAATCACACCTGGAACCCCACAAGAATTTGAACACCCATCTCAGAATCCCCGCAATCACCGTCCTTGTTATTGGGAACACGGCTGCTACATGCCAAACCTTACTGTACAATAATACATTTATTACAATCACTCTTTGCACGAGGGTCAGATGATGAGGTCTCAATGCACCCAGACGCCCCAGGATCCTTTCCAACAACCGATTCGAATTTTCCTCTCGTGCCGCGTCCAGGCCATCCCTATAGGTGATACCACAAATTTTTAAAGACTCCGTCTGTTTCCTCACAACGTTACATCTCCCTCCCCCCTACCCAATCTCCCAACCCCATGACGATTGACTTCTCACTATTTACCTGCATCCCTGTTGCACGTCCAAACAATTGCACATCATCCAAAATCCCCAGCAACATCCCTTCCCGAACCAGGACGGTTGTATCATCTACATATCCTAATAATCCAGGCCATACTTTTCCTACCTCCCCCCACCTCCACTCTTATTACATACACTACGTTCAACCATTCTATAGAAGAGGTCCTGAATGCATGCAAACAATATTTGTGATATGAGACACCCCTGCCTAAGTCCCCTACCCATTGCAATCTCCTTCCCCAAACATCCATTTATCTGTACCTGCATCTTGGCTCCTTTGTACAAAGTGGTTACCCAATTTACTATTTCTTCCCCATAACCCTGCCTCCTGAGTATAGCTCCCAATGCTCCCCTTTCTACTGTCATATTCCTCCTGCCAATCTAAAGCCAACAACGCAGCCCTCCTTCCCCCCCTTTTGACTCCACAAAACTTCTCAGTATCCCATGACCTTCAATCATCGACCTTCCAGGCAACCCAAACTGCATTTTTGAAACCACTCTCCCTGCAACACATTTAAACCGATTACCTAAGACTTTAGCAAACACCTTATAATCTGCACATAACAGCGATATGGCATGGTACTCCTTGAGGGTGTGCTGCCCCTTACCCTTCGGGACTAACACTACAACTGCTGTTGCTTGCTTCTCTCCCATCTCACCCTTCTCCTTCATCTGATTTAATAACCTGACCATCAAACCCCTTATCAACCCCCAATGTTGTAGATAAAATTCAGCCAGGAAACCGTCTATTCCCAGTGCTTTGCCCTTCCTCATTCCCCTTAATGCCATCTCTATTTCCTCTACCGTAATTACCCCTTAGAATTCTAATGCCTTTCTATCACTGTTCCCTAAATTGCATGCCACATACACACCTTCTCTAAAACCTCATCCCCCACCCCCCCACTTGTCCAATACCCTTCATACCATTTATCAGCATACGCACACATTCCTTTCGTAGCCCTTATCTCCTGACCTACCCTATAACCTCCCGCTGACTCATGTACCTCTAACCTTGGGATAGCTGTAACCTGCTGCCTTTGCTTTTGACATCGCAACACACACACACAGATGGCTTGTCTCACCAAGCACCTCCTCTACCCCTGCATGCACCCTTACCACTTGAAACCTCTCACTTTGTAACTCCCTCAGTCTCCCATTCACTTCTACAATATCATCCATAGGATAGTTGCCCCTTACAGCCCCCTGCCCATAACAACCCCTTAACCTGTCCTCTAAATAGTTTGAAAGTCCATATTTTAAGTTATTTATATGTTTACCCTCCCTCACGTAATATTTCCTAATCCTTTCCTTAGCGACACAATCCCACCATTTCATGACATCTTCCACCCTCTGTGCATCCTCACTAAGCTCCTTCCATAGGACAGAAAATCCCTCTAACCCCTCCTCATCACTCAACACACTTATGTTTAATTTCCAGTAACTCCTGTATATTTCCGCAAGCACATACCACCTTACCTCCACCACCACTGCTCTATGATCCGACAATGCTACCTCAACAGTTTTGAAAGATTGTACTACAACCCCTTGAGAAAGATACACTCTAACCTCGCTGCATTCCCTCTCCTAACAAACGTATGCTCTGTCTCCCACACCCCCCTCAAATGTGTCTCATAACCAAATATCCCTCATTAAATCTCTAAGGGTCACAGACACATATTCCACCCCTTTCGATTCCACATTGCCCCTCCTAATAATGCAATTCCAGTCGCCTCCTACTAATGCCACCTCCGGTAATGCACTCAAGAAAAACACAAGGTCATCACACACAAACTCCTGTTTCACCTGTATGTTATCCTCTGCAGGCACATACACATTTACAAAGGACACACACTTGCCCATCCACCAACCATCCATGCGCAACACCCTCCCCCCTCCCCCCTCCCCCCTCACTTCTCTGCAAAACAAACTGGCTCGAGTCCCTAATTAATATACCCACACCTTTTAAATCAGCAGATGGCAGGGTTACCACCTGAAACCCTGCCACCTCCAACACCCTACCCTCCTTAAAATTGTGGTCCTGAAGGAACACAACATCCACTCTAGATCTGTTCAGAAACGTTCTAAACCATTCTCTCTTTACACTATTACACAAACCGCTAACGTTTACTGTCATACACCTGAGACCTTTTAGAGTTTCCACCCCTGCCTCCTCTATCCACTTTTCCCAGGGGCACCAGAGCTTGTAGTTCCACTTGTCACCTTCACAATTCCCTCTCCCCCCCCCTTCTTTCGGTGCCTCCTGTCGTGGCCACCACTACCTTCACCTTCCGCCCAAATCTGCTTCCCTGGCCGCTGGTCTGGCGTCAGGACGTCATCTGAATCCAACGCAGCAGCCCTCTTCCTCGTGACGATCACATTTTCCATAGCTTGGTCTGGAAATGCCTCACAATGGACCTCTACTTCCACTGTACATTGGTTCATGGATCCCAGTGACACCTCTGCCACGCTATCAATCCCGTAGTCCGCATGGTTTTCCTGTCATTGACGCCCCTCAGCCGTCAACTCATTGTCTACTACCCACTCAGGTGCAGCCGCCTCCTCAGGTGGTGACAGAGACTTCAACACCTCAGCCAATTCCTCCTCAATTTCCAACACTTCCTCTGTACTTTCTGCTCATCACTTGCCTCTGGAAGAGTCTCTGGGCCAGTTAACTGGTCAAGGGCCTCACACTCTCCCCCAGCCATATGCTCCTCATCCACTATCTCGCTCCACAGACGACCACGCCCTCGCTCACGTCGTTGTTCCCCACCTGCTTCCTTTGTTGCAGGAGCAGATGACTTCACCTCTGGGCCAGACACTCATTGCCTCTTCCCACATGCCGCCTCTATGTGATCATATTCCCCACATAGTCGGCATGTACATCTTTGCCCGGCATACAAAATCATGACCTGTGTCCTGAATTCCTGTAGGTACACGTAGGACGGTATTGGGTGTTGCAATGTCATTTTTTGGTTAAAAGTACCTTCTGGCAGACCCGCATAGGCTCCCGTCACCCACGTACCATGCTGGGCCAAATGAACTGTCCCATATTTCTCAAAAACTCTTCTAATATCTGCCTCATCCGCCTCGAAGGGATCGTTACGAAGTGTAATGCTGGATACGTCAATCATCCTCAAACGAACAGCTGGCGTAGCATCAAGACTTAAGTCCTGAAAACGATTTACCAACTATTTGTAAACTGTTGCTGTGATCGATTTCACAAAAATTCTGTGAGCTCCATTTAAAGGTACCCTGTATAACTATCCATCCTGAATACCATACGTCTCGGATAATCTTGGGTAGTAATACTTGCGCCGAAACAGGCGATAGTGCCCGTCAGAGAAGCTCAATTCTGACAGTGTTGATCCGGCGCCTATGACTGAATGCCATGTTGACTAATGATAGTTCTCTTGGTTTAACAGCAGAGGCACGACAGCACCACCTCACACCACAGCAGCCAGGCAGATGAGGAGCATCTGCACAGTAGATCCTCTCAGCCCAAAAGCGAAGAGGACAATGTATCTGGAATTATTAATAATTATGTAAGTGATGTAATAATTGTGGAAAAACATCTGCAAGATGCAGAGAAAATTAAGTTACATCTGAAGATTATTTAACCTCCATTGATGATCCTCCATAGATGAGTTGATGCTGGTGTAGATCACTGGATGCTGGGGTAGATCACTGGATGCTGGTGTAGATCACTGGATGCTGAGGTACATCACTGGATGTTGGGGTAGATCACTGGATGCTGATGTAGATCACCTGGATGCTGGTATAGATCACTGGATGCTGGTGTAGATCACTGGATGCTGGTGTAGATCACTGGATGCTGAGGTACATCACTGGATGTTGGGGTAGATCACTGGATGCTGGTGTAGATCATTGGATGCTGGAGTAGATCACTGGATGCTACGGTAGATCACTGGATGATGGGGTAGATCACTGAAAAATGGGGTATATCACTGGATGATGGTGTAGATCACTGGACTCTGGTGTAGAATCACTGGATGCTGGTGTAGATCACTGGATGCCAGGGTAGATCACTGGATGCTGGTGTAGATCACTGGATGCTGGTGTAGATCATTTGATGCTTGGGTAGATCATTGCATGCTGATGTACATCACTGGATGCTGGTGTAGATCACTGGATGCTGGTGTAGATCATTGGATATTGGTGTAGATCACTGGATGATGGGGTAGATCACTGGATGCTGGTGTAGATCACTGGATGCTGTGGTAGATCAGTGGATGCTGGGGTATATCACTGAATGCTGGTGTAGATCACTGGATTCTGGTGCAGATCACTGGATGCTGGCATAGATCACTGGATGCTGGGGTATATCACTGGATGTTGGTGTAGATCATTGGATTCTGGTGTAGATCAATAGATGCTGGTGTAGATCACTGGATGCTGGTGTAGATCACTGGAAGCTGGGGTAGGTCACTGGATGCTGGTATAGATCACTGGATGCTGGGGTAGATCACTGGATGCTGGTGTAGATCACTGGATGTTGGTGTAGATCACTGGATGCTGGTGTAGATCACTGGATGCTGGGTACATCACTGGATGCTGGGTAGATCACTAGATGCTGGGGCAGATCACTGGATGCCTTGGCAAATCAGTGGATGGTGGAGTAGATCACTGGATGCTGGGGTAGATCACTGGATGCTGGGGTAGAACACTGGATGCTGGGGTAGATCACTTGATACTGGGAAAGATCACTGGAAGCTGGGGTAGATCACTGGATGCTGGGGTAGATCACTTGATTCTAAGGTAGATCAGTGGATGCTGGGGAAGATCACTGGATGCTGGGGTAGATCAATGGATTCTAGGGAAGATCACTGGATGTTGGGGTAGATCACTGGATGCTGGGGTAGATCACTGGATGCTGGGGAAGATCACTGGATGCTGGGTAGATCACTGGATGCTGGGGTAGATCACTGGGTGCTTGGGTAGATTACTGGATGCTGGGGTAGGTCACTGGATGCTGGGGTAGATCACTGCATACTGTAGTATTTCAATGGATGCTGGGATAGATCACTGGATGCTGAGGTAGATCACTGGATGCTGGTGAAGATCACTGGATGCTGGTGTAGATCACTGGACACTGGAGTAGAACACTGCATGCTGTAGTATATCAGTGGATGCTGGGATAGATCACTGGATGCTGGGGTAGATCACTGGATGCTGGGGTAGATCACTGGATGCTGGGGTAGATCACTGGGTGCTGGAGTAGAACACTGGATGCTGGTGTAGATTACTGGATCCTAAGGTAGATCAGTGGATGCTTTCATAGGTCACTAGATGCTGGAGTAGATCGCTAGATGCTTTGGTAGATCACTGGATGCTGGGGTAGATCATTGGATGATACAATTGACCAATAGATGCTTGGGTAGATAATCTACCCCATTAGGGATAGAAATTCCTCTGCATCCAATGTAATGGATGCCAGGGAATGCTTCTTTTCCATGTATTTCTTTGTGTTTGTATAATACAACTGTTGTACCTGATCACCCATCCGTGTAAAATGGATACCTGGGTGTTAGTGGACTGGTATGGGTCACATCCTGGGTGTTAGTGGACTGGTGTGGGTCATATCCTGGGTGTTAGTAGACTGGTATGGGTCAAATCCTGGGCGTTAGTGGACTTGTGTGGGTCACATCTTGGTGTTAGTGAATTGGTGTGGGTGGCATCCAAGGTGTTATTAGATTGGAGAAGGTCCGTGTGCTTCAAGATAGTGACCTGGCCTTGGCTCCCTGTCTTGGGAGTGTCTGAGACCTATGTCTGCCATGAGAATAGGTACAAGTACCTCATCTTCTATGTCTGCCTTGAAAGTCGGTACAAGTACCTCCTCATCTATGTCTACCATGGGAGGAGGTTACGAGTACCTCCACATCTTCTATGTCTAGCATGGGAGTAGGTAAAAGTACCTCATCTTCTATGTCTACCATGGGAGGAGGTACAAGCACATCATCTTCTATGTCTACCATGGGAGGAGGTACAAGTACGTCCTCATCTTCTATGTCTGCCATGGGAGGAGGTACAAGCACATCATCTTCTATGTCTACCATGGGAGGAGGTACAAGTACCTCCTCATCTTCTGGGCCCAACTGTCCCCAGGCCTAGCCACAAGCTAGGCTTCTGGTATGCCATCCCTGCCCCAAGGGGGCTAATGGGAATGACAGTCTTGTGAGCTGCAAGCTTTGACTCAGGCACCTACCCTACCCTAGAAGGGCTGGGCGTGGTGTCGATATTAGGTCAGTGTCCCAGGATGTGACCCACACCAGTCGACTAACACCCAGGTACCCATTTCACTAATGGGGAACAGACAACAGGTGGAAAGAAACACACCCCGTGTGGAGCGAGAGTGTTAGCCACCAGAGCCCCTAATATATATAATAAAAAATTCGCTGCCTGACCACGGTAGAGTATGGTTGTGCTCTGCACCCCTCTGCTGTTTGTAGGCGAGCTCCCTTGTCAGTTACCTGGCTGCAGTGGTGTGAAGTGGTGCTGTCACGCCTCTGTTAACAACATAGGTGCACTGTGATTGTCAAGATGGCGGTTAGTCTGAGACGCCGGATAAATACTGTAGGCATTGAGCTACTTAAAGGAACGATAACGCCTAGTTCTGCACAAGTCTTATTGCCAAAGATCATCCGGGAGATATATGGCATACAAGAAAGTGACTTGTATGGTGTAGCATTAAACGGAGGCCAAAGAATTTTTCGTCAAACTGCTATCAGCTACAGTTTATGAATTGTTAGTCACCAGGTTTCAGGACGTAAGTTTTAGCGTCACACCAGCTGTCAGTGTAAGAATGGTAAATGTTTCACGGCATTATACATGGATCAAGTTACACAACGTTCCCTTTGAGGCGGACGAGGCGGATATAAGGAAAGTTTTTGAGACGTATGGGACGGTGCACTATGCTCAACATGGTACGTGGGTGGCAGGTGCCTATGCTGGTTTTCCAGAGGGTTCTTTCAACCTCAAAATGACTTTGAGGCACCCAATACCGTCCTACCTGTATCTCCAAGATTTCAGGACGCAGGTCATGGTAATGTACCCAGGACAACGACGTACATGCCGCCTATGTGGTGAGTATGATCACATAGCGGCGACCTGTGACAAGCGAAGACGTGTGCCTGGACCTGTGGTGGACGTCGCAGCCCCTGCTTCAAAGGTGGCAGGTGAGAAACAAACATCGGATGGAGGGCGTGGTGTTTTGTGGAGCGAGATAGTGGATCGGGCACACAGGACTGGCGGTGAGTTGGAGTCCCTCCCCCAGCTGCCTGATCAGGTATCGTCTCCTGTGGATAAGGAGGAGCAGCAATTACAGGAGAAGGTTCTTGAGATTGAGGAGAAATTGGTGGAGGTGTTGAAGACTTTGTCACCGCCAGAGAGGGACGTTACATCTGAGCGTGGTGTCATCGGAGAGTCGTCGCTTCCAGAAAGTCGGAGACATGATAGTTTGGGACGTGATGGTGGTTTGGAGTCGTCCGTTGAATCATTAAACCATTCTCAGGTAGAGGTGGAGGTTCATCGAGAGGCAACGTCTGACCAAGAAATGTGTAACATGACGGTCACGAGAAAGAGGGCGGCTACGTCAGATTCTGATGACGTCCTTATGCCTGCACAATGGCCTGGGAAACAGACTGAGGTGAAGTGTGAAGGTAGTGGTGTAGGTGGTGGTAGCCATGATAGGAAGCACCGGAGGAAGGGGGGAGGGAAAGAGAGCACTCTGAAGGTGTCAAACTTAAATTCAAGCTCTGGAGTTGTAAAGTGATGAGAGGAAGCAGGGGTGGAAACTTTAATAGGCCTTAGGTGTATGTCTGTAAATGTTAATGGGTTATGTAGGGGTATGAAGAGAAATTGGTTTCTTAATTTCCTGAATAAATCTAGAGTGGATGTTGTGTTCCTGCAGAAGCACAATTTTAAAGTGGGTAGGGTGTTGGAGGTGGCAGGATTTCGAGTAGTTACCCTGCTATCTCCTCGTCTAAAAGGTGGTGTGGGAATTTTAATAAGGGAGACGAGCCAGTTTGTTTTGCAGAGAAGCGAGGGAGGAGGGGGAGGGAGAGTGTTGCGTGTGGATGGGTGGTGGATGGGTAAGCGTGTGTCTTTTGTGAGTGTGTATGCACCGGCAGAAAATAACATAAAGGTAAAGAATGATTTTGTGTGTGAGGATCTTGTGTTTTTCTTAAGTGCACTGCCAGAGGTGGCAATAGTTGGTGGGGATTGGAAAAGTGTAATCAGGGTGGCTGATGTGGACCCAAAAGGGGCTGGATATATGTCTGTGGCTCTTAGGGATTTATTAAGGGATGTTAGGTTACGTGATGCCTTCGGGGGGGCGGTGTGGGAGACTGAATATACGTTTGTTAGGAGTGGATATGCTGCGAGACTAGATAGAGTGTACCTTTCTCAGGGAGTGGATGTGAAATCTTTCAGTACTGTGGAGGCTACAATGTCAGATCATAGGGCAATGGTGGTGGAGGTTGGGTGGGGGACGCTCGCGAACATATATAGAAGTTATTGGAAATTAAATATAAGTGTGTTAGGTGATGAGGAGGGGTTGGAGGGGTTTTCAGTCCTATGGAGGAAGCTTAGTGTGGAAGAACAGGGAGTGGATGACAATGTGACATGGTGGGATTGTGTTGCAAAAGAAAGGATTAGAAAGTTTTATGTGAGAGAAGGAAAACGTATTAGTAATTTAAAATATGGACTGGCTAACAATTCAGAGGATAGGTTAAGAGGTTGCTATGGGCGGGGGGTGGGGGGAATAATTTTCCTATGGATGAAATAGTTGAAATAAAGGGGAGGTTGAGGGTGTTGCAAAATGAATGGTTTCAAGCTGTATGGTTGCAGGCAGGGGTGGAAGAAGTGCTTTGGGGCGACAAGTCGTCAGCTTGTGTTTTGCGGCATCAAAAGCAAAGGCAGGCGGTGACAACTATTCTATGTTTAGAGGTAACGGAGATGGTTGGGAATTATAGAGCAGGGCAGAAGATACGAACCACGAAGGGGATGTGTGCGTATGAGGAGACTTGGTACGAGAAATACTGGAACAGTGGGGGGGGGGTGACATGGCGTTGGACAAGGTGTGTACGTATGTGACGTGTAATTTAGGAAATAGTGATAGAAAGGCTTTAGGTGGGACTATTATGGCAGAGGAAATAGAGAATGCGTTAAGGGGAATGAGGAAGGGGAAAGCGCCGGGTAGAATTTTATTTACAACATCGGACGTTAATAAGGGGATTTTTAGTTAGGTTATTTAATCGTATGAAGGAGAAGGCTAAGTTGGGGGAGAAGCAGGTAACAGCAGTTGTAGTGTTGGTCCCAAAGGTCAAGGGGCAGCCCACCCTTCGGGAGTACCGAGCCATATCACTGATGTGTGCAGAATATAAGGTGTTCGCAAAAATTTTAGGTAATAGCTTCAAAAGTGTTGTGGGAAGGGTCGTGTCAAAATCTCAGTTTGGGTTGCCGGGAATGTCGATGACTGAAGGACATGGCATACTGAGAAGTTTTGTGGAAGCTAAGGGTGGGGGTGAAGGGGCAGCTTTGTTGGCTCTAGATTGGCAGGGAGCATATGATAGAGTGGAAAGGGGAGCTTTGCAGGTTATACTTAGGAGACAGGGTTTTGGGGAGGAAATAGTCGAGTGGGTAAATACGGTTTACAAGGGGGCGAAAATGAGGATACAGATTAATGGGTGTATGGGGAGTAATATTGCAATGGGTAGAGGCCTTAGACAGGGATGCCCCATGTCACAAATATTGTTTGCATGTTTCCAGGACCCCTTTTATAGAATGGTTGACAGCAGCTTATGTACGCCATGTTTACCTGGAGTTTACCTGGAGAGAGTTCCGGGGGTCAACGCCCCCGCGGCCTGGTCTGTGAGGGAAGTGTGGGAAGAGGGAGGGCCTGGCTGGGTTTAATTGGATATATTGACGACACCACTGTTCTCCTTCGTGAAGGGATGTCAATGGGAGTGTTGGACGAGGTTGTGCAATTATTTGGAAGTGCCACGGGTATGCAGGTAAATAGTGCGAAGTCAAGGTGCATGGGGTTGGGTTCTTGGGTGGGGGGTGTGGGGGGAGATGTAATGTTGTTAAAGAATAAGCGATGTCTTTAAAGATTTGTGGTATTATTTACAAGGATGACATGGTTGCGGCACGGGAGGAAAATTCGGATAGGTTATTGGAAAGGATCGTGGGGCGTCTAGGTGTTCTGAGACCCCATCACTTAACTCTTATACAGCGAGTGATAGTCGATAGTCGTAAACATTTTATTGTATAGTAAGATTTGGCATGTTGCAGCTGTGTTCCCAATTACAGGGACAGCGATTGCGGGAATTCTAAGATGGGTGTACAAATTTTTGTGGGGTTCACGTTGTGATTGGTTATGGAGGGAAGTTGTAATGTTACCTGTAAGTCAGGGTGGGTTGGGGTTGATGGATTTGAGATGGAGGGCTAAATGTGTGTTTATTAAATGGGAAGTGTTGCGTGAGGGTGTGAACGCGGGGCAGTTGGGAAGGATACATGACAGGCTGGGTGTGTGGTATCGAGGAATGGAGTTGAGGGAATGCGAAATCGTTTTGAGGGCCGTGATGTTGGTTAGGGAACTGAAAAAGGTTCGTATAAGGGTTTTGTGTAGGTTACTTGTAGGTAGGTGCGTTATCCAAGTTGAGGGTTTGTTCCTCATGTATGCGTGGAAGAGTATTTGGTTTAGATTTAGTAAAACGAAGTTAAACCCTCGGGCACGTGAGGTGATGTTTCGTTTCCTGCATGGGATCCTTCCGTCTGGTGAGATACTACGAAACATACAGGTTGTAGAGGGTGGGGGGTGTGGTATCTGTGGAGGGGATGAGACTGCGTTCCATGTAGTTTACTTTTGTGAAGGGCTAGAGGAGGTTAGGTGTTGGTTAAGTAGGTCGGTACAGAGGGTGGGGGGACGCGGGGTGTCGGTTTTGCGTGCATTAAGTCTAGATATGGGTGGGTTAGACGAGGGTGTCATAAGAGCATTAGATTATATCATGGTAGATTATATATATATATATATATGTCGTGGGTGATGAGGGGGAGAGGGGATAGTGAGGAGAGAAGGAAAGTTCTTGCGGTAACGTTCTATCGTACGATGTGTCATAACAGAGATTTGTATGGGAGGAGGTGGGATCAGGCTTTCTCAGAGGGGTATAGAATGCTAACGTTAGGGATTCTCGTAAATCTGTGATTGATAATGAGTGAGTGAAGGGGTTTTCATAGGTTGGAGGGAGTCAGAGGGTCACAGCGGGCTCGCCTCCCTGGGGGGGGGGTCGTGAGAGCGTTGTGAATGTGGGTTTGGAAAGGTTTTCTGGTTTTCATTGAGACTTTATGGCATCCAAGTGTGGATGTAGAGCTCAAGGTCTCGTTATGTTAGATATAACACTTTTCAGAATGTAGGTATAATATAGTAGGTTTTTTTTTATGTATAATTTTGATGTGTATCAGTCTTGTATGACATGATTCTTGAGGAATAAGTTCTTTGCGACATGAAGTGTGTTTTAGTTTGTATTTATGTTACGTGCTGGGTTTTTGCACGATTAGATATACTTAGATACTGTTTTGCTTTGTGCATACAGTGCATCTGATTAATGTGATTTTGTGAAGCTTTTTGTGTGTACGTGTGTGTGTGTACTCACCTAATTGTACTCACCTAATTGTGGTTGCAGGGGTCGAGACTCAGCTCCTGGCCCAGCCTCTTCACTGATCGCTACTGGATCCTCTCTCTCTCTGCTTCCTGAGCTTTGTCATACCTCTTCTTAAAACTATGTATGGTTCCTGCCTCCACTACTTCACTTGCTAGGCTATTCCACTTCCTGACAACTCTATGACTGAAGAAATACTTCCTAACGTCCCTGTGACTCGTCTGAGTCTTCAGCTTCCAGTTGTGACCCCTTGTCCCTGTGTCCCCTCTCTGGAACATCCTATCTCTGTCCACCTTGTCTATTCCCCGCAGTATCTTGTATGTCGTTATCATGTCTCCCCTGACCCTTCTGTCCTCCAGTGTCGTCAGTCCGATTTCCCTTAACCTTTCCTAGTATGACATTCCCTTGAGCTCTGGGACTAGCCTTGTTGCAAACCTTTGTACTTTCTCTAACTTCTTGACGTGCTTGACCAGGTGTGGGTTCCAGACTGGTGCTGCATACTCCAGTATGGGCCTAACATACACAGTGTACAGTGTCTTGAACGATTCCTTATTAAGGTATAGGAACGCTATTCACAGGTTTGCCAGGCGCCTGTATGCTGCAGCGGTTATTTGGTTGATGTGTGCCTCCGGTGATGTGCTCGGTGTTATGGTCACCCCAAGGTCTTTCTCCCTGAATGAGGTCTGTAGTCTTTGTCCACCTAGCCTATACTCTGTCTGCAGTCTTCTTTGCCCCTCCCCAATCTTCATGACTTTGCATTTGGCTGGATTGAATTCGAGAAGCCAGTTGCTGGACCACATATCCAGCCTGTCCAGGTCTCTTTGCAGTCCTGCCTCATCCTCGTCCGATTTAATTCTTCTCATCAACTTCACATCATCTGCGAACAGGGACACTTCAGAGTCTATTCCTTCCATCATGTCGTTCACATACATCAAAAATAGCACTGGTCCTAGAACTGACCCCTGTGGGACCCCGCTCGTAACAGGCGCCCACTGTGATACCTCTTCACGTACCATGACTCGTTGCTGCCTCCCTGTCAGGTATTCTCTTATCCATTGCAGTGCCCTCCCTTTTACGTGCGCCTGATCCTCCAGCTTCTGCACTAATCTCTTGTGGGGAACTGTGTCAAAGGCCTTCCTGCAGTCTAAGAAAACGCAATCTACCCACCCCTCTCTCTCGTGTCTTACTTCTGTTACCTTGTCATAAAACTCCAGGAGGTTTGTGATACAAGATTTGCCTTCCATGAACCCATGCTGGTTTTCATTTATAATCTTGTTCCTTTCCAGGTGTTCGACCACTCTCCTCCTGATAATCTTCTCCATGACTTTGGACACAATACATGTCAGAGACACAGGTCTGTAGTTTAGTGCCTCGTTTCTGTTTCCTTTCTTAAATATGAGGACTACATTAGCTGTCTTCCATTTCTCAGGTAGTTGCCCAGTTTCAAGGGATGTGTTGAAGATTGTGGTTAGAGGCATGCACAGCATCTCTCCTCCTTCTCTAAGGACCCATGGGGAGATATTGTCCGGTCCCATCGCCTTTGAGGTGTCAAGGTCACTTAAGAGCTTCTTCACCTCCTCCTCAGTTGTTCGTATGTCATCCAACACTTGTTGGATGTTCCCTTCTGTGCTGTCTTCCCACAGCCCTTCCTGTCTCTACTGTAAAAACTTCCTTAAATCTCCTGTTCAGCTCCTCACATACCTCCTGATCATTTCTTGTGAGTTCTCCACCTACTGTCCTTAATCTGATCACCTGGTCTTTGACTGTTGTCTTCCTCCTGATGTGGCTATACAACAGTTTCGGGTCAGTCTTGATTCTCGATGCTATGTCATTTTCATACTGTCGCTGGGCCTCCCTCCTTACCTGTGCATACTCATTCCTGGATCTGCGACTAATCTCCCTATTTTCGTGTGTTCTCTGCCTTCAGTACTTTTTTCATTCTCTATTGCACTTTGTTTTTGCCTCCTTACACCGTCGGGTAAACCAGGGGCTCGTTCTGGTCTTCCCGTTGTTACTGTTGCCCTTGGGAATAAACCTTTCCACTGCCTCCTTGCATTTTGTTGTTACATATTCCATCATTTCATTTACTGGCTTTCCTGCCAGTTCTCTGTCCCACTGGACCTCCCGCAGGAAGTTCTTCAACCCTATGTAGTCCCCTCTTTTATAGTCGTAAGAACATAAGAACATAAGAAAGGAGGAACACTGCAGCAGGCCTGTTGGCCCATACTATGCAGGTCCATTACAATTCATCCCACTAACAAACATTTGACCAACCCAATTTTCAATGCCACCCAAGAAACCAATGCCACCCAAGAAACGTTCAATGCCACCCAAGAAACTTTTAATGCCACCCAAGAAACTTTCAATTCAAATGGTGTGGTGCTTTCCCCATTCAACTCCTGTTATTCTCTCCACTTGCAGCTCTACTATGTATTCAAAGCACAGAACCACGTGATCGCTAGCTCCTAGGGGACTCTCATACTTGATGTCCTCAATATCTGAGCTACCCAGGGTGAACACAAGGTCCAATCTTGCTGGTTCATCCTCCTCTCTCACTCTGGTAGTGTCCTTAACATGTTGGTGCATGAGGTTTTCCAGCACCACGTCCAACATCCTGGCTCTCCATGTTTTGGGACCCCCATGTGGCTCCAGGTTTTCCCAGTCAATCTCCCTGTGGTTGAAATCCCCCATAACCAGCAACTTTGCTCTGCTGAAGTGAGCTCTTCTTGCCACCTCAGCAAGTGTGTCCATCATTGCTCTGTTGCTCTCTTCATATTCCTCTCTTGGCCTCCTGCAGTTCTGTGGTGAATTATACATCACTGCAATGACCACTTTGTGTTCCCCAGACTGAAGTGTACCTGCTATGTAGTCTCTTTCTCCCGTCTCATCTATTCCTTCCATTTTCTCGAATTTCCATCTGTTTTTTACGAGCAGAGCAGCCCCACCTCCCCCCCTGCCCCTTCTATCTTTCCTCATGATCTGGTATCCTGGTGGGAAGATTGCATCTGTTATTGTCTCCGTGAGTTTTGTTTCTGTAACTGCTATGATGTCTGGGGACTTCTCATTGATTCTTTCTTGCCATTCCTCATGTTTATTCGTTAATCCATCTGCATTTGTGTACCAAACCTTCAACTTCTGTTCTAATACTGTAACTGTGGTGTGAGGGGTGGAAACAGAGGGATCGGTGTGTGATGGTTGGTTTGGATTGTTCAGTTGCCTTGGGGGTGTCGTGGCTGGAGTCCTTCTGCAGGTGTTTCTGGGGGATGCGCTTGTCCTTCCATTTGATCCTGGGTTATTCTGCTCTCCTTTTTCATTTCCTCCCATTTCTCTTTTCGTTTTTGAACTCTCTCTTTCATTGTCTTCCTTTCGTCCTGTGTTCTGTCTCGATCGAGGTACACACTCCGGAACTCCTGCTTGCCTCTCAGCCGTGCTTTCTCCTGCAGGATCATGGTTCGGGTTGATTCTGCCTTGAAAATTACTTTGAGAGGCCGATTCCTTTTCTTTGTGAACCACCCAATTCTCCGAAAATTTGCCACCTGGGTCATGTCCCCCTCGCCTATCACCTTCATGATATCTTCAATCGCTTTTTTCTCCTCCTGCTTTCTTTCATCATAAGTTTCCCCTTTAGCTTCGTCTAGCCCATAGACAAACACGGATCTCTCCCTTTTCACCTCCCACTGTGACTCCCATTGCATCCTCTGATGTGTTTTAGTTCCTTCCCGTGGAGTGTTCCTTCCTTCAGTCCCTTCCCTAGTTATGGCCCCTATGCTTCTTGGTTTATCCTTCCTGCTCACCTGCTCCTGGCCCCCACAGGTATCTGGTAAGGTCCTTGCACATGTCCTAGTTCCTTCAATGTCTTCCAACCTCTCATTCTGTCCTAGTGTGCTCCCTGTCTTTGTTTTGGCCCCATGTGGGTTTGACAGGACCTCTGCATACAGTTTAGTTTCCATGCTTCCTTCAGACCTGTTGTCTGTGTTTGATGTAGCCATTGCCGATGCTACTTCTGTAATATCTTTGTCTGTGCTGTTTCAGATGTCTCTTCTAATCTCTCTATCTTGATTTCTGCTGCTGTGGCCTGTTGCTTCCACCTTCTGCATTCTGCTGCTAACCTCTCTTCCATCTTCCTTTCCAGCTCATCTAGTCTCCTTCCCCAGTGTTCCTCCCTTTTTTTGAGCTCTACCTCCAATTCCTCCCTCCCAGAATCGTCCTTGGAGCCCCTTGTCCTCATCCTGGTTAGGGGCAGGGGAATAGATGGTTAGGAGAGGGGATGGATGGTTGTGGGGGAGGGGGAGGAGGGTTATTGGAGGGAGGGAGGTAGTTGGGGGGGTTAGACGGTTTGGGGAGGGGTTAGGTGGTTTGGGGGAGGGGTAGGTGGCTAAGGTGAGGTGGTTAGGGAAGGGGGAGAGGTGGTTAGGGGAGGGGGGGTACGGGTTTGTGTCAGGTGTTTGTGTCAAGTGGTGGAGGGTGTGTGGGTGTGGGTGTGTGTGTGTGTGTATGTGCGTGTGTGTGTGCATGTGTGTGTGCATGTGTGTGTGGTGTGTGTGTGTGGTGTGTGTGTGTTTGTGGTGTGTGTGTGTGTGGTGTGTGTGTGTGTGTGGTGTGTGTGTGTGTGGTGTGTGTGTGTGTGGTGTGTGTGTGTGTGTGTGTGTGTGGCGTGTGTGTGTGGTGTGTGTGTGTGGTGTGTATGTGTGGTGTGTGTGTGTGTGGCATGTGGGTGTGTGGTGTGTGTGGTGTGTGGTGTGTGTGTGTGTGTGTGTGTATCCCTTTCTATTGTATTGAGCCTTTGTATGATTCGATTCTTTTTAAAGTTTATAATTATGGTCTGTACCCTGATACCGGTTTGGTGTCAATGCTAAGTTCTTGATGTTAAGTTTTAGTCTGTATGGTATACAGACATATCTAGACAGTTTAGTCTGTATGGTATACAGACATATCTAGACAGTTTAGTCTGTATGGTATACAGACATATCTAGACAGTTTAGTCTGTATGGTATACAGACATATCTAGACAGTTTAGTCTGTATGGTATACAGACATATCTAGACAGTTTAGTCTGTATGGTATACAGACATATCTAGACAGTTTAGTCTGTATGGTATACAGACATATCTAGACAGTTTAGTCTGTATGGTATACAGACATATCTAGACAGTTTAGTCTGTATGGTATACAGACATATCTAGACAGTTTAGTCTGTATGGTATACAGACATATCTAGACAGTTTAGTCTGTATGGTATACAGACATATCTAGACAGTTTAGTCTGTATGGTATACAGACATATCTGGACAGTTTATTCTGTATGCTATACAGACATGTCTAGACAGTTTAGTCTGTATGGTATACAGACATATCTAGACGGTTTCTGTATATTCGTATGTTGGTATATGTAAAGCTGTATTGTTAGGGATACGTATGTAGATGTTCTAGTAAGATTATGATGTTAGGTTTTGGTTTTTTGATTAATGCGAAGGATGGGATTTAACTGATATAACTTCTCTGTATATTTTATGTTCAAGTGTATTGAGCCTTTGTGTGGAAATTTATTTGGTCCCTAAAGTTCCACAGCAGATCCAGCATGGCCATATGGGACGGCCGAGCCAGGCGGCCCTTAAACTCTCCCAAACAAACAAAGCATTCTCTGGTTGGCGATTGTTGGTAAGCTTATTTAATTTATAGATTTACTCTTCAGGGAAGGAGTAGGTAGTTCTACTGATAGTATATTAATATTAGGTTTACTAAGGCAAATGTAGATAATAATAATGTAGACCTAAGACCTTAACATAGGTAGTAATAGGCCGATAATGTAGGCAAACACTAGGATAAGTTAGCTAGGGAGAACTGGCAGCCCTAGTTTGAACGAAGAGACGAGGGTCTGGAAGGGAGACCAGCTCGTTCTTACGACAGACACCATCAAGACAAGACGTGCCGTGAACAACAGACGGCGCCCCACGTGTCTTCACATCTGAGACCTGGGAAAATCTGGTAGAGGCACCTCGATGTACCCTAGATGTCCTCCTCCATCAGGCCATACAGTAAGACAAGACCTTCACCTTTTCTCGTAGATTCTGGCCAGTGTCTTGGGAGATCGTGGGTGAGTTTTAACTGTGGGCCCGGTGTGCAACAGAGAGAGCATGCCCAGTAAGTACCAGTGTCTCAGAGCCGTCTGAAGCTAGTGTCTGAGTCTGCATAGTTATACTAGGGGATACATACCCTCTTGGATATAGGAACTTCTGAGGTGCAGGCAGGACACTAATTACGATTGAATATTGCAGGAATTAATGCTCCCGGTTGCACGTGGCTCCTGAGGGGGAGTCCAAAGGGGCTAAGGCTAGCTTAGGGAAGTGAAGATCAGGACATACGCTGCAACACCAAGTAAGTTAGTCCTTTACACGTGCATGCAGGCGAGGTTTCTTGCAATAACAATCATTTGTGAAAATCTGTCCTATAAGCCACTTGTGAGGCTGAGGTACCCACCTCAGAGCTCGGTGTCAACAGAGTTTGCCAGGGTAGGCGACTCACTTGGAGGTTAGTTAGTTAGTTAAAGATTAGCCGGTATTCTCCCGGCCCGGGCCTTGTCCAAGTGGTGGCCCGGCCTTGGCTCCCTCTTTAGGGAGTGCCTGAGACCTAAGTCTCCCATGGGAGGAGGCACAAGCACTTCCTCATCTTTGGGACCAACTGTCCCCAGGCCTAGCCACAAGCTAGGTCTCTCTGGTCTGCCATCCCCACCCCAAGAGGGCAAATGGGAATGACAGTCTTATGAGCTAAAGGCTCGGGCTCAGGCACCTACCCTACCCTAGAAGGGTTAGGCATGGTGTCGATCTCACTTGGAGGCAGTCCACACAAGTTTTCACACTTTATCAGATGTCATGTTATATGTACAATTTATATATATGCAAGGTTTTGCATCAATGAAGGTGTATATATGTCAATTCATGACCCTGTGACAGTATTTTTTTTAGTTATGTTCTTGCCGTAAGTTCTTATTGTATGTTTGGCAGCAATATCTTGCCAGCATATAGGTACAATCCTTTGTCAGTTAATTTGATTGAGATCCATACTGTTTCTTTATTTTTATGTTAAACTGTATTGGTTTTAAATAAAATATAAAATATATATATATATATATATATATATATATATATATAATAATTAATTATAATACCAGGTAGTAATAACAGTTGATATACTAGTTAGTTGTTAGTTTAATATGTTTATTATGCACCCCATACCCATCCTGTGGGCGGTAGTCACCCCATACCCATCCTGTGGGCGGTAGTCACCACATACCCATCCTGTGGGCGGTAGTCACCACATACCCATCCTGTGGGCGGTAGTCACCCCATACCCATCCTGTGGGCGGTAGTCACCACATACCCATCCTGTGGGCGGTAGTCACCACATACCCATCCTGTGGGCGGTAGTCACCCCATACCCATCCTGTGGGCGGTAGTCACCCCATACCCATCCTGTGGGCGGTAGTCACCCCATACCCATCCTGTGGGCGGTAGTCACCCCATACCCATCCTGTGGGCGGTAGTCACCCCATACCCATCCTGTGGGCGGTAGTCACCCCATACCCATCCTGTGGGTGGTAGTCACCCCATACCCATCCAGTGGGCGGTAGTCACCACATACCCATCCTGTGGGCGGTAGTCACCACATACCCATCCTGTGGGCGGTAGTCACCCCATACCCATCCTGTGGGCGGTAGTCACCCCATACCCATCCTGTGGGCGGTAGTCACCCCATACCCATCCTGTGGGCGGTAGTCAAAAGATTACAGAGGTACACAATGGGTCCAGGGACCGGGCTCCAAAGTTTTGATGGCTGAACTAGGTACAAGGTAATGAACTCACAAGTTACAAAGGTAATAAACTCACAAGTTACAAAGGTAATGAACTCACAAGTTACAAAGGTAATGAACTCACAAGTTACAAAGGTAATGAACTCACAAGTTACAAAGGTAATGAACTCACAAGTTACAAAGGTAATGAACTCACAAGTTACAAAGGTAATGAACTCACAAGTTACAAAGGTAATGAACTCACAAGTTACAAAGGTAATGAACTCACAAGTTACAAAGGTAATGAACTCACAAGTTACAAAGGTAATGAACTCACAAGTTACAAAGGTAATGAACTCACAAGTTACAAAGGTAATGAACTCACAAGTTACAAAGGTAATGAACTCACAAGTTACAAAGGTAATGAACTCACAAGTTACAAAGGTAATGAACTCACAAGTTACAAAGGTAATGAACTCACAAGTTACAAAGGTAATGAACTCACAAGTTACAAAGGTAATGAACTCACAAGTTACAAAGGTAATGAACTCACAAGTTACAAAGGTAATGAACTCACAAGTTACAAAGGTAATGAACTCACAAGTTACAAAGGTAATGAACTCACAAGTTACAAAGGTAATGAACTCACAAGTTACAAAGGTAATAAATACTGTAAGAATGGTTACTTAAGTTTATACATGGCTACAATCATTAAGTGAGATAGATATAATTTTATGACCCGAAGGTACTCAAAAATACTCCAAATGAGATCATATATATCACAGACGAAGAGGACCAAACGCCTTATGAAAGAGTAATTATAAAGTTTTTTGATAACGTTTTAGTTTTTATATAAACGCTAAGAAATATAATAAGAACTTTCAAATATTTTCTACCTTTCACTTTATAGTAAAATTCTTGTTTTTTTTTCTTTAATTGATTTTAAGGTTAATAGAAATTTTATAAACTGTCAAATATAAAACTATGATAATACTGAAAAATATTAATGTTTACCCATAACATTTAAATAAATACATTTTGAAGGATAACTAATATATTTTATTTTATTTATTTTTCCAAGTGATAAGATAAGAGAGATAAGATTTCGTTCGGATTTTTAACCCCGGAGGGTTAGCCACCCAGGATAACCCAAGAAAGTCAGTGCGTCATCGAGGACTGTCTAACTTATTTCCATTGTGGTCCTTAATCTTGTCCCCCAGGATGCCACCCACACCAGTCCACTAACACCCAGGATGCCACCCACACCAGTCCACTAACACCCAGGTACCTATTTGCTGCTAGGTGAACAGGACAACAGGTGTAAGGAAACGTGTCGAAATGTTTCCACCCGCCGGGAATCGAACCCGGGCCCTCCGTGTGTGAAGCGGGAGCTTTAGCCACCAGGCCACCGGGCCACCCTGTCTAGTGTCTACCATGGGAGGAGGTACAAGTACCTCCTCATCCTCTATGTTTACCACGGGTGGAGGTACAATTACCTTCTCATCTTCTGTGTCTACCATGGGAGGTGGAGAAGTACCTCTTCATCTATGTCTGCCATGGGAGGAGGTACATGTACCTCCTCATCTTCTATGTCTACCATGGGAGGAGGTACAAGTACATCTTCATCTATGTCTGCCATGGGAGGAGGTACATGTACCTCCTCATCTTCTATGTCTACCATGGGAGGAGGTACAAGTACCTCTTCATCTATGTCTGCCATGGGAGGAGGTACATGTACCTCCTCATCTTCTATGTCTACCATGGGAGGAGGTACAAGTACCTCTTCATCTATGTCTACCATGGGAGGAGGTACAAGTACCTCTTCATCTTCTATGTCTACCATGGGAGGAGGTACAAGTACCTCTTCATCTTCTATGTCTACCATGGGAGGAGGTACAAGTACCTCCTCATCTTCTATGTCTACCATGGGAGGAGGTACAAGTACCTCTTCATCTTCTATGTCTACCATGGGAGGAGGTACAAGTACCTCCTCATCTTCTATGTCTACCATGGGAGGAGGTACAAGTATCTCTTCATCTTCTATGTCTACCATGGGAGGAGGTACAAGTACCTCTTCATCTTCTATGTCTACCATGGGAGGAGGTACAAGTACCTCCTCATCTTCTATGTCTACCATGGAAGGAGGTAAAAGTACCTCTTCATCTTCTATGTCTACCATGGGAGGAGGTACAAGTACCTCCTCATCTTCTATGTCTACCATGGGAGGAGGTACAAGTACCTCTTCATCTTCTATGTCTACCATGGGAGGAGGTACAAGTACCTCCTCATCTTCTATGTCTACCATGGGAGGAGGTACAAGTACCTCTTCATCTTCTATGTCTACCATGGGAGGAGGTACAAGTACCTCCTCATCTTCTATGTCTACCATGGGAGGAGGTACAAGTATCTCCTCATCTTCTATGTCTGTTGCGAATAAGAATTTTTTTAAAGAACTTCAGAATGTGGCCTGTTACCATTTATTTCTTATGCAACAAGATTTTTGGATCCGAGTTCTTTAAAGGTCTTTTAGAGTCTAGGGGAAATAATTTCAACAGGGAAACTCCATAGAATAATATTCAAATTTATTAAAGTATTTAAATACAATGCTTTATCTTCTCTTTGTAGTTAATGTAACTTAATACTTTGTACAATAAATTTACCATATACATTTAGTTCAAAATCATGGAAATGTCATATTAATAAGGAAGTTTAATTATTCTTCCTGTATCTAAGTCCTCATTAATATTTATGTCTCTTTCTTAACAAGACTGTAGACTCAAAATACAAAAGATCGACACCATGCCCAGCCCTTCTAGGGTAGGGTAGGTGCCTGAGCCCGAGCCTTTAGCTCATAAGACTGTCATTCCCATTAGCCCCCTTGGGGCGGGGATGGCAGACCAGAGAGGCCTAGCTTGTGGCTAGGCCTGGGGACAGTTGGTCCCAAAGATGAGGAGGTACTTGTGCCTCCTCCCATGGGAGACTTAGGTCTCAGACACTCCCTAAAGAGGGAGCCAAGGCCGGGCCACCACTTGGACAAGGCCCGGGCCGGGAGAATACCGGCTAATATTTAATAATAATAATAAAATACAAAAGGTACAAGATTTAACAAGACCTTTGAATCTGGCCGTAAAATATCTATGGATTATTGAACTGACCAAGAATATAAATATCAAAAGAGTCTTTCAAAGCAATGAGGAACAAAGTGAGTCAGCTCTAGAGTCCAATTCTCAAAACCATTCAAACTGTACACCGTAAGAGCCAATATACGATCAGTTGTCAGGGCTAGAGCAGGGAGCAATATACGATCAGTTGTCAGGGCTAGAGCTGGGAGCAGACTGACTACTTGCCAGTCTGTTGACGCGTCGTCAGGTTGGATCACCTGACCCTACGTCAGTCAGTCGGACATAAACAACTGAACAATTCACCGGATGGTTCCGAGACTTAAACTCTATATACACAAGAAATCCTACCTAACCATAATAGTAGAATAATAGTGATAATTACAAAATAGTGATAATAACGATAATAGTGATAATAACGATAATAGCGATAATACCATGGTATTTTTCATATATATATATTTTTTTTTATATTTTATTTATAACATACAATACATTAACAAAAGCATACAGTATTAGAGCATCGACAGACAATATAAATTCATCAATTTCTATACACTGCAATATGCGGATGGAAACATTTCGACACGTTTCCTTACACCTGTTGTCCTGTTCACCTAGCAGCAAATAGGTACCTGGGTGTTAGTCGACTGGTGTGGGTGGCATCCTGGGGGACAAGATTAAGGACCCCAATGGAAATAAGTTAGACAGTCCTCGATGACGCACTGACTTTCTTGGGTTATCCTGGGTGGCTAACCCTCCGGGGTTAAAAATCTGAACGAAATCTTATCTCTTATCTTATCTTATCTCAAATATATATACTTCATGCAGCTGATAGGTGAATACTGCCATATACATAATTCATTACTATGCATTCCTCGCCCAGCTGCCGGTGAGGGTGGACGTTTGGTACTCTTCTCTGACAGGCGCAAGTGCTAGCCAGGCTGTCACAATGGTGGTTGGGGTGCGACGCAGAATTAACACTGTCGGCATAGAATTACTGAGAGGTACAATTAATCAAGATTCGGCGTTGACGTTGTTGCCTCTGATTATTCGAGAGACATATGGGATTGAGGATTGCGACCTTTACGGTGTAGCCTTAAATGGAAACTACCGAATGTTCGTGAAACTGCTGTCATCACACGTGTATGAGGATCTACTTGCTCATTATCAGGATGTTGCTATCGAGGTTAACGAGGGCATACTGGTAAAGATGGTCGATGTTTCGAGTCAATTTACGTATGTAAAGTTACGTAATGTGCCTTTCGAGGCAAATGAAGCTGATCTACATAGTGTGTTCGGGAAGTTTGGAACTGTACACACGTAGCTCAACAAGGCAAGTGGACGGCAGGGGCTTATGTGGGTTATCCAGAAGGTAGTTTTAGCCTAAAGATGACTCTGAGGCAACCTATACCTTCGTATGTGTTCTTAGAGGAATTTAGGACACAAATACTCGTAATTTACGCTGGCCAACATAGAACTTGTAGACTGTGTGATGGTTATGATCACATAGCGGCTGAATGTGTGCGGCGGAGGACTGGCCAGGGAATACCAAGGAGTGACATTACGAGGCGAGGACCTACAGTGACAGATCAGAACCGCCAGGATGGACGTAGGCGTGGTCGGTTGCGGAGTGAGGAAGTGGAGGAAATGCAACGTGAGTTGGAGAATGAGGGTGCAGTGCAGCAATTGAGTGTGTCTGCAGAGGATGTGATGCACGAGGCGGACAAGGACGTACCTAATGACGTAGAAATTGACGTAGTGCTTGAGACAGTTTTGCAGATGTTCCCTAAATCGGAGGAAGCCTTGACAGAGGTAACGACGGGAGACCAGGTACAGGGACAAGGGGAAGCATGCGGGTCTGAAGATAGGAATGTAATGTCGGCTTGGCCAAGTAGTGAGAAGGGGAATGAGGTGATAGAGGTGGAGGTGCACAATGAGGAAGGTCAGGAGACTAGCATGGTGGAAGAGGAAGTGTCGAGGAAGCGGGCAGCTGTCACGTCTGACTCGGATGACGTCCTCACTCCAGCACAAAGACCAGGGAAAAAGGCAGGGACTGAAGGTGTGTGTAGAGGCACAGAGAAAAAGAAACGCCAGCAAGGGGTTAGGAGTGGAGGGGATGGAGTGAGTGCCAAGGACGGTGTGTATGAGGCTACTGGACAGCGGAAAAATGTGGTGGGGAAAAGTGGGTGGAAAACGTAAGCAGGCCTAAGGTGTATGACAATTAATGTTAATGGTTTATGTAAGAGTGGTAAGTGTGTATGGTTGTGAGGACTGCTGTATCGTTACAAGGTAGATGTTGCCTTTATACAAGAGCATAACTTGAAAATAGGAAAATTGCTGGAGGTGGATGGATATAGGGCTTTTGTAACTCCAACGACACGTTTAAAAGGTGGAGTAGGTGTTTTAATTCGTGAGGCAAGCCCGTTTGTTTTGCAAAGGTTTGAGGGGGGGTGAGGGAAGAATAATGAGAGTGGACGGGTGGTGGATGCGTGAACGCGTGTCCTTTGTTGGAGTGTATGCTCCGGCGGAGAACGATGCGAGGGTAAAATCGGCATTTGTAAGGGATGATCTGGTGTATTTCTTGAGAGCGCTGCCCAGGGTTGCATTGATTGGGGGAGATTGGAATTGTATAATACAGAGATTTGATGTGATGCCAGCGGGGGCGGGATATTTTTCAAACGTGTTGCGAGACCTGTGTAGAGATATTGGGGTACGAGATGCATTTTGGGGTGGAATAGGTGAAGTGCAACATACGTATGTAAGGAGGGAATACGCAGCTAGACTGGATAGGATCTATATAACGCAAGGGGTTTCAGTGGAGTCTTTTAACACTATAGAAGCAATTTATTCAGATCACAGGGCAGTGGTGGTGGGGGTAGCATGGGACTCGTTAGTGAAACGGTTTGAAAGCTACTGGAAATTAAACACGCGACTCCTTGAGGATGAGGAAGTGGAGGAGGGGTTTGCTTCGCTGTGGAGGAAGCTAAGTGAGGAGGCAAAAAGGGTTGATAATGTTGTACGTTGGTGGGACAGTGTGGCCAAGGAGAGGATTCGTAGGTTTTACGTGGGTGAGGGGAAGCGTATAAATCGACTGAAGTATGGATTAACAAATTATTTGGAAAGTAGAATAGGATACTATCATGAGCAAGGAGTAGTGGGAGGGGTATTCCAAACAGAGGCAATAGATGATCTGAAGAGCAGGATAAGAGAGGTGCAGGAGGAGAGATTTCATGCGGCACGGGTGCAGGCGGGTGTGGAGGAAGTGCTTTGGGGGGACAAGCCATCGGCATGTGTGTTGAGGAGACAACAGCAAAGGAGGACAGCGACCACAATAGCAGATTTGGAAGTGCACACTGAGGTGAATGGGTTTAGGGAGGGGCAGGTGTTAAAAACAACAGAGGTGATGAGTATGTTCGCGGATGCGTGGTATGGGTATTATTGGAAAAGTAAAGGAGTTAATAGGGAGCATCTTGATGGGGTGTGTGCTGTAGAGCCCGTAGCTCTGGGGAGAAAGGACAGGGAAGCTTTGGGTGGTGAGATTGAAGAGGGGGAGATATGGAGAGTGCTTGTAGACATGTGCAGAGGCAAAGCACCAGGTATTGATGGACTACCAAGTGAATTTTACTTAAAACATTGGGATCTGTTAAGGGGTTTTTTAGTAACGCTGTTCAATAGAATGAAAGATGGGGGAGAATTGGGCGAGAAGCAAAGTACAGGGGTCGTAGTGCTTGTGCCCAAGGGTAAGGGGCAGAGTACACTTAAGGATTACAGGGCGATTACTCTCATGTGTGCGGACTATAAATTGTTCGCGAAGATTTTGGGGAATAGGTTAAAATGTGTAGTGGGACGTGTAGTTTCAAAAGGTCAACTAGGGTTGCCAGGACGGTCGATGGTCATGGGGCACGGAATTCTAAAGGGGTTTGTTGAGAGTTTTGAGGGGACGCAGGAAGGAGGGGGTATAGTGGCGATTGATTGGCAGGGAGCTTATGATCAGGTGGAAAGAGAGGGTTTAAGACAGATCCTTAGCAAACAAGGTTTTGGGGATGAGATTGTGGGGTGGGTTGAAACATTGTATAAAGGGGCAAAAGCGAGAATTCAGATCAATGGACGTGTGGGAGGTGTGGTGAACATGGATAGGGGCTTGAGGCAGGGTTGCCCGCTATCAAGGGGTGGTTGGCATGTTTGGAGGGGCGACAGGCATGACTGTAAACGTTGAGAAAACAAAGATCATGGGGCTAGGGGAGTGGAGAGACAGAGTTGATTGGGACTGTAATGTGGTGAGAAGGCAGGATGCTGGTGTAGATCACTGGATGCTGGGTAGATCACTGGATGCTGGTGTAGATCACTGGATGCTGGTGTAGATCACTGGATGCTATGGTAGTTCACTGGATGCTAGTGTAGATCACTGGATGATGGTGTAGATCACTAAATGCTGGTGTAGATCACTGGATGCTGGTGTAGATCACTGGATGCTGGGGTAGATCACTGAATGCTGGTGTAGATCACTGGACGCTGGGGTAGATCACTGGATGCTGAGGTAGATCACTGGATGCTGGTGTAGATCACTGGATGCTGGTGTAGATCACTGGATGCTGGTGTAGATTGCTGGATGCTGGTGTAGATCACTGGATGCTGGTGTAGATCACTGGATGCTGAGGTACATCACTGGATGCTGGTGTAGATCACTGGATGCTGGTGTAGATCACTGGATGCTGGTGTAGATCACTGGATGCTGGTGTAGATCACTGGATGCTGGTGTAGATCACTGGATGCTGAGGTAGATCACTGGATGCTGGTGTAGATCACTGGATGCTGGTGTAGATCACTGGATGCTGGTGTAGATCACTGGATGCTGGTGTAGATCACTGGATGCTGGTGTAGATCACTGGATGCTGGTGTAGATCACTGGATGCTGGTGTAGATCACTGGATGCTGGTGTAGATCACTGGATGCTGGTGTAGATCACTGGATGCTGGGGTAGATCACTGGATGCTGAGGTAGATCACTGGATGCTGAGGTAGATCACTGGATGCTGGTGTAGATCACTGGATGCTGGTGTAGATCACTGGATGCTGGTGTAGATCACTGGATGCTGGTGTAGATCACTGGATGCTGGTGTAGATCACTGGATGCTGGGGTAGATCACTGGATGCTGGTGTAGATCACTGGATGCTGGTGTAGATCACTGGATGCTGGTGTAGATCACTGGATGCTGGTGTAGATCACTGGATGCTGGGGTAGATCACTGGATGCTGGTGTAGATCACTGGATGCTGGTGTAGATCACTGGATGCTGGGGTAGATCACTGGATGCTGGGGTAGATCACTGGATGCTGGTGTAGATCACTGGATGCTGGGGTAGATCACTGGATGCTGGGGTAGATCACTGGATGCTGGTGTAGATCACTGGATGCTGGGGTAGATCACTGGATGCTGGTGTAGATCACTGGATGCTGGTGTAGATCACTGGATGCTGGTGTAGATCACTGGATGCTGGGGTAGATCACTGGATGCTGGTGTAGATCACTGGATGCTGGTGTAGATCACTGGATGCTGGTGTAGATCACTGGATGCTGGGGTAGATCACTGGATCACTGGATGCTGGTGTAGATCACTCGAAGCCGGTGTAGCTCACTGGAAGCTGGAGTAGATCACTGGATGCTGGGGTAGATCACTGGATGCTGGGGTAGATCACTGGATGCTGGGGTAGATCACTGGATGCTGGGGTAGATCACTGGATGCTGGTGTAGATCACTGGATGCTGGTGTAGATCACTGGATGCTGGGGTAGATCACTGGATGCTGGGGTAGATCACTGGATGCTGGGGTAGATCACTGGATGCTGGTGTAGATCACTGGATGCTGGTGTAGATCACTGGATGCTGGGGTAGATCACTGGATGCTGGGGTAGATCACTGGATGCTGGGGTAGATCACTGGATGCTGGGGTAGATCACTGGATGCTGGTGTAGATCACTGGATGCTGGGGTAGATCACTGGATGCTGGGGTAGATCACTGGATGCTGGGGTAGATCACTGGATGCTGGGGTAGATCACTGGATGCTGGGGTAGATCACTGGATGCTGGGGTAGATCACTGCTGGGGTAGATGCTGGGGTAGATCACTGGATGCTGGGGTAGATCACTGGATGCTGGGGTAGATCACTGGATGCTGGGGTAGATCACTGGATGCTGGGGTAGATCACTGGATGCTGGTGTAGATCACTGGATGCTGGTGTAGATCACTGGATGCTGGTGTAGATCACTGGATGCTGGGGTAGATCACTGGATGCTGGGGTAGATCACTGGATGCTGGGGTAGATCACTGGATGCTGGTGTAGATCACTGGATGCTGGTGTAGATCACTGGATGCTGGGGTAGATCACTGGATGCTGGTGTAGATCACTGGATGCTGGGGTAGATCACTGGATGCTGGGGTAGATCACTGGATGCTGGGGTAGATCACTGGATGCTGGGGTAGATCACTGGATGCTGGGGTAGATCACTGGATGCTGGGGTAGATCACTGGATGCTGGTGTAGATCACTGGATGCTGGGGTAGATCACTGGATGCTGGTGTAGATCACTGAATGCTGGGTTCGATCACTGGGTGCTGGGGTAGATCACTGGATGCTGATGTAGATCACTGGATGCTGGTGTAGATCACTGGATGCTGGGGTAGATCACTGGATGCTGGGGTAGATCACTGGATGCTTGTGTAGATCACTGGATGCTGAGGTAGATCACTGGATGCTGGGTAGATCACTGGATGCTGGGGTAGATCACTGGATGCTGGGGTAGACCACTGGATCCTGGTGTAGATCACTGGATGCTGGGGTAGATCACTGGATGCTGGGGTAGATCACTGGATGCTTGTGTAGATCACTGGATGCTGGGGTAGATCACTGGATCCTGGTGTAGACCACTGGATGCTGGGGTAGATCACTGGATGCTGGTGTACATCACTGGATGCTGGGTAGATCACTGGATGCTTGGGTAGATCACTGGATGCTGGTGTAGATCACTGGATGCTGGGGTAGATCACTGGATGCTGGGGTAGATCACTGGATACTGGCGTAGATCACTGGATGCTGGGGTAGATCACTGGATACTGGTGTAGATCACTGGATGCTGGTGTAGATCACTGGATGCTGGTGTAGATCACTGGATGCCGGGGTAGATCACTGGATGCTGGTGTAGATCACTGGATGCTGGGGTAGATCACTGGATGCTGGTGTAGATCACTGGATGCTGGTGTAGATCACTGGATGCGGGTGTAGATCACTGGATGCTGGGGTAGATCACTGGATGCTGGGGTAGATCACTGGATGCTGGTGTAGATCACTGGATGCTGGGGTAGATCACTGGATGCTGGTGTAGATCACTGGATGCTGGTGTAGATCACTGGATGCTGGGGTAGATCACTGGATGCTGGGGTAGATCACTGGATGCTGGGGTAGATCACTGGATGCTGGGGTAGATCACTGGATGCTGGTGTAGATCACTGGATGCTGGGGTAGATCACTGGATGCTGGGGTAGATCACTGGATGCTGGTGTAGATCACTGGATGCTGGTGTAGATCACTGGATGCTGGTGTAGATCACTGGATGCTGGTGTAGATCACTGGATGCTGGTGTAGATCACTGGATGCTGGTGTAGATCACTGGATGCTGGGGTAGATCACTGGATGCTGGTGTAGATCACTGGATGCTGGGGTAGATCACTGGATGCTGGGGTAGATCACTGGATGCTGGTGTAGATCACTGGATGCTGGTGTAGATCACTGGATGCTGGTGTAGATCACTGGATGCTGGTGTAGATCACTGGATGCGGGTGTAGATCACTGGATGCTGGGGTAGATCACTGGATGCTGGGGTAGATCACTGGATGCTGGTGTAGATCACTGGATGCTGGTGTAGATCACTGGATGCTGGTGTAGATCACTGGATGCTGGTGTAGATCACTGGATGCTGGTGTAGATCACTGGATGCTGGGGTAGATCACTGGATGCTGGGGTAGATCACTGGATGCTGGTGTAGATCACTGGATGCTGGTGTAGATCACTGGATGCTGGGGTAGATCACTGGATGCTGGTGTAGATCACTGGATGCTGGTGTAGATCACTGGATGCTGGGGTAGATCACTGGATGCTGGGGTAGATCACTGGATGCTGGTGTAGATCACTGGATGCTGGTGTAGATCACTGGATGCTGGGGTAGATCACTGGATGCTGGTGTAGATCACTGGATGCTGGGGTAGATCACTGGATGCTGAGTTAGATCACTGGATGCAGGTGTAGATCTCTGGATGCTGGGGTAGATCACTGGATGCTGGTGTAGATCACTGGATGCTGGGGTAGATCACTGGATGCTGGTGTAGATCACTGGGATCACTGGTGTAGATCACTGGATGCTGGTGTAGATCACTGGATGCTGGGGTAGATCACTGGATGCTGGGGTAGATCACTGGATGCTGGTGTAGATCACTGGATGCTTGGGTAGATCACTGGATGCTGGTGTAGATCACTGGATGCTGGGGTAGATCACTGGATCCTGGGTAGATCACTGGATGCTGGATGCTGGTGTAGATCACTGGATGCTGGGGTAGATCACTGGATGCTGGGGTAGATCACTGGATGCTGGGGTAGATCACTGGATTCTGGTGTAGATCACTGGATGCTGGGGTAGATCACTGGATTCTGGTGTAGATCACTGGATGCTTGGGTAGATCACTGGATGCTGGTGTAGATCACTGGATGCTGGGGTAGATCACTGGATGCTGGGGTAGATCACTGGATTCTGGTGTAGATCACTGGATGCTTGGGTAGATCACTGGATGCTGGTGTAGATCACTGGATGCTGGGGGATCACTGGATGTAGATCACTGGATGCTGGGTAGATCACTGGATGCTGGGGTATATCACTGGATGCTGGGGTAGATCACTGGATGCTGGTGTAGATCACTGGATGCTGGTGTAGATCACTGGATGCTGGTGTAGATCACTGGATGCTGGGGTAGATCACTGGATGCTGGGGTAGATCACTGGATGCTGGGGTAGATCACTGGATGCTGGGGGAGAGCACTGGATAGATCACTGGATGCTGTAGATCACTGGAGGCTGGTGTAGATCACTGGATGCTGGTGTAGATCACTAGATGCTGGGGTAGATCACTGGATGCTTGGGTAGATCACTGGATGCTGGTGTAGATCACTGGATGCTGGGGTAGATCACTGGATGCTGGGGTAGATCACTGGATGCTGGGGTAAATCAGTGGATGTGTGGGTAGATCTCTGGATGCTGGTGTAGATCACTGGATGCTGGGGTAGATCACTGGATGCTGGGGTAGATCACTGGATGCTGGTGTAGATCACTGGATGCTGGGGTAGATCACTGGATGCTGGGGTAGATCACTGGATGCTGGTGTAGATCACTGGATGCTGGTGTAGATCACTGGATGCTGGTGTAGATCACTGGATGCTGGTGTAGATCACTGGATGCTGGGGTAGATCACTGGATGCTGGGGTAGATCACTGGATGCTGGGGTAGATCACTGGATGCTGGGGTAGATCACTGGATGCTGGTGTAGATCACTGGATGCTGGTGTAGATCACTGGATGCTGGTGTAGATCACTGGATGCTGGTGTAGATCACTGGATGCTGGTGTAGATCACTGGATGCTGGTGTAGATCACTGGATGCTGGTGTAGATCACTGGATGCTGGTGTAGATCACTGGATGCTGGTGTAGATCACTGGATGCTGGTGTAGATCACTGGATGCTGGGGTAGATCACTGGATGCTGGGGTAGATCACTGGATGCTGGGGTAGATCACTGGATGCTGGGGTAGATCACTGGATGCTGGGGTAGATCACTGGATGCTGGGGTAGATCACTGGATGCTGGTGTAGATCACTGGATGCTGGTGTAGATCACTGGATGTTGGGTAGATCACTGTATGCTGTGGTAGATCACTGGATGCTGGTGTAGATCACTGGATGCTGGTGTAGATCACTGGATGCTGGTGTAGATCACTGGATGCTGGTGTAGATCACTGGATGCTGGTGTAGATCACTGGATGCTGGTGTAGATCACTGGATGCTGGTGTAGATCACTGGATGCTGGTGTAGATCACTGGATGCTGGTGTAGATCACTGGATGCTGGGTAGATCACTGGATGCTGGTGTAGATCACTGGATGCTGGTGTAGATCACTGGATGCTGGTGTAGATCACTGGATGCTGGGGTAGATCACTGGATGCTGGTGTAGATCACTGGATGCTGGTGTAGATCACTGGATGCTGGTGTAGATCACTGGATGCTGGTGTAGATCACTGGATGCTGTAGATCACTGGATGCTGGTGTAGATCACTGGATGCTGGTGTAGATCACTGGATGCTGGGTAGATCACTGGATGCTGGGGTAGATCACTGGATGCTGGATGCTGGGGTAGATCACTAGATCACTGGATGCTGGGGTAGATCACTGGATGCTGGGGTAGATCACTGGATGCTGGGGTAGATGGGGTAGATCACTGGATGCTGGGTAGATCACTGGATGCTGGGGTAGATCACTGGATGCTGGGTAGATCACTGGATGCTGGGGTAGATCACTGGATGCTGGGTAGATCACTGGATGATCACTGCTGCGGTAGATCACTGGATGCTGGGGTAGATCACTGGATGCTGGTGTAGATCACTGGATGCTGGGGTAGATCACTGGATGCTGGGGTAGATCACTGGATGCTGGGGTAGATCACTGGATGCTGGGGTAGATCACTGGATGCTGGGGTAGATCACTGGGGGTAGATCACTGGATTCTGGGGTAGATCACTGGATGCTGGGGTAGATCACTGGATGCTGGTGTAGATCACTGGATGCTGGGGTAGATCACTGGATGCTGGGGTAGATCACTGGATGCTGGGGTAGATCACTGGATGCTGGTGTAGATCACTGGATGCTGGTGTAGATCACTGGATGCTGGGGTAGATCACTGGATGCTGGGGTAGATCACTGGATGCTGGGGTAGATCACTGGATGCTGGGGTAGATCACTGGATGCTGGGGTAGATCACTGGATGCTGGTGTAGATCACTGGATGCTGGGGTAGATCACTGGATGCTGATGTAGATCACTGGATGCTGGTGTAGATCACTGGATGCTGGGGTAGATCACTGGATGCTGAGGTAGATTACTGTATGCTGGTGTAGATCACTGGATGCTAGGGTAGATCACTGCATGCTGTGGTAGATCACTGGATGCTGGTGTAGATCACTGGATGCTGGGGTAGATCACTGGATGCTGGGGTAGATCACTGGATGCTGGGGTAGATCACTGGATGCTGGGGTAGATCACTGGATGCTGGGGTAGATCACTGGATGCTGGTGTAGATCACTGGATGCTGGTGTAGATCACTGGATGCTGGTGTAGATCACTGGATGCTGGGGTAGATCACTGGATGGGGTAGATCACTGGATGCTGGGGGGTAGATCACTGGATGCTGGTGTAGATCACTGGATGCTGGTGTAGATCACTGGATGCTGGGGTAGATCACTGGATGCTGGGGTAGATCACTGGATAGCTGGGCTGTAGATCACTGGATGCTGGGGTGTAGATCACTGGATGCTGGGGTAGATCACTGGATGCTGGGGTAGATCACTGGATGCTGGTGTAGATCACTGGATGCTGGTGTAGATCACTGGATGCTGGTGTAGATCACTGGATGCTGGTGTAGATCACTGGATGCTGGTGTAGATCACTGGATGCTGGGGTAGATCACTGGATGCTGGAGATCACTGGATGCTGGTGTAGATCACTGGATGCTGGTGTAGATCACTGGATGCTGGGGTAGATCACTGGATGCTGGTGTAGATCACTGGATGCTGGTGTAGATCACTGGATGCTGGTGTAGATCACTGGATGCTGGGGTAGATCACTGGATGCTGGGGTAGATCACTGGATGCTGGGGTAGATCACTGGATGCTGGGGTAGATCACTGGATGCTGGGGTAGATCACTGGATGCTGGGGTAGATCACTGGATGCTGGTGTAGATCACTGGATGCTGGTGTAGATCACTGGATGCTGGGGTAGATCACTGGATGCTGGGGTAGATCACTGGATGCTGGTGTAGATCACTGGATGCTGGGGTAGATCACTGGATGCTGGTGTAGATCACTGGATGCTGGTGTAGATCACTGGATGCTGGTGTAGATCACTGGATGCTGGTGTAGATCACTGGATGCTGGTGTAGATCACTGGATGCTGGGGTAGATCACTGGATGCTGGTGTAGATCACTGGATGCTGGTGTAGATCACTGGATGCTGGTGTAAATCCCTGGATGATGGTGTAGATCACTGGATGCTGGTGTAGATCACTGGATCCTGGGGAACATCACTGGATGCTTGAGTAGGTCACTGGATGCTGGTGTAAATCACTTTATGTTGGTGTAGATCACTGGATGCTGGTGTAGATCACTGGATGTTGGTGTAGATCACTGGATGCTTGTGTAGATCACTGGAAGCTGGTGTAGATCACTGGATGCTGGTGTAGATCACTGGATGCTGGTGTAGATCACTGGATGCTGGTGTAGATCACTGGACGCTGGAGTAGATCACTGGATGCTGGTGTAGATCACTGGATAGATCACTGGATGCTGGGTAGATCACTGGATGCTGGTGTAGATCACTGGATGCTGGGGTAGATCACTGGATGCTGGGGTAGATAACTGGAGGCTGGTGTAGATCACTGGGTGCTGGTGTTGATGACTGGATGCTGGAGATCACTGGATGCTGGGGTAGATCACTGGATGCTGGTGTAGATCACTGGATGCTGGTGTAGATCACTGGATGCTGGGGTAGATCACTGGATGCTGGGGTAGATCACTGGATGCTGGGGTAGATCACTGGATGCTGGTGTAGATCACTGGATGCTGTTGTAGATCACTGGATGCTGGTGTAGATCACTGGATGCTGGGGTAGATCACTGGATGCTGGGGTAGATCACTGGATGCCTAGGTAGATCACTGGATGCTGGGGTAGATCACTGGATGCTGGGGTAGACCACTGGATGCTGGGGTAGATCACTGGATGCTGGGGTAGATCACTGGATGCTGGGGTACATCAATGGATGCTGGGGTACATCACAGGATGCTGGGGTATATCACTGTATGCTGGGGTGCATCACTGGATGCTGGGGTACATCACTGGATGCTGGGGTAGATCACTGGATGCTGGGGTAGATCACTGGATGCTGGGGTAGATCACTGGATGCTGGGGTAGATCACTGGATGCATCGGTAGATCACTGGATGCTGGTGTAGATCACTGGATGCTGGGGTAGATCACTGGATGCTGGTGTAGATCACTGGATGCTGGTGTAGATCACTGGATGCTGGTGTAGATCACTGGATGCTGGTGTAGATCACTGGATGCTGGTGTAGATCACTGGATGCTGGTGTAGATCACTGGATGCTGGTGTAGATCACTGGATGCTGGTGTAGATCACTGGATGCTGGTGTAGATCACTGGATGCTGGGGTAGATCACTGGATGCTGGGGTAGATCACAGGATGCTGGGTAGATCTCTGGATGCTGGTGTAGATCACTGGATGCTGGTAGTAGATCACTGGATGCTGGGTAGATCACTGGATGCTGGTGTAGATCACTGGATGCTGGTGTAGATCACTGGATGCTGGTGTAGATCACTGGATGCTGGTGTAGATCACTGGATGCTGGTGTAGATCACTGGATGCTGGTGTAGATCACTGGATGCTGGTGTAGATCACTGGATGCTGGTGTAGATCACTGGATGCTGGTGTAGATCACTGGATGCTGGTGTAGATCACTGGATGCTGGTGTAGATCACTGGATGCTGGTGTAGATCACTGGATGCTGGGGTAGATCACTGGATGCTGGGGTAGATCACTGGATGCTGGTGTAGATCACTGGATGCTGGGGTAGATCACTGGATGCTGGGGTAGATCACTGGATGCTGGGGTAGATCACTGGATGCTGTGGTAGATCACTGGATGCTGGGGTAGATCACTGGATGCTGGGGTAGATCACTGGATGCTGGGGTAGATCACTGGATGCTGGGGTAGATCACTGGATGCTGGGGTAGATCACTGGATGCTGGGGTAGATCACTGGATGCTGGGGTAGATCACTGGATGCTGGGGTAGATCACTGGATGCTGGGGTAGATCACTGGATGCTGGGGTAGATCACTGGATGCTGGGTAAGATCACTGGATGCTGGGGTAGATCACTGGATGCTGGGGTAGATCACTGGATGCTGAGGTAGATCACTGGATGCTGGTGTAGATCACTGGATGCTGGTGTAGATCACTGGATGCTGGGGTACATCACTGGATGCTGGGTAGATCACTGGTGTAGATCACTGGATCACTGGATGCTGGGGTAGATCACTGGATGCTGGTGTAGATCACTGGATGCTGGGATAGATCACTGGATGCTGGGGTAGATCACTGGATGCTGGGGTAGATCACTGGATGCTGGTGTAGATCACTGGATGCTGGGGTAGATCACTGGATGCTGGTGTAGATCACTGGATGCTGGTGTAGATCACTGGATGCTGGTGTAGATCACTGGATGCTGTGTAGATCACTGGATGCTGGTGTAGATCACTGGATGCTGGTGTAGATCACTGGATGCTGGTGTAGATCACTGGATGCTGGGGTAGATCACTGGATGCTGGGGTAGATCACTGGATGCTGGGGTAGATCACTGGATGCTGGTGTAGATCACTGGATGCTGGTGTAGATCACTGGATGCTGGTGTAGATCACTGGATGCTGGTGTAGATCACTGGATGCTGGGGTAGATCACTGGATGCTGGTGTAGATCACTGGATGCTGGTGTAGATCACTGGATGCTGGGGTAGATCACTGGATGCTGGTGTAGATCACTGGATGCTGGGGTAGATCACTGGATGCTGGGGTAGATCACTGGATGCTGGGGTAGATCACTGGATGCTGGGGTAGATCACTGGATGCTGTTGTAGATCACTGGATGCTTTGGTAGATCACTGGATGCTGGGATAGATCACTTTCGTTGGGGTAGATCACTGGATGCTGGGGTAGATAACTGGATTCTGGGGTAGATTACTAGATGTTGGGATAGATCACTGGTGTTGTGGTAGATCACTGGATCCTGGTCTAGATCACTTGATGCTGGGGTAGATCACTGAATGTTGGAGTAGTTCACTGGATGCTGGGGTAGATCACTGGATGCTGGTGTAGATCACTGGATGCTGGGGTAAACCACTGGATGCTGGCGTAGATCACTGGATGCTGGTGTAGATCACTGGATGCTGGTGTAGATCACTGGATGCTGGTGTGATCTGGTGTAGATCACTGGATGCTGGTGTAGATCACTGGATGCTGGATGCTGTAGATCACTGGATGCTGGGGTAGATCACTGGATGCTGGGGTAGATCACTGGATTCTGGGGTAGATCACTGGATGCTGGCTGTAGATCATGCTGGATGATCACTGGATGCTGGTGTAGATCATGCTGGATGCTGGGGTAGATCACTGGATGCTGGTGTAGATCACTGGATGCTGGTGTAGCTGGTAGATCACTGGATGCTGGGGTAGATCACTGGATGCTGGGGTAGATCACTGGATGCTGGTGTAGATCACTGGATGCTGGTGTAGATCACTGGATGCTGGGGTAGATCACTGGATGCTGGTGTAGATCACTGGATGCTGGTGTAGATCACTGGATGCTGGTGTAGATCACTGGATGCTGGGGTAGATCACTGGATGCTGGTGTAGATCACTGGATGCTGGTGTAGATCACTGGATGCTTGGGTAGATCACTGGATGCTGGTGTAGATCACTGGATGCTGGTGTAGATCACTGGATGCTGGTGTAGATCACTGGATGCTGGGGTAGATCACTGGATGCTGGTGTAGATCACTGGATGCTGGTGTAGATCACTGGATGCTGGTGTAGATCACTGGATGCTGGTGTAGATCACTGGATGCTGGGGTAGATCACTGGATGCTGGTGTAGATCACTGGATGCTGGTGTAGATCACTGGATGCTGGTGTAGATCACTGGATGCTGGGGTAGATCACTGGATGCTGGGGTAGATCACTGGATGCTGGGGTAGATCACTGGATGCTGGGCAAGATCACTGGATGCTGGGGTAGATCACTGGATGCTGGGGTAGATCACTGGATGCTGGGGTGCATCACTGGATGCTGGGGTAGATCACTGGATGCTGGTGTAGATCACTGGATGCTGGTGTAGATCACTGGATGCTGGTGTAGATCACTGGATGCTGGGGTAGATCACTGGATGCTGGTGTAGATCACTGGATGCTGGTGTAGATCACTGGATGCTGGGGTAGATCACTGGATGCTGGGGTAGATCACTGGATGCTGGGGTAGATCACTGGATGCTGGTGTAGATCACTGGATGCTGGTGTAGATCACTGGATGCTGGGGTAGATCACTGGATGCTGGTGTAGATCACTGGATGCTGGTGTAGATCACTGGATGCTGGTGTAGATCACTGGATGCTGGTGTAGATCACTGGATGCTGGGGTAGATCACTGGATGCTGGTGTAGATCACTGGATGCTGGTGTAGATCACTGGATGCTGGTGTAGATCACTGGATGCTGGGGTAGATCACTGGATGCTGGTGTAGATCACTGGATGCTGGTGTAGATCACTGGATGCTGGTGTAGATCACTGGATGCTGGTGTAGATCACTGGATGCTGGTGTAGATCACTGGATGCTGGGGTAGATCACTGGATGCTGGTGTAGATCACTGGATGCTGGGGTAGATCACTGGATGCTGGGGTAGATCACTGGATGCTGGGGTAGATCACTGGATGCTGGGGTAGATCACTGGATGCTGGGGTAGATCACTGGATGCTGGGGTAGATCACTGGATGCTGGGGTAGATCACTGGATGCTGGGGTAGATCACTGGATGCTGGGGTAGATCACTGGATGCTGGGGTAGATCACTGGATGCTGGGGTAGATCACTGGATGCTGGGGTAGATCACTGGATGCTCAGGTACATCACTGGATGATGGGGTAGATCACTGGATGCTCACTGGATGCTGGGTAGATCACTGGATGCTGGTGTAGATCACTGATCACTGGATGCTGGGGTAGATCACTGGATGCTGGGGTAGATCACTGGATGCTGGGGTAGATCACTGGATGCTGGGGTAGATCACTGGATGCTGGGGTAGATCACTGGATGCTGGTGTAGATCACTGGATGCTGGGGTAGATCACTGGATGCTGGGGTAGATCACTGGATGCTGGGGTAGATCACTGGATGCTGGTGTAGATCACTGGATGCTGGTGTAGATCACTGGATGCTGGGGTAGATCACTGGATGCTGGTGTAGATCACTGGATGCTGGGGTAGATCACTGGATGCTGGTGTAGATCACTGGATGCTGGGGTAGATCACTGGATGCTGGTGTAGATCACTGGATGCTGGGGTAGATCACTGGATGCTGGTGTAGATCACTGGATGCTGGGTAGATCACTGGATGCTGGTGTAGATCACTGGATGCTGGGGTAGATCACTGGATGCTGGGGTAGATCACTGGATGCTGGGGTAGATCACTGGATGCTGGGGTAGATCACTGGATGCTGGGGTAGATCACTGGATGCTGGTGTAGATCACTGGATGCTGGGGTAGATCACTGGATGCTGGGGTAGATCACTGGATGCTGGTGTAGATCACTGGATGCTGGTGTAGATCACTGGATGCTGGTGTAGATCACTGGATGCTGGTGTAGATCACTGGATGCTGGTGTAGATCACTGGATGCTGGTGTAGATCACTGGATGCTGGTGTAGATCACTGGATGCTGGGGTAGATCACTGGATGCTGGGGTAGATCACTGGATGCTGGTGTAGATCACTGGATGCTGGTGTAGATCACTGGATGCTGGGGTAGATCACTGGATGCTGGTGTAGATCACTGGATGCTGGTGTAGATCACTGGATGCTGGTGTAGATCACTGGATGCTGGTGTAGATCACTGGATGCTGGTGTAGATCACTGGATGCTGGGCGTAGATCACTGGATGCTGGTGTAGATCACTGGATGCTGGTGTAGATCACTGGATGCTGGTGTAGATCACTGGATGCTGGTGTAGATCACTGGATGCTGGTGTAGATCACTGGATGCTGGTGTAGATCACTGGATGCTGGGGTAGATCACTGGATGCTGGTGTAGATCACTGGATGCTGGTGTAGATCACTGGATGCTGGTGTAGATCACTGGATGCTGGGGTAGATCACTGGTTGCTGGGGTAGATGAGTGGATGCGTGGGTAGATCTCTGGATGCTGGTGTAGATCACTGGATGCTGGTGTAGATCACTGGATGTTGGGGTAGATCACTGGATGCTGGGGTAGATAACTGGATGCTGGTGTCGATCACTAGATGCTGGATTATTACTATTATTAAAGATTCGCCGGTATTCTCCCGGCCCGGGCCTTTTCCAAGTGGTGGCCCGGCCTTGACTCCCTGTCTAGGGAGTTTCTGAGACCTAAGTCTCCCATGGGAGTAGGTACATGTACCCCCTCATCTTTGGGACCAGCTGTCCCCAGGCCTAGCTTCTGGGACCAACTGTCCCCAGGCCTGGAGTTTACCTGGAGAGAGTTTCGGGGGTCAACGCCCCCGCGGCCCGGTCTGTGACCAGGCCTCCTGGTGGATCAGCCCCTGATCAACCAGGCTGTTGCTGCTGGCTGCACGCAAACCAACGTACGAGCCACAGCCCGGCTGATCAGGAACTGACTTTAGGTGCTTGTCCAGTGCCAGCTTGAAGACTGCCAGGGGTCTGTTGGTAATCCCCCTTATGTGTGCTGGGAGTCAGTTGAACAGTCTCGGGCCCCTGACACTTATTGTATGGTCTCTTAACGTGCTAGTGACACCCCTGCTTTTCATTGGGGGGATGGTGCATCGTCTGCCAAGTCTTTTGCTTTCGTAGTATGTGATTTTCGTGTGCAAGTTCGGTACTAGTCCCTCTAGGATTTTCCAGGTGTATATAATCATGTATCTCTCCCTCCTGCGTTCCAGGGAATACAGGTTTAGAAACCTCAAGCGCTCCCAGTAATTGAGGTGTTTTATCTCCGTTATGCGCGCCGTGAAAGTTCTCTGTACATTTTCTAGGTCGGCAATTTCACCTGCCTTGAAAGGTGCTGTTAGAGTGCAGCAATATTCCAGCCTAGATAGAACAAGTGACCTGAAGAGTGTCATCATGGGCTTGGCCTCCCTAGTTTTGAAGGTTCTCATTATCCATCCTGTCATTTTTCTAGCAGATGCGATTGATACAATGTTATGGTCCTTGAAGGTGAGATCCTCCGACATAATCACTCCCAGGTCTTTGACGTTGGTGTTTCGCTCTATTTTGTGGCCAGAATTTGTTTTGTACTCTGATGAAGATTTAATTTCCTCATGTTTACCATATCTGAGTAATTGAAATTTCTTATCGTTAAACTTCATATTGTTTTCCGCAGCCCACTGAAAGATTTGGTTGATGTCCGCCTGGAGCCTTGCAGTGTCTGCAATGGAAGACACTGTCATGCAGATTCGGGTGTCATCTGCAAAGGAAGACACGGTGCTGTGGCTGACATCCTTGTCTATGTCGGATATGAGGATGAGGAACAAGATGGGAGCTAGTACTGTGCCTTGTGGAACAGAGCTTTTCACCGTAGCTGCCTCGGACTTTACTCTGTTGACGACTACTCTCTGTGTTCTGTTAGTGAGGAAATTATAGATCCATCGACCGACTTTTCCTGTTATTCCTTTAGCACGCATTTTATGCGCTATTACGCCATGGTCACACTTGTCGAAGGCTTTTGCAAAGTCTGTATATATTACATCTGCATTCTTTTTATCTTCTAGTGCATTTAGGACCTTGTCGTAGTGATCCAATAGTTGAGACAGACAGGAGCGACCTGTTCTAAACCCATGTTGCCCTGGGTTGTGTAACTGATGGGTTTCTAGATGGGTGGTGATCTTGCTTCTTAGGACCCTTTCAAAGATTTTTATGATATGGGATGTTAGTGCTATTGGTCTGTAGTTCTTTGCTATTGCTTTACTGCCCCCTTTGTGGAGTGGGGCTATGTCTGTTGTTTTTAGTAACTGAGGGACGACCCCCATGTCCATGCTCCCTCTCCATAGGATGGAAAAGGCTCGTGATAGGGGCTTCTTGCAGTTCTTGATGAACACAGAGTTCCATGAGTCTGGCCCTGGGGCAGAGTGCATGGGCATGTCATTTATCGCCTGTTCGAAGTCATTTGGCGTCAGGATAACATCAGATAGGCTTGTGTTAATCAAATTTTGTGGCTCTCTCATAAAAAATTCATTTTGATCTTCGACTCTCAGTCTGGTTAACGGCTTGCTAAAAACTGAGTCATATTGGGACTTGAGTAGCTCACTCATTTCCTTGCTGTCATCTGTGTAGGACCCATCTTGTTTAAGTAGGGGCCCAATACTGGACGTTGTTCTCGATTTTGATTTGGCATAGGAGAAGAAATACTTTGGGTTTCTTTCGATTTCATTTATGGCTTTTAGTTCTTCCCGCGATTCCTGACTCCTAAAGGATTCTTTTAGCTTAAGTTCGATGCTTGCTATTTCTCTGACCAGTGTCTCCCTACGCATTTCAGATATATTGACCTCTTTTAGCCGCTCTGTTATTCTTTTCCGTCGCCTGTAAAGGGAGCGCCTGTCTCTTTCTATTTTACATCTACTCCTCCTTTTTCTTAGAGGAATAAGCCTTGTGCATACATCGAGTGCCACCGAGTTAATCTGTTCTAGGCATAAGTTGGGGTCTGTGTTGCTTAGTGTATCTTCCCAACTTATATCGGTTAGGACTTGGTTTACTTGGTCCCACTTTATGTTTTTGTTATTGAAGTTGAATTTGGTGAATGCTCCCTCGTGACTAGTCTCATTTTGTCGGTCTGGGGCTCCGCGCATACATGTCTGAACCTCAATTATTTTGTGATCTGAGTATATTGTTTTTGATATGGTGACATTTCTTATCAGATCATCATTGTTAGTGAAGATGAGGTCTAGTGTATTCTCCAGTCTAGTAGGCTCTATTATTTGCTGGTTTAAATTGAATTTTGTGCAGAGATTTAAAAGCTCGTGCGAGTGTGAGTTTTCATCAGAGCTGCCTCCTGGTGTTATTACTGCAACAATATTATTTGCTATATTCCTCCATTTTAGGTGCCTTAAGTTGAAATCCCCCAGGAGCAAGATGTTGGGTGCAGGAGCTGGAAGATTTTCCAGACAGTGGTCAATTTTTAACAGCTGTTCCTGGAATTGCTGGGATGTTGCATCCGGAGGCTTGTAGACTACCACAATGACTAGGTTTTGGTTCTCGACCTTTACTGCTAAAACTTCCACTACATCATTTGAGGCATTAAGCAGTTCTGTGCAAACAAGTGACTCTGCAATGTACAGGCCAACCCCCCCTCCTTTTGCCTGTTCAATCTGTCACATCTGTATAGGTTGTAACCTGGGATCCATATTTCGTTTTCCAAGTGATCCTTTATGTGGGTCTCAGTGAAAGCCGCGAACACTGCCTTTGCCTCTGCAAGCAGTCCATGGATGAAAGGTATTTTGTTGTTTGTTGCTGGCTTTAGACCCTGTATATTTGCAAAGAAGAATGTTATCGGACTGGTGGTATTGTTGGTACTGGGGGGGGATTTTTTTTTTTCCGGCATTAGTATCTGTATCTGTTGGTTTGGAGTGGAGGCCATCGACTGTGGTTCCACTCCAGGCCTAGCCACAAACTAGGCCTCTCTGGTCTGCCATCCCCGCCCCAAGGGGGCTAATTGGAATGACAGTCTTGTGAGCTACAAGCTTTAGCTCGGGCACCTACCTTGCCCTCGAAGGGCTGTTCTATTCTATTCTATTTGATTTGCCGGTATGGATCCCGGTCCGGGTCTCTTCCAATATGGTGACCCGGCATTGGCTCCCCAGGTAGGGAAGTATCATTTATCTTTTCTTGTACATGCATGGTAGTTCTTCTGCGGGAAGGGCAGGGCCGGATTACCGCATAGGCAAACTAGGCATTTGCCTAGGGCCCCGCGCATTTGGGGGCCCCACGGTCCAAGGGGTTCAGGGGCTCATCCAAGACTGCGCACATGGTGCAAGTGCAAAGGGGTCCCTACCTAAAAAGTTCAAGTGTTTGGAGAGTAAAATTTATTTTTAAAAATTAATCAAAAAAAAAAATAAATAATGAAATAAAATAAAATAAAAATAAATAAAGCTAACCATAGATGGCAACACTCAACACGCCTTTGTTTACATCAGAACAGCTGTGTTCACGCCTTTGTTTACATCAGAACAGCTGTGTTCACGCCTTTGTTTACATCAGAACATCGACACCATGCCCAGCCCCTCAAGGGTAGGGTAGGTGCCTGAGCCCGAGCCTTTAGCTCATAAGACTGTCATTCCCATTTGCCCCCTTGGGGCGGGGATGGCAGACCAGAGAGGCCTAGCTTGTGGCTAGGCCTGGGGACAGTTGGTCCCAAAGATGAGGAGGTCCTTGTGCCTCCTCCCATGGGAGACTTAGGTCTCAGACACTCCCTAAAGAGGGAGCCAAGGCCGGGCCACCACTTGGAAAAAGCCCGGGCCGGGAGAATACTGGCTAATATTTAATAATAATAAATACATCAGAACAGCTGTGTTCACGCCTTTGTTTACATCAGAACAGCTGTGTTCACGCCTTTGTTTACATCAGAACAGCTGTGTTTTCCCCCTAATGGCTGAGTATGGGAGATTCCTCTCCAATTTTCTGTAGTAATTGCACGTTATCTAGTAATACTATGCTGTCTTGAGTTTATTTTCTTTAAAATGCATGATTTAACAAGATAGTTACAATGGCTGTTGGTAAATGGTTTTGGTTGTCTTGATGTACTTTCCCTATTAAATTTAATCTAAATAGCCAGAATGCATTTATTTTTTTTTTATATTTTATTTAAAACCAATACAGTTTAACATAAAAATAAAGAAACAGTATGGATCTCAATCAAATTAACTGACAAACAGATTTCACCTATATTCTCGCAAGATATTGCTGCCAAACATACAATAACAACTTACGGCAAGAACATAGCTAAAAAAAAAATACTGTCACAGGGTCATGAATTGACATATATACACATTCATTGATGCAAAACCTTACATCAATACACTTGAGCATAAAATATACAATACACTTGAACATAATACACTTGAACAACATCATCGACACCATGCCTAACCCTTCTAGGGTAGGGTAGGTGCCTGAGCCCGAGCCTTTAGCTCACAAGACTGTCATTCCCATTTGTTCCCTTGGGGCGGGGATGGCAGACCAGAGAGGCCTAGCTTGTGGCTAGGCCTGGGGACAGTTGGTCCCAGAAGCTAGGCCTGGGGACAGTTGGTCCCAAAGATGAGGAGGTACTTGTGCCTCCTCCCATGGGAGACTTAGGTCTCAGACACTCCCTAAAGAGGGAGCCAAGGCCGGGCCACCACTTGGAAAAGGCCCAGGCCGGGAGAATACCGGCGAATATTTAATAATAATAATATTAATACACTTGAACAAGACCCGGGCCGGGAGAATACCGGCGAAAAAAAAAAATATATACAGAGAAGTTATATCAGTTAAATCCCATCCTTCGCATTAATCAAAAAACCAAAACCTAACATCATAATCTTACTAGAACATCTACATACTTATCCCTAACAATACAGCTTTACATATACCAACATACGAATATACAAACTGTCTAGGTATGTCTGTATACCATACAGACTAAACTGTCTAGATATGTCTGTATAGCATACAGACTAAACTGTCTAGATATGTCTGTATACCATACAGACTAAACTGTCTAGATATGTCTGTATACCATACAGACTAAACTGTCTAGATATGTCTGTATACCATACAGACTAGATGTCTGTATACCATACAGACTAAACTGTCTAGATATGTCTGTATACCATACAGACTAAACTGTCTAGATATGTCTGTATACCATACAGACTAAACTGACTAAACTGTCTAGATATGTCTGTATACCATACAGACTAAACTGTCTAGATATGTCTGTATACCATACAGACTAAACTGTCTAGATATGTCTGTATACCATACAGACTAAACTGTCTAGATATGTCTGTATACCATACAGACTAAACTGTCTAGATATGTCTGTATACCATACAGACTAAACTGTCTACATATGTCTGTATACCATACAGACTAAACTGTCTACATATGTCTGTATACCATACAGAGTAAAACTTAACATCAAGAACTTAGCATCAACACCAAACCGGTATCAGGGTACAGACCATAATTATAAACTTTAAAAAGAATCGAATCATACATGTATAGAGTATTACATAACGTCTGACCCATGACAAAGACTCAATACAATAGAAAGGGATATATACACACACACACCACACACACACACACACACACACACACACACACACACACACACATACACGTACACACAAAATGTTTCACAAAATCACATTAATCAGATGCACTGTATGCACAAAGCAAAACAGTATCTAAGTATATCTCATCATGCAAAAACTCAGCACGTAACACAAATACAAACTAAAACACACTTCATGTCGCAAAGAACTTATTACTCAAGAATCATGTCATACAAGACTGATACACATCAAAATAATACATAAAAAAGTCTACTATATTATACCTACATTCTGAAAAGTGTTATATCTAACATAACGAGACCTTGAGCTCTACATCCACACTTGGATGCCATAAAGTCTCAATGAAAACCAGGAAACCATTCCAAACCCACATTCACAACACTCTCACGACCCCCCCCCCAAAGGAGGCGAGCCCGCTGTGACCCCCTGACTCCCTCCAACCTATGAAAACCCCTTCACTCACTCATTATCAATCACAGATTTACGAGAATCCCTAACGTTAGCATTCTATACCCCTCTGAGAAAGCCTGATCCCACCTCCTCCCATACAAATCTCTGTTACGACACATCGTACGATAGAACGTTACCGCAAGAACCTTCCTTCTCTCCTCACTATCCCCTCTCCCCCTCATCACCCACGACATATATATATAATCTACCATGATATAATCTAAAGCTCTTATGACACCCTCGTCTAACCCACCCATATCTAGACTTAAAGCACGCAAAACCGACACCCCACGGCCCCCCACCCTCTGTACCAACCTACTTAACCAGCACCTAACCTCCTCTAGCCCTTCACAAAAGTAAACTACATGGAACGCTGTCTCATCCCCTCCACAGATACCACACCCCCCACCCTCTACAACCTGTCTGTTTCGTAGTATCTCACCAGACGGAAGGATCCCATGCAGAAAACGAAACATCACCTCACGCGCCCGAGGGTTTAACTTCATTTTACTAAATCTAAACCAAATACTCTTCCACGCATACATGGGGAACAAACCCTCAACTGGGACAACGCACCTACCTACAAGTAACCTACACAAAACCCTTATACGAACCTTTCTCAGTTCCCTAACCAACATCACAGCCCTCAAAACGATTTCGCTTATTCCCTGAACTCCATTCCTCGATACCACACACCCAGCCTGTCGTGTATCCTTCCCAACTGCCCTGCGTTCACACCCTCACGCAACACTTCCCATTTAATAAACACACATTTAGCCCTCCATCTCAAATCCATCAACCCCAACCCACCCTGACTTACAGGTAACATTATAACTTCCCTCCGTAACCAATCACAATGTGAACCCCACAAAAATTTGTACACCCGTCTTAGAATCCCCGCAATCGCTGTCCCTGTAATTGGGAACACAGCTGCAACATGCCAAATCTTACTATACAATAAAATGTTTACGACTATCACTCGCTGTATAAGAGTTAGGTGCTGGGGTCTCAGAACACCTAGACGCCCCACGATCCTTTCCAATAACCTATCCGAGTTTTCCTCCCGCGCCGCAACCATGTCATCCTTATAAATAATACCACAAATCTTTAAAGACACCGCCCATTCTTTAACAACATTACATCTCCCCCCCACACCCCCCACCCAAGAACCCAACCCCATGCACCTTGACTTCGCACTATTTACCTGCATACCCGTGGCACTTCCAAATAATTGCACAACCTCGTCCAACACTCCCATTGACATCCCTTCACGAATGAGAACAGTGGTGTCGTCAACATATCCAATTAAACCCGGCCAGGCCCTCCCACCCCCCACACTTCCCTCACATGGCGTACATAAGCTGCGGTCAACCATTCTATAAAAGGGGTCCTGGAAACAACCAAACAATATCTGGGACATGAGGCATCCCTGTCTAAGGCCTCTACCCATTGCAATATCCTTCCCCATACACCCATTAATCTGTATCCTCATTTTCGCCCCCTTGTATAACGTATTTACTCACTCGACTATTTCCTCCCCAAAACCCTGCAAAGCTCCCCTTTCCACTCTATCATATGCTCCCTGCCAATCTAGAGCCAACAAAGCCGCCCCTCCACCCCCACCCTTAGCTTCCACAAAACTTCTCAGTATCCCATGTCCTTCAATCATCGACCTTCCCGGCAACCCAAACTGAGATTTTGACACGACCCTTCCCACAACACATTTGAACCTATTACCTAAAATTTTTGCGAACACCTTATAGTCTGCACACATCAGTGATATGGCTCGGTACTCCCGAAGGGTGGGCTGCCCCTTGACCTTCGGGACCAACACTACAACTGCTGTTACCTGCTTCTCCCCCAACTTACCCTTCTCCTTCATACGATTAAATAACCTAACTATAAATCCCCTTATTAACGTCCAATGTTGTAAATAAAATTCTACTGGGAGACCGTCAATACCCGGCGCTTTCCCCTTCCTCATTCCCCTTAACGCATTCTCTATTTCCTCTGCCGTAATAGTCCCACCTAAAGCCTTTCTATCACTATTTCCTAAATTACACGTCACATACGTACACACCTTGTCCAACGCCACGTCACCCCCCCCCCCCACTGTTCCAGTACTTCTCGTACCAAGCCTCCGCATACGCACACATCCCCTTCGTGGTTCGTATCTCCTGCCCTGCTCTATAATTCCCAACCATCTCCGTTACCTCTAAACATGGGATAGCTGTCACCGCCTGCCTTTGCTTTTGATGCCGCAAAACACACGCTGACGGCTTGTCGCCCCAAAGCACTTCTTCCACCCCTGCCTGCACCCTTACAGCTTGAAACCTTTCATTTTGCAACACCCTCAACCTCCCCTTTATTTCAGCTATTTCATCCATAGGAAAATTATTCCCACCCACCCCCCGCCCATAGCAACCTCTTAACCTATCCTCTAAATAGTTAGCCAGTCCATATTTTAAATTATTAATACGTTTTCCTTCTCTCACATAAAACTTTCTAATCCTTTCCTTTGCAACACAATCCCACCATGTCACAATGTCATCCACTCCCTGTTCTTCCACACTAAGCTCCCTCCATAGGACTGAAAACCCCTCCAACCCCTCCTCATCACCTAACACACTTATATTTAATTTCCAATAACTTCTATATATGTCCGCGAGCGTCCCCCACCCAACCTCCACCACCACTGCCCTATGATCTGACATTGTAGCCTCAACAGTACTGAAAGATTTCACATCCACTCCCTGAGAAAGGTACACTCTATCTAGTCTCGCAGCATATCCACTCCTAACAAACGTATATTCAGTCTCCCACACCGCCCCCCCCGAAGGCATCACGTAACCTAACATCCCTTAATAAATCCCTAAGAGCCACAGACATATATCCAGCCCCTTTTGGGTCCACATCAGCCACCCTGATTACACTATTCCAGTCCCCACCAACTATTGCCACCTCTGGCAGTGCACTTAAGAAAAACACAAGATCCTCACACACAAAATCATTCTTTACCTTTATGTTATTTTCTGCCGGCGCATACACACTCACAAAAGACACACGCTTACCCATCCACCACCCATCCTCACGCAACACCCTCCCTCCCCCTCCTCCCTCGCTTCTCTGCAAAACAAACGGGCTCGTCTCCCTTATTAAAATTCCCACACCACCTTTTAGACGGGGAGATGGCAGGGTAACTACTCGAAATCCTGCCACCTCCAACACCCTACCCTCTTTAAAATTGTACTCCTGCAGGAACACAACATCCACTCTAGATTTATTCAGGAAATTAAGAAACCAATTTCTCTTCATACCGCTACATAACCCATTAACATTTACAGACATACACCTAAGGCCTATTAAAGTTTCCACCCCTGCTTCCTCTCATCACTCTTTACAACTCCAGAGCTTGAATTTAAGTTTGACACCTTCAGAGTGCTCTCTTTCCCTCCCCCCTTCTTCTGGTGCCTCCTATCATGGCTACCACCACCTACACCACTACCTTCACACTTCACCTCAGTCTGTTTCCCAGGCCATTGTGCAGGCATAAGGACGTCATCAGAATCTGACGTAGCCGCCCTCTTTCTCGTGACCATCATGTTACACATGTCTTTGTCAGATGTTGCCTCTCGATGAACCTCCACCTCTACCTAAGAATGGTTTAATGATTCAAAGGAGGACTCCAAACCACCATCACATCCTAAATTATCATGTCTCCGACTTTCTGGAAGCGACGACTCTCCGATGACACCATGCTCAGATGTAACGTCTCTCTCTGGGGGTGACAAAGTCTTCAACACCTCCACCAATTCCTCCTCAATCTCAAGAACCTTCTCCTGTAATTGCTGCTCCTCCTTATCCACAGGAGACGATACCTGATCAGGCAGCTGGGGGAGGGACTCCAACTCACCGCCAGTCCTGTGTGCCCGATCCACTATCTCGCTCCACAAAACACCACGCCCTCCATCCGATGTTTGTTTCTCACCTGCCACCTTTGAAGCAGGGGCTGCGACGTCCACCACAGGTCCAGGCACACGTCTTCGCTTGTCACAGGTCGCCGCTATGTGATCATACTCACCACATAGGCGGCATGTACGTCGTTGTCCTGGGTACATTACCATTACCTGCGTCCTGAAATCTTGTAGATACACATAGGACGGTATTGGGTGCCTCAAAGTCATTTTGAGGTTGAAAGAACCCTCTGGAAAACCAGCATAGGCACCTGCCGCCCACATACCATGTTGAACATAATGCACCGTCCCATACGTCTCAAAAACTTTCCTTATATCTGCCTTGTCCGCCTCAAAGGGAACGTTACGTAACTTGATCCATGTATAATGCCGTGAAACATCTATCATTCTTACACTGACAGCAGGTGTGACACTAAGACTTACGTCCTGAAACCTGGTGACTAACGATTCATAAACCGTTGCCGATAGCAGTTTGACGAAAATTCTTTGGCCTCCATTTAATGCTACTCCATACAAGTCACTCTCTTTTATGCCATATGTCTCCTGGATGATCTTTGGCAATAAGACTTGTGCAGAACTAGGCGTTATCGTTCCTTTAAGTAGCACAATGCCTACAGTATTTATCCGACGTCTCAGACTAACCGCCATCTTGACAATCACAGTGCACTTATGTTGTTAGCCGAGGTGTGACAGCACCACTTCACACCACTGCAGCCAGGTAACTGACAAGGGAGCTCGCCTACAAACAGCAGAGGGGTGCAGAGCACAACCGCACTCTACCGTGGTCAGGCAGTGAATGCTGTATTTAATTAGACCTTAAACAGGCTCACACCGAACCCCCCCAACCCCCAAGCTGGAAGGGGTCGCTTCGCTTACCTGTAACTCAAAGGGGCCCCGCCAATCTGAATAGCCTAGGGCCCGGAGACATCTTAATTCGGCCCTGGGGAAGGGGGCAGTTCCTCTCGGGTTCTATGGCCAAATGATGTACGAAAAGTTAGTGTGCACTAACGGCGGCTGGTGTGAGGTGCAATGTAGGCCTAAAGCAGGCCATCACAGCGACTTCAACGACTGGAAGTAAGGTTTCCAAGTCCCTGACAGCTAAGTACACAAGCTGTGCTGCCTCATCCTCTCGGGTCTGCCCAACTGGGGTCATTGGGAAGTGTCTTATTATTATCCCCGCCACAAGGGGGCTAATGGGAATGACAGTCTTGTAGCTGTAAGCTCGGGCTCAGGCACCTACCCTACCCTAGAAGGGCTGGGCATGGTGTTATTAAAGATTAGCCGGTATTCTCCCGGCCCGGGCCTTGTCCAAGTGGTGGCCCGGCCTTGGCTCCCTCTTTAGGGAGTGTCTGAGACCTAAGTCTCCCATGGGAGGAGGCACAAGTACCTCCTCATCTTTGGGACCAACTGTCCCCAGGCCTAGCCACAAGCTAGGCCTCTCTGGTCTGCCATCCCCGCCCCAAGGGGGCTAATAGGAATGACAGTCTTATGAGCTAAAGGCTCGGGCTCAGGCACCTACCCTACCCTAGAAGGGTTAGGCATGGTGTCGATGTTTCGGCGAAGGGGCATCGTAGCCGGGCAGCCTAACAGGTAGTGCACCAAGGGCTTTGGAACCATGAAGTCAAAATGGGCACAGAGCTCCCCTCATGCCCATTCAACAATCCGCACAGTGGTTGGATACCCTAAGCGTAGACGATGGATATGCACCCTGAGTTCTCTGGTCTGCGTCCAAATACTTGGAGGGGGTGCCCTAGAAGGGCTGGGCATGGTGTCGATTGTATATGTATACCTTGTACATGTATACCTTGTACATGTATACCTTGTACATGTATACCTTGTACATGTATTCCTTGTACATGTATACGTTGTACATGTATACCTTGTACATGTATACCTTGTACATGTATACCTTGTACATGTATACGTTGTACATGTATACCTTGTACATGTATACCTTGTACATGTATACGTTGTACATGTATACCTTGTACATGTATACCTTGTACATGTATACGTTGTACATGTATACCTTGTACATGTATACCTTGTACATGTATACCTTGCACATGTATACCTTGTACATGTATACCTTGTACATGTATACCTTGTACATGTATACCTTGTACATGTATACCTTGTACATGTATACCTTGTACATGTATACCTTGTACATGTATACCTTGCACATGTATACCTTGTACATGTATACCTTGCACATGTATACCTTGCACATGTATACCTTGCACATGTATACCTTGTACATGTATACCTTGTACATGTATACCTTGTACATGTATACCTTGTACATGTATACCTTGTACATGTATACCATGTACATGTATACCTTGTACATGTATACCTTGTACATGTATACCTTGTACATGTATACCTTGTACATGTATACCTTTGTACATGTATACCTTGTACATGTACTTGTAGTAAGTAAAGATAAGAATTATTATTATTATTATTATTATTATTATTAAAAAACTCAATAAAATATCAGTTACCCTTCAAAATATATTTTTTAGTCTTAAAACGTAAACTATAATATTTCTCAGTTTTTTGAATATTTATATAAATATTTATATAAATTTTTAAGTAACCCAAAAAAGTAAACAAAAATATCAAAGAAATTTTAAAATTTACCAAAATCTTAAAAAAAATTGAAAATTATTTAAGAAATAAAAAAAAATTATATAATATATTGGAAAGTTTAAAAACAAATAATTTCTGACATTTATATAAAATATAATCAACAAAAAACTAATCTAAAAGCATAACTTGGATTTCAAGGTATTAATTTTGGAAACCTCAGGGTTGTAACATTTCGTTAATTTGTCTCACATATAGATCGACACCATGCCCAGCCCTTCTAGGGTAGGGTAGGTGCCTGAGCCCGAGCCTTTAGCTCATAAGACTGTCATTCCCATTAGCCCCCTTGGGGTGGGGATGGCAGACCAGAGAGGCCTAGCTTGTGGCTAGGCCTGGGGACAGTTGGTCCCAGAAGCTAGGCCTGGGGACAGTTGGTCCCAGAAGCTAGGCCTGGGGACAGTTGGTCCCAGAAGCTAGGCCTGGGGACAGTTGGTCCCAGAAGCTAGGCCTGGGGACAGTTGGTCCCAGAAGCTAGGCCTGGGGACAGTTGGTCCCAGAAGCTAGGCCTGGGGACAGTTGGTCCCAGAAGCTAGGCCTGGGGACAGTTGGTCCCAAAGATGAGGAGGTACTTGTGCCTCCTCCCATGGGAGACTTAGGTCTCAGACACTCCCTAAAGAGGGAGCCAAGGCCGGGCCACCACTTGGAAAACGCCCGGGCCGGGAAAATACCGGCGAATATTTAATAATAATAATGTCTCACATAATTAATAATATTGGAAGTTTTTTTTTATATGTAAGTGATGTAATATAATTGTAGAAAAACATCTGCAAGAGAGAAAATCTGATGATCAACCTGCAATGATGATCCTCCATAGATGAATTGTTGCTGGAGATCACTGGATGCTGGGGTAGATCACTGGATGCTGGTGTAGATCACTGGATGCTGGGGTAGATCACTGGATGCTGGGGTAGATCACTGGATGCTGGGGTAGATCACTGGATGCTGAGGTAGATCACTGGATGCTGGGGTAGATCACTGGATGCTGGTGTAGATCACTGTATGCTGGTGTAGATCACTGGATGCTGGTGTAGATCACTGGATGCTGGTGTAGATCACTGGATGCTGGGGTAGATCACTGGATGCTGGGGTAGATCACCAGATGCTGGTGGAGATCACTGGATGCTGGGGTAGATCACTGGATGCTGGTGTAGATCACTGGATGCTGGTGTAGATCACTGGATGCTGGTGTAGATCACTGGATGCTGGGGTAGATCACTGGATGTTGGTGTAGATCACTGGATGCTGGGGTAGATCACTGGATGCTGGTGTAGATCACTGGATGCTGGGGTAGATCACTGGATGCTGGTGTAGATCACTGGATGCTGAGGTAGATCACTGGATGCTGGTGTAGATCACTGGATGCTGGGGTAGATCACTGGATGCTGGTGTAGATCACTGGATGCTGGGGTAGATCACTGGATGCTGGTGTAGATCACTGGATGCTGAGGTAGATCACTGGATGCTGGTGTAGATCACTGGATGCTGAGGTAGATCACTGGAAGCTGGTGTAGATCACTGGATGCTGAGGTAGATCACTGGATGCTGGTGTAGATCACTGGATGTTGGTGTAGATCACTGGATGCTGGGGTAGATCACTGGATGCTGGGGTAGATCACTGGATGCTGGGGTAGATCACTGGATGCTGAGGTAGATCACTGGATGCTGGGGTAGATCACTGGATGCTGGTGTAGATCACTGTATGCTGGTGTAGATCACTGGATGCTGGTGTAGATCACTGGATGCTGGTGTAGATCACTGGATGCTGGGGTAGATCACTGGATGCTGGGGTAGATCACTGGATGCTGGGGTAGATCACCAGATGCTGGTGGAGATCACTGGATGCTGGGGTAGATCACTGGATGCTGGTGTAGATCACTGGATGCTGGTGTAGATCACTGGATGCTGGTGTAGATCACTGGATGCTGGGGTAGATCACTGGATGTTGGTGTAGATCACTGGATGCTGGGGTAGATCACTGGATGCTGGTGTAGATCACTGGATGCTGGGGTAGATCACTGGATGCTGGTGTAGATCACTGGATGCTGAGGTAGATCACTGGATGCTGGTGTAGATCACTGGATGCTGGGGTAGATCACTGGATGCTGGTGTAGATCACTGGATGCTGGGGTAGATCACTGGATGCTGGTGTAGATCACTGGATGCTGAGGTAGATCACTGGATGCTGGTGTAGATCACTGGATGCTGAGGTAGATCACTGGATGCTGGTGTAGATCACTGGATGCTGAGGTAGATCACTGGATGCTGGTGTAGATCACTGGATGCTGGTGTAGATCACTGGATGCTGGGGTAGATCACTGGATGCTGGTGTAGATCACTGGATGCTGGGGTAGATCACTGGATGCTGGGGTAGATCACTGGATGCTGGTGTAGATCACTGGATGCTGGGGTAGATCACTGGATGATGGTGTAGATCACTGGATGCTGGTGTAGATCACTGGATGCTGGTGTAGATCACTGGATGCTGGTGTAGATCAATGGATGCTGGGGTAGATCACTGGATGCTGGGGTAGATCACTGGATGCTGGTGTAGATCACTGGATGCTGGTGTAGATCACTGGATGCTGGTGTAGATCACTGGATGCTGGGGTGGATCACTGCATACTGGGGTAGATCACTGGATGCTGGTGCAGATCACTGGATGCTGGTGCAGATCACTGGATGCTGGGTTAGATCGCTGGATGCTTGTGTAGATCACTGGATGCTGGGATAGATCGCTGGATGCTGGGGTAGATCACTGGATGCTGAGGTAGATCACTGGATGCTGAGGAAGATCACTGGATGCTGAGGTTGATCACTGGATGCTGATGTAGATCACTGGATGCTGGGATAGATCACTGGATGCTGGTGTAGGTCACTGGATGCTGGTGTAGATCACTGAATGTTGGTGTACATCACTGGATGCTGGGGTAGATCACTGGACGCTGGGGAAGATCACTGGATGCTGAGGTAGATCACTGGATGCTGGTGTAGATCACTGGATGCTGGTATAGAACACTAGATGCTGGGGTAGATCACTGGATGCTGGGTTAGATCACTGGATGCTGCGGTAGATCACTGGATGGTGGTGTAGATCACTGGTTGCTGGTGTAGATCACTGGATGCTGGTGTAGATCACTGGATGCTGGGGTGGATCACTGCATACTGGGGTAGATCACTGGATGCTGGTGCAGATCACTGGATGCTGGGTTAGATCGCTGGATGCTGGTGTAGATCACTGGATGCTGGGATAGATCGCTGGATGCTGGGGTAGATCACTGGATGCTGAGGTAGATCACTGGATGCTGAGGAAGATCACTGGATGCTGAGGTTGATCACTGGATGCTGATGTAGATCACTTTATGCAGGGATAGATCACTGGATGCTGGTGTAGGTCACTGGATGCTGGTGTAGATCACTGAATGTTGGTGTACATCACTGGATGCTGGGGTAGATCACTGGACGCTGGGGAAGATCACTGGATGCTGAGGTAGATCACTGGATGCTGGTGTAGATCACTGGATGCTGGTGTAGATCACTAGATGCTGGGGTAGATCACTGGATGCTGGGTTAGATCACTGGATGCTGCGGTAGATCACTGGATGGTGGTGTAGATCACTGGTTGCTGGTGTAGATCACTGGATGCTGGTGTAGATCACTGGATGCTGAGGTAGATCACTGGATGCTGGTGTAGATCACTGGATGCTGGAGTAGATCACTGGATGCTGGTGTAGATCAGTGGATGCTGGTATAGATCACTGGACGCTTGTGTAGATCACTTGATGCTGAGGTAGATCACTGGATGCTGGTGCAGATCACTGGATGCTGGTGTAGATCACTCGATGCTGATGTAGATCACTGGATGCTGGAGTAGATCACTGGATGCTGGGGTGGATCACTGGATGCTGGTGTAGATCACTGGATACTGGGGTAGATGACTGGATACTGGGGTAGATCACTGAATGCTGGTGTACATCACTGGATGCTAGGTTAGATAACTGGATGCTGTTGTAGATCACTGGATGTTGGAGAAGATCACTGTATGCTGGTGTAGATCACTGGATGCTGGGGTAGATCACTGGATGCTGGTGTAGATCATTGGATGATGGTGTAGACCTCTGTATGATGAGGTAGATCACTGGATGCTGGTGTAGATCATTGGATGCTGGTGAAGATCACTGGATTCTGGTGTAGATCACTGGATGCTAGGGAAGATCATTGGATGCTGGTGTAGATCACTGGAAGCTGGTGTAGATCACTGGATGCTGGTGTAGATCACTTGATGCTGGGGTAGATCACTAGATGCTGGAGTAGATCATTGGATGCTGGTGTAGATCACTGGATGCAGGTGTAGATCACTGGATGCTGGAGTAGATCACTGGATGCTGGGGTAGATCACTGGATGCTGGTTTAGATCACTGGTTGCTGGTGTAGATCACCAGATGCTGGTGCAGATCAATGGATGCTGGGGTAGATCAATGGATGCTGGGGAAGATCAATGGAAGCTGGTGTAGATCACTGGATGCTGGTGTAGATCACTGGATCCTGGGGTACATCACTAGATGCTGCGTAGATCACTGGATGCTGGTGTAGATCACTGGATGCTGGTGTAGATCACTGGATTCTGGGGTTCATCACTGGATGCTGGAGAAGATCACTGGATGATGGTGTAGATCACTGGATCCTGGTGTAGATCACTGGATGCTGGTGTAGATCACTGGATGCTGGTGTAGATCACTGGATGCTGAGGTAGATAACTGGATGCTGGTGTAGATCACTGGATGCTGGTGTAGATCACTGGATGCTGGTGTAGATCACTGGATGCTGAGGTAGATCAATGGATGCTTGTGTAGATCACTTGAGGCTCGGGTAGATCACTGGATGATGGTATAGATCACTGGATACTGGGGAAGATCACTGGATGCTGGGGTAGATCACTGGATGCTTGTGTAGATAACTGGATTCTGTGGTATATCACTGCATGCTCGTGTAGATCACTGGATGTTGGTGTAGATCACTGGATGCTGGGGTAGATCATTGGCTGCTTGTGTAGATCTCTGGATGCTGGTGTAGATCACTGGATGCTTGTGTAGATCACTGGATGCTGGTGTAGATCACTGGATGCCGGGGTAGGTCACTGGATGCTGGGGAAGATCACTGAATGCTGGGGTAGATCACTGGATGCTTGTGTAGATCACTGGATGCTGGGGTAGATCACTGCATGCTGGTGTAGATCACTGGATGTCGGTGTAGATCACTGGATGCTTGTGTAGATCACTGGATGCTGGGGTAGATCACTGCATGCTGGTGTAGATCACTGGATGTCGGTGTAGATCACTGGATGTCGGTGTAGATCACTGGATGCTGAGGTAGATTACTGGATGCTGGTGTAGATCATTGGATGCTGGTGTAGATCACTGGATCCTGGGGTACATCACTAGATGCTGCGTAGATAACTGGATGCTGGTGTAGATCACTGGATGCTGGTGTAGATCACTGGATCCTGGGGTTCATCACTGGATGCTGGAGAAGATCACTGGATGATGGTGTAGATCACTGGATCCTGGTGTACATCACTGGATGCAGGTGTACATCTCTGGATGCTGGTGTAGATCACTGGATGCTGGTACAGATCACTGGATGCTGGGATAGATCACTTATGCTGAGGTAGATCACTGCATGCTGGGGTAGGTCACTAGATGTTGAGGCAGATCACTGCATGCTGGGGTAGATCACTGCATGCTGGGGTAGATCACTGCATGCTGGGGTAGATCACTGAATGCTGGATTAGATCACTGGATGATCTGGTAGACAACTGGAGGCTGAGGTCGATCACTGCATGCTGGGTTAGATCACTGGATGCTGGGGTAGATCACTGGATGCTGGTGTAGATCACTGGTTGCTGGTGTAGATCACTGTATGCTGGGGTAGATCACTGGAAGCTGGGATAGATCACTGGATGCTGGTGTACATCATTTGATGCTGGTGTAGATCACTGGATGCTGGTGTAGATCACTAGATGCTGGGGTAGATCACTGGATGCTGGGTTAGATCACTGAATGCTGGGGTAGATCACTGGATGCTGGTGAAGATCACTGGTTGCTGGTGTAGATCACTGGATGCTGGGGTACATCACTGGACGCTGGGGTAGATCACTGGATGCTGGTGCAGATCACTGGATGCTTGTGTAGATCACTGGATGCTTGTGTAGATCACATTGATGCTGAGGTAGATTACTGGATGCTGGTGTAGATCACTGGATGCTGGTGTAGATCACTGGATGCTGGTGTAGATCACTGGATGCTGGGGAAGATCACTGGATGCTGGTGTAGATATCTGGATGCTGGTGTAGCTCATTGGATGCTGGTGTAGATTACTGGATGCTGGAGCAAATCACTGGATGCTGGGGTAGATCACTGGATGCTGGGGTAGATCACTGGATGCAGGTGTAGATCACTGGTTGCTGGTGTAGATCACTGGATGCTGGTGTAGATCACTGGATGCTGGTGTAGATCACTGGATGCTGGTTTAGATCACTGGATGCATGTGTAGATCACTGGATGTTGGTGTAGATCACTGGATGCTGGTGTAGATCACTGGATGCTGGTGTAGATCACTGGATGCTGAGGTAGATAACTGGATGCTGGTGTAGATCACTGGATGCTGGTGTAGATCACTGGATGCTGGTGTAGATCACTGGATGCTGAGGTAGATCAATGGATGCTTGTGTAGATCACTTGAGGCTCGGGTAGATCACTGGATGATGGTATAGATCACTGGATACTGGGGAAGATCACTGGATGCTGGGGTAGATCACTGGATGCTGGTGTAGATAACTGGATTCTGTGGTAGATCACTGCATGCTGGTGTAGATCACTGGATGTTGGTGTAGATCACTGGATGCTGGGGTAGATCATTGGCTGCTTGTGTAGATCTCTGGATGCTGGTGTAGATCACTGGATGCTTGTGTAGATCACTGGATGCTGGTGTAGATCACTGGATGCCGGGGTAGGTCACTGGATGCTGGGGTAGATCACTGAATGCTGGGGTAGATCACTGGATGCTTGTGTAGATCACTGGATGCTGGGGTAGATAACTGGATGCTGGTGTAGATCACTGGATGTCGGTGTAGATCACTGGATGCTTGTGTAGATCACTGGATGCTGGGGTAGATCACTGGATGTCGGTGTAGATCACTGGATGCTGAGGTAGATTACTGGATGCTGGTGTAGATCATTGGATGCAGGTGTACATCACTGGATGCTGGTGTAGATCACTGGATGCTGGTGTAGATCACTGGATGATGGTGTAGATCACTGGATGCTGGGGTAGATCACTGGATGCTGGGGTAGATCAATATTTGCTGCGGTAGATCACTGGATGCTGGGGTAGATCACTGGATCCTGGGGTAGTTCACTGGATCCTGGGGTAGATCACTGGATGCTGGGGTAGATCACTGGATGCTGAGGTAGATCACTGGATGCTGGTGAAGATCACTGGATGCTGAGGTAGATCACTGGATGCTGGGGTAGATCACTGGATGCTGGGGTAGATCACTGGATCCTGGGGTAGATCACTGGATGTTGGGGTAGATCACTGGATCCTGGGGTAGATCAGTGGATCCTGGGGTAGATCACTAGATGCTGGAGTAGATCACTAGATCCTGGGGTAGATCACTGGATCCTGGGGTAGATCACTGGATCCTGGGGTAGATCATTGGATCCTTGGGTGTACTTGCTTTCTATATGGTTCCCTAAGACACTTTCTCTAGCTTTTCACTTATCAGTAAGAAATCGGTACCTGGGTGTTAGTGGACTGGTGTGTGTTACATCCTGGATGTTAGTGGTCTGGTGTGGGTTATATCCTGGGTGTTAGTGGACTGGTGTGGTTTACATCCTGGGTGTTAGTGGAATGGTGTGGGTTACATCCTGGGTGTTAGTGGACTGGTGTGGGTTACATCCTGGGTGTTAGTGGACTGGTGTGGGTTACATCCTGGGTGTTAGTGGACTGGTGTGGGTTACATCCTGGGTGTTAGTGGACTGGTGTGGGTTACATCCTGGGTGTTAGTGGACTGGTGTGGGTTACATCCTGGGAGTTAGTTGACTGGTGTGGGTTACATCCTGGGTGTTAGTGGACTGGTGTGGGTCACATCCTGGGTGTTACTGGACTGGAGTGGGTTACATCCTAGGTGTTAGTGGACTGGTGTGGGTCACATCCTGGGTGTTAGTGGACTGGTGTGGGTTACATCCTGGGTGTTAGTGGACTGGTGTTTGTTACATCCTAGGTGTTAGTGGACTGGTGTGGGTCACATCCTGGGTGTTAGTGAACTGGTGTGGGTTACATCCTGGGTGTTAGTGGACTGGTGTGGGTCACATCCTGGGTGTTAGTGGACTGGTGTGGGTTACATCCTGGGTGTTAGTGGACTGGTGTGAGTTACATTCTAGGTGTAAGTGGACTGGTGTGGGTCACATCCTGGGTGTTAGTGGACTGGTGTGGGTTACATCCTGGGTGTTAGTGGACTGGTGTGGGTCACATCCTCGGTGTTAGTGGACTCGTGTGGGTCACATCCTGGGTGTTAGTGGACTGGTGTGGGTTACATCCTGGGTGTTAGTGGACTGGTGTGGGTCACATCCAGGGTGTTAGCAGACTGGTGTGGGTTACATACTGGGTGTTAGTTGACTGGTGTGGGTCACATCCTGGGTGTTAGTGGACTGGTGTGGGTCACATCCTGGGTGTTAGTGGACTGGTGTGGGTCACATCCTGGGTGTTAGTGGACAGGTGTGGGTCACATCCTGCGTGTTAGTGGACCGGTGTGAGTCACATCCTGGGTGTTAGTGGACTGGTGTGGGTCACATCCTGCATGTTAGTGGACTGGTGTGAGTCACATCCTGTGTGTTAGTGGACTTGTGTGGGTCACATCCTTGGTGTTACTGGACCTGGTGTGGCTTACATCCTGCGTGTTAATGGACTGGTGTGGGTCACATCCTGGGTGTTACTGGACCTGGTGTGGGTTGCATACTGTGTGTTAGTGGACTGTTGTGGGTCACATCCTGGATGTTACTGGACCTGGTGTGGGTTACATCCTGTGTGTTAGTGGACTGTGGGTCACATCCTGGGTGTTACTGGACCTGGTGTGGGTTACAACCTGTGTGTTAGTGGACTGGTGTTGGTGACATCCTGGGTGTTACTGGACCTGGTGTGGGTTACATCCTGTGTGTTAGTGGACTGGTGTGGGTCACATCCAGGGTGTTACTGGACCTGGTGTGGGTTACATCCTGTGTGTTAGTGGACTTGTGTGGGTCACATCCTGGGTGTTACTTTACCTGGTGTGGGTTACATCCTGTGTGTTAGTGGACTCGTGTGGGTCACATTCTGGGTATTAGTGGACTGGTGTGGGTTACATCCTGTGTGTTAGTGGACTGGTGTGGGTCACATCCTGCATGTTACTGGACCTGGTGTGGGTTATATCCTGTGTGTTAGTCGACTGGTGTGGGTCACATCCTGGGTGTTACTGGATTTTGTGTGGGTTACATCCTGTGTGTTAGTGGACTGTTGTGGGTCACATCCTGGGTGTTAGTGAACTGGTGTGTGTTACATCCTGTGTGTTAGTGGTCTCGTGTGGGTCATGTCCTGGGTGTTACTGGACCTGGTGTGGGTCACATCCTGTAGGTTAGTGGACTGGTGTGGGTCACATCCTGGGTGTTAGTGGACTGATGTGGGTTACGTCCTGTGTGTTAGTGGACTGGTGTGGGTCACATCCTGAGTGTTACTGGACCTGGTGTGGGTTACATACTGTGTGTTAGTGGACTGGTGTGGGTCACATCCTAGGTGTTACTGGACCTGGTGTGGGTTACATCCTCTGTGTTAGTGGACTGGTGTGGGTCACATCCTTGGTGTTAGTGGACTGGTGTGGGTTACATCCTGTGTGTTAGTGGACTGGTGTGGGTCAGATCCTGGGTGTTACTGGACATTGTGTGGGCTACGTCGTGCGTGTTAGTGGACTGCTGTGGGTCACATCCTGGGTGTTAGTGGACTGTTGTGGGTCACATCCTGGGTGTTAGTGGACTGGTGTGGGTCACTTCCTGGGTATTAGTGAACTGGTGTGGCCCACATCCTGGGTGCAAATGGACTATTTTGGGTCACATCCTGGGTGTTAGTGGACTGCTGTGGGTCACGTCCTGGGTGATAGTGGACTGGTGTGGGCCATCCTCGGAGTTAGTGGATTGGTTTGGGTGATATCCTGGGTGTTAGTGGACGTGAGTGGGTCACATCCTGAGTGATAGTGGACTTATGTGGGTCACATGCTGTGTGTTTGTGGACTGGTGTGGGTCACGTCCTGTGTGTTAGTGGACTGGTGTGGGTCACATCCTATGTGTTATAGGACTGATGTGGGTCACATCCTGGGTGTTAGTGGACATGAGTGGGTCACATCCTGAGTGATAGTGGACTTATGTGGGTCACATGCTGTGTGTTTGTGGACTGGTGTGGGTCACGTCCTGTGTGTTAGTGGACTGGTGTGGGTCACATCCTATGTGTTATAGGACTGATGTGGGTCACATCCTGGGTGTTAGTGGACTGGTGTGGGTCACATCCTGGGTTTTAGTGGACTTATGTGGGTCACATGCTGTGTGTTTGTGGACTGGTGTGGGTCACGTCCTGGGTGTTAGTGGACTGGTGTGGGTCACATCCTATGTGTTAGAGGACTGATGTGGGTCACATCCTGGGTGTTAGTGGACTGGTGTGGGTCACATCCTGGGTGTTAGTGGACTGGTGTGGGTCACATACTGGGTGTTTTGGACTGATGTGGGTGGCATCCTGGGTGCTAGTCGATTGGTGTGGGTCACATCCTGGGTATTAGTTGACTCATGTGGGTCACATCCAGGGTGTTAGTGGACTGGTGTGGGTCACATCCAGGGTGTTAGTGGAATGGTGTGGGTCACATGCTGGATGTTAGTGGACTGGTGTGGGTCACTTCCTGGGTGTTAGTGGACTGGTGTGGGTCACATCTTGGGTGTTAGTGGACTAGTGTGGGTCACATCCTGGGTGTTAGTGGACTGGTGTGGGTCACATCCTGGGTGCTGGTGGACTGTTGTGGGTCACATCCTGGGTGTTAGTGGACTGGTTTGGGTCACATCCTGGGTGTTAGTGGACTGGTGTGGGTCACATCCTGGGTGCTGGTGGACTGGTGTGGGTCACATCCTGGGTGTTAGTGGACTGGTGTGGGTCACATCCTGGGTGTTAGTGGACTGGTGTGGGTCACATCCTGGGTGTTAGTGAACCGGTGTGGGTCACATCCTGGGAGTTAGTGGACTGGTGCGGGTCACATCCTGGGTGTAAGTGGACTGGTGTGGGTCACATCCTGGGAGTTAGTGAATTGGTGTGGGTCACATCCTGGGTGTTAGTGGACTGGTGTGGGTGGCATCCTGGGTTTTAATGGATTGGTGTGGGTCACATCCTGGGTGTTAGTGGACTGGTGTGGGTCACATCCTTGGTGTTAGTGGACTGTTGTGGGTCATATCCTGGGTGCTGGTGGACTGGTGTGGGTCACATCCTGGGTGTTAGTGGACTTGTGTGGGTCACATCCTGGGTGTTAGTGGACTGGTGTGGGTCACATCCTGGGAGTTAGTGGACTGGTGCAGGTCACATCCTGGGTGTTAGTGGACTGGTGTGGGGTCACATCCTGGGAGTTAGTGGACTGGTGTGGGTCACATCCTGGGTGTTAGTGGACTGGTGTGGGTCACATCCTGGGTGTTACTGGACTGGTGTGGGTCACATCCTGGGTGTTAGTGGACTGGTGTGGGTCCCATCCTGGGTGTTAGTGGACTGGTGTGGGTCACATCCTGGGTGTTAGTGGACTGGTGTGGGTGGCATCCTAGGTGTTAGTGGACTGGTGTGGGTCACATCCTGGGTGTTAGTGGACTGCTGTGGGTCACATCCTGTCTGTTACTGGACTGGTGTGGGTCACATCCTGGGTGTTAGTGGACTGGTGTGGGTCCCATCCTGGGTGTTAGTGGACTGGTGTGGGTCACATCCTGGGTGTTAGTGGACTGGTGTGGGTGGCATCCTAGGTGTTAATGGACTGGTGTGGGTCACATCCTGGGTGTTAGTGGACTGGTGTGGGTCACATCCTGGGAGTTAGTGGACTGGTGTGGGTCACATCCTGGGTGTTAGTGGACTGGTGTGGGTCACATCCTGGGTGTTAGTGGACTGGTGTATGTCACATCCTGGGTGTTAGTGGACTGGTGTGGGTCACATCCTGGGTGTTAGTGGACTGGTGTGGGTCCCATCCTGGGTGTTAGTGGACTGGTGTGGGTCACATCCTGGGTGTTAGTGGACTGGTGTGGGTGGCATCCTAGGTGTTAGTGGACTGGTGTGGGTCACATCCTGGGTGTTAGTGGACTGCTGTGGGTCACATCCTGGGTGTTACTGGACTGGTGTGGGTCACATCCTGGGTGTTAGTGGACTGGTGTGGGTCCCATCCTGGGTGTTAGTGGACTGGTGTGGGTCACGTCCTGGGTGTTAGTGGACTGGTGTGGGTGGCATCCTAGGTGTTAATGGACTGGTGTGGGTCACATCCTGGGTGTTAGTGGACTGGTGTGGGTCACATCCTGGGAGTTAGTGGACTGGTGTGGGTCACATCCTGGGTGTTAGTGGACTGGTGTGGGTCACATCCTGGGTGTTAGTGGACTGGTGTATGTCACATCCTGGGTGTTAGTGGACTGGTGTGGGTCACATCCTGGGTGTTAGTAGACTGGTGTGGGTCACATCCTGGGTGTTAGTGGACTGGTGTATGTCACATCCTGGGTGTTAGTGGACTGGTGTGGGTCACATCCTGGGTGTTAGTGGACTGGTGTGGGTTACATCCTGGGTGTTAGTGGACTGGTGTGGGTCACATCCTGGGTGTTAGTGGACTGGTGTGGGTTACATCCTGGGTGTTAGTGGACTGGTGTATGTCACATCCTGGGTGTTAGTGGACTGGTGTGGGTCACATCCTGGGTGTTAGTGGACTGGTGTGGGTGGCATCCTGGGTGTTAATGGACTGGTGTGGGTTACATCCTGGGTGTTAGTGGACTGGTGTGGGTCACATCCTTGGTGTTAGTGGACTGGTGTGGGTCACATCCTGGGTGTTAGTGGACTGGTGTATGTCACATCCTGGGTGTTAGTGGACTGGTGTGGGTCACATCCTGGGTGTTAGTGGACTGGTGTGGGTGGCATCCTGGGTGTTAATGGACTGGTGTGGGTCACATCCTGGGTGTTAGTGGACTGGTGTGGGTCACATCCTGGGTGTTAGTGGACTGGTGTGGGTTACATCCTGGGTGTTAGTGGACTGGTGTATGTCACATCCTGGGTGTTAGTGGACTGGTGTGGGTCACATCCTTGGTGTTAGTGGACTGGTGTGGGTGGCATCCTGCGTGTTAATGGACTGGTGTGGGTCACATCCTGGGTGTTAGTGGACTGGTGTGGGTCACATCCTGGGACAAAACTGACATAATTTGCGGGAAATACTCAACATAACAAGGTACTTTCTATATAGTAGTATGTCATGGGTGTCAACTATGGTCTGTATACCTTTTATATGTAATCCTTGTACATGTATACCTTGTACATTTATACATTGTTCATATATACCATGTACATATATTCCTTGTAAATATATGACTTGGTCATGTATACTTTGTACATGTATACTATGTACATGTATATCATGTACATGTATATGTGGCACATATATACCTGGTTCATGTATACCTTGTAAATGTATTCCTGGCAAATGTATACCTTGTACGTTTATGTACACCTTGTACACGTATACCCTCTGCATCCTCCCCATCCCCCACCCACTCCCCCAACTCCATATTCTTCGATTTTTCTCTATTAACACACATCCCCGTAGCCTTGCCAAATATGTCAACAAGTCTCCCAACAAAACCCAATTGCTCCCGTAAACGTAATAACACAGTAGTATCATCTACATAACCCACAAGGGTCGGTCGACCACTACTCGGACCCCACGATGTCTCAATTCCCCGCCCACAAACAGCCCAGTAAAAAGGATCCTGCATACATGCAAAAAGCATTTGAGACATGGGGCATCCCTGACGAATGCCCCTGCTCAAGTGTACAAAAACACCTAACTTGCCATTAATTTGTACTTTAAAACCTGCTCCATTGTACAACGATTGGGCCCACATGATGACCTCATTTCCAAAACCCTGCCATCTCATAAATTTCCACAGAACCTCCCTTTCCACACTATCAAAAGTGGCTCGCCATTCTAAAGCCAAAACACCACCCCCACCCTTCACCCCGCATTCCTCAACAAACTCCCTGATATTCCCATGACCATCATACATTGACCTACCTGGCACACCAAACTGACTCTTATGGGTTACCTTATCAAACACTTTCTTAATTCTATTCATCAATATTTTTGCATATAGTTTATAGTCACTACACATCAACGATATGGGACGGTAGTCCTTAATCGCTAACGGCACATCACATTTCCTAACTAAGACCAACACTGCTGTACGCTGAGACAGACCTAGCACCCCCCCCCCTCCTTCATCGCATTGAGTAAACGAACCATAAAAGTCCGTATTACCTCCCAATGTTTGATATAAAATTCACAAGGGATGCCATCAATGCCTGGAGCCTTCCCCTTACTCATTCCTTGTAGTGCCTCCCACACCTCTGCCTCAGATATAGGCCCACCCATGAGAAGGCGATCATAATCATTTAACTCGCATCGTACGCCTCTCCCCAAATCCTGTATCGCATGCTCACTCACGTCTTTACTTTGCATCTGGATCTTACTCCAAGTATCGACATAAAAACTTATCCCCTCAGTTGTTGTTAAGACCTGTCCCTCACTATACCCGTCAACTTCATCCTGCACCACTAAACTCACAATTTCAGTCGCTTTTCGCCTTTGTGTCTGACTTCGTAAGACACAAGCAGACGGCTTGTCACCCCACAAAGCCTCCTCCACCCCACTCGAAATGCGCCCCATCGAAAACCTTATTTTTCAATACTTGGATTTGTTCTTTAATAGCATCGATCTCATCCACTGGGTAAACCCCAGATGCCTCTCCCTGCGCATAACTTTGTTGTAGATGACCCTCCAGGTACCTCTGAAAACCATACTCCAAGCGAGTGGCCTCCTTACACCGATGCACATAAAAATTCTTAATTCAAGGCTTCACAACCTCATCCCACCGTCGTACTAAATCCCACCCCTCCCAGGAGTCTACTCCCATAGACGCCAAAAGTCCACGAATAGTTCCCTATCATCCGCACTTTGTAGCATCCGCGTATTCAGTTTCCAGTATCCCTCAAAACGATGCGGGAGACCTCCCCAGTCTAGCTCTACAAAAACTCCCCAGTGGTAGGAGAAAAAGACATTCAATACACGCACATTGATTACGACCACCCGCCGAGACACATACACCCTATCTAAACATGCTGCATAGCCCCTACACACAAAAGTATGCTCAATCCTCAAGTCACGTCCTCCACGTACATCTACCAACCCCAACCCAGACAACAAGTCACCCAAAACAAGCAAACAGAAACCCGCCCCCCTCGGTTCAACGTCTTTACGGCGCACCACACAGTTCCAGTCACCACCAACCACTGTAATTTCTGGCAGGGACCTCAAATAATATACCAAGACATCTCTAACAAAAGTATTTTTAATATTAACATCATGTTCAGCCGGCCCATATACCCCTACAAAACCAACCCTTCTACTACCTAAATCCCCCAAGACTCGCACCATGCGACCCTCCGCCCCTTCCTCCCAATGTCTCAATACAAATGGGCTGGTCGCTTTTATCAACACAGCCACTCCACCTTTCAGACGTCTGGAGTGAGTCACATAAATGTCATAACCATCCATCTCAAACAAACTTCCTACCTTATGGTTATGTTCTTGCAAAAAACACACATCCACTGCAAAATGATTCAACCACTCACGTACCTGCACACACTTTCTGACAGATTTCAAATCATTAACATTAATAGTTACACACCTAACTGTGTTAAAGGTGGCTTTCCTCTAGGGGCTACCACTCCCTTTTTCTCTTTGCGCCGGCAAGCACCCAAGGCACTTCCCGCACCTTTGGCAATCCCCGTAATATTACCTGCTGTCCTGGACTCGCGCGCCCTCCCCCCACCCGTGATTTCCGACCACGTCTTCTTCCCTGAACGTTGTCCAGGGGTCAAGACATCATCGGAGTCGGACGGGGCAGCAGCACGCTTCCTAGAAACAGCATCTTCAGACATGTCAGTACGTGGAGTGTTCTCCTTGTGAATTTCTGCCTCAACTCTCCAAATCTCTCACTTTAGCTATCTGATCAGCATCATCTGCACGTAATCTTCCCTCATCAGAACACGGCACAGAATCAGACTCATGCGATGCTAATAGGTCACATGTTCCACCTCGTCAAGGGAGGCAGTCCCAGGTAGAGTCACACAAGATGACTCTAGTAGCATGGCCCGATCAACCTCAGCACTCCATGATGTCAGACGCGGCGAGTTCTCGACAACCTCCTCTTCCAGAGCCTGACGGGGTACCTCACCGTCAGGACGACGACCACACCCCGATGGCGGCTGGCGGTGAACACACTGAGCCGCTATGTGATCCAAAGCACCGCAGAGGCGGCAAGTTCTTCTCTGTCCAGGATATGTAACATACACCTGGGAACGAAAATCCTCCAGTTGTACATACGAAGGAATCGGGTGACGCAGGGACATTTTCAACGTAAATGACCCCTCCTGAAGGCCATTATAGTGGCCGTCAGACCACCTACCCATGGTGACCAGGTGGATCTTTCCATAACGTTCAAAAACGTCACGTATATCAACTTCATTGGCCTCAAAAGGCACGTTTCGCACACGTACCCACGTATATTATTATTATTATTAAAGATTCGCCGGTATTCTCCCGGCCCGGGCCTTTTCCAAGTGGTGGCCCGGCCTTGGCTCCCTCTTTAGGGAGTGTCTGAGACCTAAGTCTCCCATGGGAGGAGGCACAAGTACCTCCTCATCTTTGGGACCAACTGTCCCCAGGCCTAGCCACAAGCTAGGCCTCTCTGGTCTGCCATCCCCGCCCCAAGGGGGCTAATGGGAATGACAGTCTTATGAGCTAAAGGATCGGGCTCAGGCACCTACCCTACCCTAGAAGGGTTAGGCATGGTGTCGATGTACCCACGTATATTTTTTTTTTTTATTCGCCGGTATTCTCCCGGCGCGGGTCTTTTCCAAGTAGTGGTGACCCGGCCTTGGCTCCCTATCTGGGGAGTGTCTCGAGACTTAAGTCTCCCATGGGAGGAGGTACAATTACCCCCTCATCTTTGGGACCAACTGTCCCCAGGCCTAGCCACATTCCCCGCCCTCACGGGGCTCGTAGGGAGAAGCTAGGCCTCTGGTCTGACATCTGCCCCAGTCTCCCATGGGAGGAGGTACAATTACCCCCTCATCTTTGGGACCAACTGTCCCCAGGCCTAGCCACATTCCCCGCCCTCACGGGGCTCGTAGGGAGAAGCTAGGCCTCTGGTCTGACATCTGCCCCGCCCCAAAGGGGCTCGTGGGGATGGCAGTCTTGTGAGCTGCAGATGGTATCAAGCTCAGGCCTTCTGCATCCCTATACCCACGTACATTCTTTTTTCTTTTTTTTTTTATAGCCGGTATTCTCCCGGCCCGGGCCTTTTCCAAGTGGTGCCCCGGCCTTGGCTCCCTCTTTAGGGAGTGTCTGAGACCTAAGTCTCCCATGGGAGGAGGCACAAGTACCTCCTCATCTTTGGGACCAACTGTCCCCAGGCCTAGCCACAAGCTAGGCCTCTCTGGTCTGCCATCCCCGCCCCAAGGGGGCAAATGGGAATGACAGTCTTATGAGCTAAAGGCTCGGGCTCAGGCACCTACCGTACCCTAGAAGGGTTAGGCATGGTGTCGATCACCCACGTACATTAGTTAAAGATTAGCCGGTATTCTCCCGGCCCGGGCCTTGTCCAAGTGGTGGCCCGGCCTTGGCTCCCTCTTTAGGGAGTGTCTGAGACCTAAGTCTCCCATGGGAGGAGGCACAAGTACCTCCTCATCTTTGGGACCAACTGTCCCCAGGCCTAGCCACAAGCTAGGCCTCTCTGGTCTGCCATCCCCGCCCCAAGGGAGCAAATGGGAATGACAGTTTTATGAGCTAAAGGCTCGGACTCAGGCACCTACCCTACCCTAGAAGGGTTAGGCATGGTGTCGATCACCCACGTACATTAGTTAGTTAGTTAAAGATTAGCCGGTATTCTCCCGGCCCGGGCCTTGTCCAAGTGGTGGCCCGGCCTTGGCTCCCTCTTTAGGGAGTGTCTGAGACCTAAGTCTCCCATGGGAGGAGGCACAAGTACCTCCTCATCTTTGGGACCAACTGTCCCCAGGCCTAGCCACAAGCTAGGCCTCTCTGGTCTGCCATCCCCGCCCCAAGGGGGCTAATGGGAATGACAGTCTTATGAGCTAAAGGCTCGGGCTCAGGCACCTACCCTACCCTAGAAGGGTTAGGCATGGTGTCGATCACCCAGTAAAAACTCCTCCACCAGGTGTCGGGACTGAGGAGAAGCAGCTGACAACCGCTCAGCACAACGTCTGAGCAGAGAATGATAACTTATTACTACCAGCTAGGTGAGAAATTTCTTCTTGAGCAGTTGCTCTAACAAGAGATTTAAGGAAGGGATTACTAGCAATGAGCTTCTTGGGAGGGACTTGTAGGTATGTGATATTAAATGAACACATCTTCCATGGAGGGGTGAAATGCTCTTGTTGCCTACAGTGATACAGTTCATGCAGGTTATAAAACTTAATGCAATTGCACGTTTTCACAATCCATTTAGATCTGTGTGTATTTACCTCTAGACACTTGGTAAGATTCACTGTGACAGTGTCTGGTTCGTTTCTCAACATTCTAATACCGAGTACAGTGTTAATTTCAACAATCCTATCACTGATACTAGAAATACCAAGCTCCTTCCTCATGTTAAGAACTTTTGTAGATCTGGGACAGCCAAGAATAATCCTGAGAGCTTCATTTTGCATTAACTCCAAGGGTCGGAGAGAACTTAATGCAATTGCACGTTTTCACAATCCATTTAGATCTGTGTGTATTTACCTCTAGACACTTGGTAAGATTCACTGTGACAGTGTCTGGTTCGTTTCTCAACATTGTAATACCGAGTACAGTGTTAATTTCAACAATCCTATCACTGATACTAGAAATACCAAGGGCTCTGGTGGCCTGATGGTTAACGCTCTAGCTTCACACGACGAGGGTCTGGGTTCGATTCCCAGCCAGAGTAGAAACATTGGACGTGTTTCTTTCCACCTGTTGTCTATGTTCCCCATCAGTAAAATGGGTACCTGGGTGTTAGTGGACTGGTGTGGGTCGCATCCTGGGACACTGACCTAATTTGCCCGAAATGCAGAGCATAACAAGGGGCTTTCTATACAGTAGTATGTCATTGTTGTCAGCTAGGACTGTATACCTTGTACATGTACTTGTAGTACATGGCTAAAGCTCCCGCTTCACACACGGAGGGCCCGGGTTCGATTCCCGGCGGGTGGAAACATTTCGACACGTTTCCTTACACCTGTTGTCCTGTTCACCTAGCAGCAAATAGGTACCTGGGTGTTAGTGGACTGGTGTGGGTCGCATCCTGGGGGACAAGATTAAGGACCCCAATGGAAATAAGTTAGACAGTCCTCGATGACGCACTGACTTTCTTGGGTTATCCTGGGTGGCTAACCCTCCGGGGTTAAAAATCCCAACGAAATCTCTTATTCCTCATATTCCACAACATCAGTTATTCCTCCTCGTCAAATACAATAGTTTACCCTGGTATCTTTTTTTCATCATATGGATAAATAATATATATCTAATTTATTTTTTAAATTATCTTAACATTATAAACTATCATTAACATAAATTCATATATATCATTATTTTTAAGTTTAATTTAAATTCGAAATTATATTTACATAGTTTACAAGTGTCATGAAAATTGGGAAATTAAAAGCGGATTTGTTTCCCCGTAGAAGCGTTTTCTGATAGTTCCGGGGATCATACCCCTTTGATATTTTTACACTGCCTTCGGGCATTACAAAATTTGTATATTTATGTTTTCGAGTGATTTTGGTGAGCCATAGACTCGGTGTAAATAGAATCCTGATTCGTTGCCTGGATGAGGTAGAGTGTGGTCTTGCTTTGCACCCCTCTACTGTTTCCCAGACGAGCTACTCAGTCAACAACATGGCGCCAGGTGTGCGCAGGAGAGTGAATACTGTGGGCATTGAACTTATTAGTGGGGCTTTAACGCCTACGTCAGTCGATGTGTTATTGCCCAAAATTATAAGAGAGACATACGGCATCAGAGACGAGGATTTGTATGGAGTGGCACTGAACGGTGTTTATAGAATATTCGTGAAAGTGCTAACTGCTCAAGTATACGAGGCGTTGGTGGATCGTTTCCAAGATGTCAGCATTAACGTAACACGGCAGTGAGGGTCAAGTTGACGGATGTATCACGACATTATTCGTGGGTCAAGCTCCGCAACGTGCCTTTTGAGGCTGATGAGGTAGATATTCGAAAGGTTTTCGAGCGTTATGGAACTGTACATCTGGCCCAACCTGGTAAATGGGTGAAAGGAGCTTACACAGGATTTCCTGAGGGTTCTTTCAATCTCAAGATGACGCTAAGGCATCCTATACCCTCGTATGTATATATCGAGGAGTTAAGAACCCAGGTAATGGTAGCGTATGCTGGGCAGAGGCATACGTGCCGACTGTGTGGCGAATATGAAAATATGGCGGCAGACTGTGGCAGGCGGACTATGGCTCCTGGGCCGGCAAGGGGCGGAGCACCTGTCCATGAGAAACTGATGCCTGAGGAAGAACGGAGGCAAAGAGGAGGGCGTGGTCGCTTGTGGAGTGAAGAGGTGATGGCTCCTCCTGTGGAATCAGAAGAAGTGGTGATCCATGAATCACCTGGCCCATCAACAGTACAGCTGTCAAGTGAAGAGGTGCAGGTGGGCGCAGAAGTGAAAGCTATTGAGGAGGAGTTGGAGACGGTGATACAGACTATGTTACAGTCTACGGAGGTGGAGAGTCACAGTGAGCAGGAACCTGGGATCAGGGCAGAAGGGGTGTGCGGGAGGGGGGAGGATCAGGGCACCTGTGATGGACAGTGTGAGTGCCATGGAAGGACATGGAGGCAGATTAAGGGTGGTAGAGGTTGAAGTCCATTGTGCTGGCTCCCAGGACTCAGATATGGAAACTGAAGGAGCTACAAGGAAAAGGGCAGCAGCATCAGATTCGGACGATGTTCTGACGCCGGCGCAAAGGCCAGGGAAAAAGACATGGGGTTATGGTACTCAGAGTGACTCTACGAGAGGGCCACAACAAAGGCAAAGCCCAGGGAAATGGTTTGAAAGGGAAGAGTCATGACATGAGGCGGGGAGGGAAACCTTAAACCAGCCTCAGGTGTGTAACAATAAATATTAATGGTCTGTGTGATGGTGTTAAACGTGAGTGCTTCAGGATGTTTTTGAATAGGTACAAGATTGACGTAGCGTTTGTGCAGGAGCACAATTTTAAGCTTGGTCGTGAATTAGAGGTGCCTGAGTATCAGGCTTATGTGTTGCCATCTGAGCGCTTAAAAGGAGGAGTGGGTGTGTTGATCAGGGAGGCGAGCCCGTTTGTATTGCACAGGAAAGAGGGGGGGAGGGGGAAAGTATTACGTGTGGAAGGATGGTGGATGGGAGAGAGAGTGGCATTTGTGTGTGTATGCCCCAGCAGAAAGTGACGTGAAAGTGAAGATGGATTTTGTGCGGGAGGAGCTCGTGTACTACCTACACACGTTACCGTCGGTGGCGATTGTGGGGGGGGATTGGAATTGTGTAGTTAAGAGGGCAGACGTGGAACCCAGAGGAGCAGGATATTTTTCCTCAGTCTTGGGAGGCCTGCTTAGAGACCTTCAGTTACTTGATGCTTTCGGGGGAGGTCTGTGGGAGGTGGAACATACGTTTATAAGACTGGGATATGCGGCTCATTTGGACAGGTTATATTTTATCTCAGAGGGTTTTGGTAGAGTCTTTTAAAACTATTGAGATGGTGTCTTCCAATCATAGGGCGGTATTAGTGGAGGTGGGGTGGAATGCTTTGGCTCGTAGGCAGGGAAGTTATTGGAAACTGAACACGATGGTTTTGAGGGATAGGGAGGGAGTGGAAGGTTTTGCAGTATTTTGGGAACAGCTCTGTGCAGACAGAAGGACTGAGGAGGATGTGGTTGGATGGTGGGATAGTGTGGCTAAGGTTAGAATACGTCAATTTTATGTGAGGGAGGGTAAACGCATTAATCAATTGCAGTATGGTTTGTCAAATTATTTAGAATCTAGATTACGGGATTGTTACGAGGGGGGGGCTGTGGCCAGGGTGTACCCAGTGGAGGATATACACATGTTTAAGGGCAGGATAAGGGATTTGCAAGAAGAATGTTTTGCAGCGGTACGTGTACAGGCGGGGTTGGACGAAGTACTCTGGGGCGACAAGCCATCGGCTTGTGTGCTGCGAGGACAGAAGATACGACAGCGAACGACTACAATACCGGGATTGCAAGTCATTTCTTTGGTGGGGGGGGCTTAGAGAGGGTCAGGTATTACGGGAAACCATGGAGATGAGTGCATATGCAGATAGATGGTTTGAGGAATATGGGAAAAGTAGTGGGGTAGATGGAGAGGTTCTTGGGCAGGTATGTGAGTATGTGCCATGCAAACTGGGGAGGAGTGATCGGGAGGCACTGGGAGGGGTCATTGAGGAGGAGGAAATATGGAGAGCCCTTATGGACATGAGGAAGGGAAAGGCACCCGGGATCGATGGTTTACCAAGCGAATTTTATGTACAGCACTGGGGTCTGCTTAGGGGTTTCCTAGTAGAGTTAATGAATGCCATGAAGGAAGGAGGTAAGATGGGAGAATCACAGGCAATGGCGGTGGTGGTGTTGGTCCTGAAGGGTAAACAGCAGAGTACCCTTCGGGATTACTGAGCCATTTCGTTGCTTTGTGCTGATTATAAATTGTTCGCGAAAATTCTTGGAAATCGGCTTAAATGTGTTGTGGGGAGGGTTGTGTTTGAGTCTCAGTTTGGGTTGCCTGGTAGGTCAATGGACGAGGGCCACGGGATCATAAAGGGGTTCCTGGAGGACATGGAAAGGGGAAGAGGGGCGTTAGTGGCGCTGGATTGGCAAGGGGCTTATGACAGGGTGGAAAGAAAGGCTTTGAGGGGATATTCTCCTACGACAGGGGTTTGGCGAAGAAATAGTGGGGTGGGTGGATACGTTGTACTCAAATGCAAAGGTAAGGGTGCAAATCAATGGGTGTGTGGGGGAGGGAGTCACCATGGAGCGGGGTCTTCGGCAGGGATGTCCATTATCACAACTTTTGTTTGCATGTGTTCAGGATCCCTTTTATAGGATGGTGGAGGATCGTCTAAGGACAGGGGGGGGGTGAGCAGAAGCCTTGGCCTGGTTTGGTGGGCTATGTTGATACAACTATTTTGGTGAGTGAGGAGACACGGTTAGGACTTTTGGAGGAAGTTGTACACAATTTTGGGAGAGCTACTGGGATGAAGGTAAATCTGGAAAAGTCAATGATAATGGGGCTGGGAGAGTGGGCAGGGAGATTAGATTGGGGATGTGATGTTGTGCAGCGGAGAACCAGGAGTCTGAAAATCTGTGGTGTCGTTTATGAGGCTGACCTGAGTGCTGCAAGGATTAGCAATTCGAATAGGATGGTGGAACAGGTGCAGCGACGTTTGGGAATGCTGCGACCTCACCATTTAACCCTTAGGCAATGTGCAATTGTCATCAATGTATTACTATATAGTAAAGTCTGGTTTGTTTTGGCAGTGATGCCGTTAACAGGAACAGTGATCACGAGTATTCTTAGAATGGTGTTCAAATTTTTGTGGGGCTCAGGGTGCAACTGGTTGCGAAGGGAGGTATTGACATTGCTGGTATGTAGGGGAGGGTTAGGTTTGTTGGACTTGAGAAAGCACATGAAATGTGTTTTTATTAAGAGGGAAGTGATGAGTGCAGGTGCATGGAGGGAGGATCAGCTAGATAAGGTACATGCTCACCTGAGGAAATGGTGTGGAGGGGCGGAAATGAAGGAATGTGAAACAGTGTTACGTGCTTTAGTGTTAGCCAGGGAACCGGGAAAAGTAAAGGTGGGAACTTTGTGTAAATTGTTAGAGAGACATGTAGTGGTGCCAGTTGAAGGGATCTACCCCATGTATGCATGGGATGTAATATGGCGAAGATTTAGCAAATTAAGGATACAACCTAGGCCGTGTGAGGTTATGTATCGTTTCCTGCATGGGATTTTGCCATCAGGAGCGATGCTCCGAGATAGGAGGGTTATCGAGGGTGGGGGGTGTGGCAGATGCAGTGGGGAAGAGACTGTGTATCATGTTGTCTATTTTTGTGAAGGTTTGGAGTGCATCAGGGTGTGGATGAATAAGGTTGTGGTGAGGGTGGGGGGTGAAGGTGTGTCGGTATTGTGAGCATTGAGTCTTGATATGAGTGGTGTGGATGAGGGTGTGGTAAGGGGTTTAACATATGTAATCGTGGACTACATATATGTTTTGTGGGGTATGAGGGGGAAGGAGGGTGGGGATGTGCTGAGAAGGACTTTGACGGCGACATTTTATCGAACCTTGTGTCGCAATAGAGACATTTTTGGGAAAAGGTGGGATGAGGTTTTTTCCGAGGGTTATAGCGGCCTAACAATAGGGAATTTATTGGCGTTACAAGGGGTTTTAACTGTCGGGGTGAGTAGGTTGGTAAAAGGGGGGGTTTCAGGAGTATTCAACGGGCTCACCTCCTTGGGTGCACAATGATGGGTGATTGGGTGTGATCCGATGTTATCCTGATGCCAAATGACTTCGAACAGGCGATAAATGACATGTCCATGCACTCTGCCCCAGGGCCAGACTCATGGAACTCCGTGTTCATCAAGAACTGCAAGAAGCCCCTATCACGAGCCTTTTCCATCCTATGGAGAGGGAGCATGGTCATGGGGGTCATCCCACAGTTACTAAAAACAACAGACATAGCCCCACTCCACAAAGGGGGCAGTAAAGCAACCGCAAAGAACTACAGACCGATAGCACTAACATCCCATATCATAAAAATCTTTGAAAGGGTCCTAAGAAGCAAGATCACCACCCATCTAGAAACCCATTAGTTACACAACCCAGGGCAACATGGGTTTAGAACAGGTTGCTCCTGTCTGTCTCAACTATTGGATCACTACGACAAGGTCCTAGATGCACTAGAAGACAAAAAGAATGCAGATGTAATATATACAGACTTTGCAAAAGCCTTCGACAAGTGTGACCATGGCATAATAGCGCACAAAATGCGTGCTAAAGGAATAACAGGAAAAGTCGGTCGATGGATCTATAATTTCCTCAATAACAGAACACAGAGAGTAGTCGTCAACAGAGTAAAGTCCGAGGCAGCTACGGTGAAAAGCTCTGTTCCACAAGGCACAGTACTCGCTCCCATCTTGTTCCTCATCCTCATATCCGACATAGACAAGGATGTCAGCCACAGCACCGTGTCTTCCTTTGCAGATGACACCCGAATCTGCATGACAGTGTCCTCCATTGCAGACACTGCAAGGCTCCAGGCGGACATCAACCAAATCATTCAGTGGGCTGCAGAAAACAATATGAAGTTCAACGAAGAGAAATTTCAATTACTCAGATATGGTAAACACGAGGAAATTAAATCTTCATCAGAGTACAAAACAAATTCTGACCACAAAATAAAGCAAAACAAGAAACGTCAAAGACCTGGGAGTGATCATGCCAGAGGATCTCACCTTCAAGGACCATAACATTGCATCAATCGCATCTGCTAGAAAAATGACAGGATGGATAATGAGAACCTTCAAAACTAGGGAAGCCAAGCCCATGATGACACTCTTCAGGTCACTTGTTCTATCTAGGCTGGAATATTGCTGCACTCTAACAGCACCTTTCAAGGCAGGTGAAATTGCTGACCTAGAAAATGTACAGAGAACCTTCACGGCGTGCATAACGGAGATAAAACACCTCAATTACTGGGAACGCTTGAGGTTCCTAAACCTGTATTCCGTGGAATGCAGGCGGGAGAGATACATGATTATATACACCTGGAAAATCCTAGAGGGACTAGTACCGAACTTGCAAACGAAAATCACTCACTACGAAAGCGAAAGACTTGGCAGACGATGCACCATCCCCCCAATGAAAAGCAGGGGTGTCACTAGCACGTTAAGAGACCATACAATAAGTGTCAGGGGCCCGAGACTGTTCAACTGCCTCCCAGCACACATAAGGGGGATTACCAACAGACCCCTGGCAGTCTTCAAGCTGGCACTGGACAAGCACCTAAAGTCAGTTCCGGATCAGCCGGGCTGTGGCTCGTACGTTGGTTTGCGTGCAGCCAGCAGCAACAGCCTGGTTGATCAGGCTCTGATCCACCAGGAGGCCTGGTCACAGACCGGGCCGCGGGGGCGTTGACCCCCGGAACTCTCTCCAGGTAAACTCCAGGTAAGGTAAGAACCTCTAAGCAGAACCTCAGAGGCACTCATGCCAGAATATGCATGTTCTGCGAAGGCAAACATGCTAGCACGAGTTACTGGGAGTATATAACACTGAGCAGTAGGCAACAGAGACTAAGGGAGTTGAGACTCTGCTTCAAGTGTTGTGGGGAACACTTTGCGAGAGACTGTGGCACCCAGCTCAGTGAGTGTCGGGTCTGTTGCAAAGGTAAGCACCATACTGCACTATGTCCCAATAATTTAAGGGAACCCCAGGCTAGTAGAGATATCTCTCAGGTAGAGATAGAAAGTGAGTCCAAGCCTGAAATGGTAGCCAGCGTGATTAGTGGGAGTGAAGTCTCTAATCTGAGTGAGAATCACGGAGGTGCTGCCCTACCTACAGTCATGGCAAAGGTTGTGAATGGGCACAGGTCCGAAACAACCTGATTATTCTTTGACCCAGGAGCACAAGTATCCTTGATAACAAAGAAGTTGGTGGCTAAATTAAAGTTGAAGGCCACAAGGAAAGTTAGTATGATGTTGGGAGGGGCTATAAGTCAGGTCCCACCCAAATCTTATGATGTGGTGGATGTCACAGTCAAGTTAGGTGGACATCGCAGAGACATTACAGCCTTGGTGGTAGAGACATTACCCAGGGCAATTACAGTGAGAGGTCTTGCTGCAGCAGCTAAGCGATTGAAAGACCTTGAGATGAAGCTGGCAGACCAGGGAATTACCACTGACACAGTCAGAAATGTAGGTATCCTGGTGGGAGCCAATCATATAGATGACTTCCTGTCTACACGACAGACGTTTAAGGAAGGAATTGGTTTATACAGATCCCCAGTAGGATACATCATAGTCGGCAGGATTCCACCTGAATTCCCTGCCATGCCAGATAGACGAGAAGCTGTCCCCATGATAGCTGGGGGAGTAGTGATAATGAATACCAGTATACACTATGAACCGCCAGGGAAGCTGAACCAGGTAGGTAGTGACGAACACTCGGCCACCTTGGGAAAACACTTTTACAGGGTACATAAAGAGGGAGATAGATTGCCACTAAATCTAGGGAACCTCATAACAGTGGGAGGAAAAGCTACCAAGGCATGTGGGCCACTGGGTGGGAAAGTACAGAGCCACTCAGTCAAGGCTAGACATACGAAAGATGTTAAAGTTAAAGGAAAGGGTGCTAAGACCACCGGAACCAACAAGTTTACACCCCCAGAGGTCCACGCAGGGGAAACTGGACGGTTGAAGTTAGACCGGAGTCTGCTCGACGAGAGTGGCCGGACGGCACTCGTGTCCAGGGTCCGCCGTGGGGGCTCATGGAAGGTGAACTTGATTTAGACTTAGCGCCTCTCTTCGCCGGCGGGAGGATGTGGAAATTTATTTGGTCCATAAAGTTCCACATGACAGATCCGGCATGGCCATAATGGAACGGCTGAGCTGGCTGGCCGGCCCTTAAACTCACCCAAACAAAAAGTGTTCTCCCCAAACATAAACACATTTCTCTCCCCGGGGGGGTGGCGTGGATGGTAGGCACTTATTTATTTATAGATTTACCCTTCAGGGAAGGAGTAGGTAGTTTTACTTTTAGTATATTAATATTAGGTTTACTAAGGCAACTGTAGATAATAATAATGTAGACCTAAGACCTTAACATAGGTAGTAATAGGCCGATAATGTAGGCAAACACTAGGATAAGTTAGCTAGGGAGAACTGGCAGCCCTAGTTTGAATGAAGAGATGAGGGTCTGGAAGAGAGACCAGCTCGTTCCTCTTAAGACAGACACCAACTGGACAACACGTGCCATGATCAGCAGACGGTGCCCCCCACATGTCTTGATATTTGAGACCTGGGGAAATCTGGTAGAGGCACCTCGATGTACCGTAGATGACCTACGTCAGGCACATACAGTAAGACAAAACCTCCACTTTATCTCGTAGATTTCTGGCCAGTGTCTGGGGAGATTGTGAGTGAGTTGATCTGTGGGCCTGTGTTGCAGCTGGCAGAGCATGCCCAGTAAGTACCAGTGTCTCTCGTCAGTCTGGAAGCTAGTGTCCGTGTCTGTATAGTTATACTAGGGGATACACACCCTCTTGGATATAGGAATTTCTGAGGTGCAGGCAGGTCACTAATAACAATTGAATATTGCAGGAATTAAGGCTCCCGGTTGCACGTGGTTTCTGAGGGAAAGTCCAAAGGGGCTAAGGCTAAGCTTAGGGAACTTGAAGATCAGGATATATGCTGCAACACCAAGTAAGTTAGTCCTTTATACGTGCATGCAGGCGAGTTTCTTGCAACATCAATCATTTGTGAAAATCTGTCCTATAAGCCACTTGTGAGGCTGAGGTACCCACCTCAGAGCTCGGTGTCAACAGAGTTTGCCAGGGTAGGCGACTCACTTGGAGGCAGTCCAGACAAATCTTCACATGTTCCTTGAAAACTGAGTTATTTTTGCCGTTTTTGTTACGTGTTCCTGCATCAGATTTAAAGTAATTACCTATTATGTAAACATGTGTGGGTAAGGATTAGTTCTCTAGATTAAAATTGTTGTATCTATATTTGTAAGCAATACTAGTTAGGCACGTGCTAGAAGGAACAGCGAAAGTATAGTCTTGTGGAATGTATGTTACGTTATTGGTAAGTTTGTATGTGGCGTGTTAGGTGTTATAAGGAGTTTGATGTTGTTAAGTTACTAAAATCATGATGAACCTTTTGGATAATACTTTATTATTAAATATCTTGTTCCTCATCCTCATATCTGACATAGACAAGGATGTCAGCCACAGCACCGTGTCTTCCTTTGCAGATGACACCCGAATCTGCATGACAGTGTCTTCCATTGCAGACACTGCAAGGCTCCAGGCGGACATCAACCAAATCTTTCAGTGGGCTGCAGAAAACAATATGAAGTTCAACGATGAGAAATTTCAATTACTCAGATATGGTAAACATGAGGAAATTAAATCTTCATCAGAGTACAAAACAAATTCTGGCCACAAAATAGAGCGAAACACCAACGTCAAAGACCTGGGAGTGATTATGTCGGAGGATCTCACCTTCAAGGACCATAACATTGTATCAATCGCATCTGCTAGAAAAATGACAGGATGGATAATGAGAACCTTCAAAACTAGGGAGGCCAAGCCCATGATGACACTCTTCAGGTCACTTGTTCTATCTAGGCTGGAATATTGCTGCACTCTAACAGCACCTTTCAAGGCAGATGAAATTGCCGACCTAGAAAATGTACAGAGAACTTTCATGGCGCGCATAACGGAGATAAAACACCTCAATTACTGGGAGCGCTTGAGGTTTCTAAACCTGTATTCCCTGGAACGCAGGAGGGAGAGATACATGATTATATACACCTGGAAAATCCTAGAGGGACTAGTACCGAACTTGCACACGAAAATCACTCACTACGAAAGCAAAAGACTTGGCAGACGATGCACCATCCCCCCAATGAAAAGCAGGGGTGTCACTAGCACGTTAAGAGACCATACAATAAGTGTCAGGGGCCCGAGACTGTTCAACTGCCTCCCAGCACACATAAGGGGGATTACCAACAGACCCCTGGCAGTCTTCAAGCTGGCACTGGACAAGCACCTAAAGTCAGTTCCTGATCAGCCGGGCTGTGGCTCGTACGTTGGTTTGCGTGCAGCCAGCAGCAACAGCCTGGTTGATCAGGCGCTGATCCACCAGGAGGCCTGGTCACAGACCGGGCCGCGGGGGCATTGACCCCCGAAACTCTCTCCAGGTAAACTCCAGGTATTCTCCCGGCCCGGGCCTTTTCCAAGTGGTGGCCCGGCCTTGGCTCCCTCTTTAGGGAGTGTCTGAGACCTAAGTCTCCCATGGGAGGAGGCACAAGTACCTCCTCATCTTTGGGACCAACTGTCCCCAGGCCTAGCTTCTGGGACCAACTGTCCCCAGGCCTAGCTTCTGGGACCAACTGTCCCCAGGCCTACCTTCTGGGACCAACTGTCCCCAGGCCTAGCTTCTGGGACCAACTGTCCCCAGGCCTAGCCACAAGCTAGGCCTCTCTAGTCTGCCATCCCCGCCACAAGGGGGCTAATGGGAATGACAGTCTTATGAGCTAAAGGCTCGGGCTCAGGCACCTACCCTGCCCTAGAAGGGTTAGGCATGGTGTCGATGAATATTCCACAACATCAGTTATTCCTCCTCGTCAAATACAATAGTTTACCCTGGTATCTTTTGTTCATCATATAGATAAATAATTTATATCTACTGTATTATTTAAATTATCTTAACATTATAAACCGTAGTTAATATAAATTAAGATACATTACTTACTTTTAAGTTTAATTTAAATTCAAAATTGCATTTACATAGTTTACAAGTGTTATGAAAATTGGGAAATTAAAAGCGGATTTGTTTCCCCGTGGAAATGTTCTCTGAGTTCAGACAGACGAGACGGACAGACATTCTGCTCTTGACTCTTGCCCTGGCAGGTCATAGCAGCTCTCCTTACTTACTCAGTCTCCCTACGATCCCCGTTGGGGAGGGGAACCTTTACCAGCGTTGTCTTCACCTTGACTTGCACGATGAGCTACGCAAATCGTGTCAAGATCAAGCCAACAAGTGGTACCGTTGATGATTCAACGAAGATTGCTCTTGCAACTGTTGTTCAAGGAACACTGAAAGTTAAATTCAACACCATTTTGTCTCTGAAAGAAGCATTCATTGTTGTGTGTCACGATGATGCTGAAGCAGAGAAGCTACTCACTACAGATGCCACCACTACACTTACTGCTCAAGGGTTTACTGTTATGTCATCTCCTGCCCTCAAGGCCAGGAAATCAGTATTCCTTAAAAAACTAGACAAGATTCTGACGTCTCAATCACCTGCAGAACTCAAGACATCCATCGAGACGCAAAATACTTGGGCTACTGTTGACAGCATCACAAAAATCCCGAATGCATCGTCCATGCTCAAGGTCACCTTCACTGACGTTAACATGGCTGCCACTGCTCTGAACGAAGGTCTTGCTGTTTATTACTACTTCATCAGTCCAACTTACATCGAAGCAGAAAGATATCAGTACATCCAACACTGCTGGAACTGTTATTCTTACCATCACACCACCAAAGCATGTCCTGTAAAAGAGAAGAAGTTCTGCACTACATGTGGTAGTGAGGGACACACCTTCAGTTCCTGCACCATTGCTACTCCACCACAACCATCGTGCTTAAACTGTAAAAGTAACGACCACCATACACTGGCAGCAAAATGTCCTACACGTAAGGATATTGTGAAGAAAACACAAGAAGCAGCAAAGAAAAAACCTACTAGCAACACACCAACGTATGCAGCAATTGCAAAGATCCAAGCTAATACTACGAAATTACTTCAAGCTACTACTCAGCCAGCCTCCACCATCATCACTCCTCCAGCTTGTGACGTAACCAAGATCCACTACTGTCTACTATACGCTCACATGCAGAATATGGCTGTACCTGGATCTTTTAACTCTACCATCAACGAGTTATTTGCACTAAATAATATGCCATCATTTATATTCCCAGCATCTCCACCTTCGGAAGAAATACTCAAATTTACCAAGGATCTAATCAACACTTCTGCATCAGCAGCTCCAACACCACCAACACCTAGTGACGTCACTCCAACAAGGCCTCCTATTCGTCGATCGCCTCCTGCTCGTCGATTGGCTCGTCGTGGCGGCGTACCTCCTTCACCTCCACCCACCACTACTCATATGGACCAATCAGAAGCCACGATTCTCCCACAGTCTTCTACACACTCTCTAGCGGAGACACCAACATTGAAAGAACCTTCAATGCGGCAACCACCAACAAAAACCTCTCCAGCTATCTCTCGACGTATTAATATAGAAGACCAACATCAAGATCAATACCTGCACTGGAAAGATATAACTTTTTATACGACTCCTGACCAAGAACCTAACATGAATGTCGACACTTTGTACAAGAAAATAATCGACAGTAGAGTCAAGTTTACAAACCGTAAAGGATCCCACTGCTCCATCACTACTCTCCAGATGACCTTTGACCAGTTACTAGCCAACCCAGCATTTCGACCTAAGATTACAAGACTACAGATCGTTTCCATCCAAAAACTGCACAACATAAGGAATGCCTCCTTCACGAAAGAAACGAAGTAACTCCAGACACACATATAAAAGACACCTGACCAATCAAGAAGCTTGCCTCCCTTGACCACTCCTCCAGCTCCTGCCAGCCGCCATTTACATAGTTTACAAGTGTTATGAAAATTGGGAAATTAAAAGCGGATTTGTTTCCCCGTGGAAATGTTCTCTGAGTTCCGGGGATCATACCCCTTTGGTATTTTTAGACTGCCTACGGGCACTACAAAATTTGTGTTATGATTTAGGGTAATTATGGTGAGCCATAGGCTCGGTGTGAATAGGATCCAAAGTCCAAAAATTAGATTTTATACCGAAAATATGTTAGACATGCCTTTATTATCCCGGTGAAGAGTTGTGGTAATTGGAGCCCCTCAAGGGGGCTTCCTCGATGCTGGGGAGGGGCTCTTGATCTAGGGAATTGGAGCTGTGCTCCGGTTCCCTGAATTAAACCTAAATACCTTCCATCCCCCACATGCGTTGTATAATCCTACGGGTTTAGTGCTTCCGTGTGATTATAATGGCACCTCCAGTTTCCTACTCTCCTGATGGAGGATTCAGTTTCCTCTGGCAGGTTATTCATATATATTAAGCAAAGATCGACACCATGCCCAGCCCTTCTAGGGTAGGGTAGGTGCCTGAGCCCGAGCCTTTAGCTCATAAGACTGTTATTCCCATTAGCCCCCTTGTGGCGGGGATGGCAGACCAGAGAGGCCTAGCTTGTGGCTAGGCCTGGGGACAGTTGGTCCCAAAGATGAGGAGGGACTTGTGCCTCCTCCCATGGGAGACTTAGGTCTCAGACACTCCCTAAAGAGGGAGCCAAGGCCGGGCCACCACTTGGAAAAGGCCCGGGCCGGGAGAATACCGGCTAATATTTAATAATAATAATAATTAAGCAAAATAATGGACCTGGTAGTGATCCTTGTGAGGACGTCTTGTTACACTTTCCTACCCTGAAACATCTGACCTCACCATGACTTGTCATGGCCAGTGTTACCTGTCATGGCCAGTGTTACCTGTCATGGTCATCTGTCATGGCCAGTGTTACCTGTCATGGTCATCTGTCATGGCCAGTGTTACCTGTCATGGCCAGTGTTACCTGTCATGGTCATCTGTCATGGCCAGTGTTACCTGTCATGGCCAGTGTTACCTGTCATGGCCAGTGTTACCTGTCATGGTCATGGTCATCTGTCATGGCCAGTGTTACCTGTCATGGCCAGTGTTACCTGTCATGGCCAGTGTTACCTGTCATGGCCAGTGTCAGATACTGTCTATCTTCTTTACACACTTTAGACAGCTATGTTATTTGTTATGTATCATGGTTAGGTTAGGACAAGTGCTTCCTGAAACTGGTCTTGATGACCCACTGTTGGAGGTTCTGGTCATCTGACCGAGGCCTTCCGCAGGCTTACCCCACCACCCCTTTAAAAATTAGGTTCATAAATACATATAACCCTCCAGTACTGTATAATCATGACTGATTTCTAGTGTAAATTAAAGCTAAACTTTAATAAGATATTAAAAGAACCCTGGTAGAAATAACTCAGTTTTTGGTGGGTAATTTACACATATTGTTGACCTAATTTATGTACAGAGAACCTTCACGTCACACATAAAACACCTCAGTTACTGGGAACGCTTGAAGTTCCTCAGCCTGTACTCCCTGGAACACAGGCGAGAGAGATACATGAAAATCAGTCCCTTTGAAAGCAAAAGTCAGTGCCTGATCAGCCGGGCTGTCTACTAGTAAGGGGCTCTTGATTTAGGGAATTGGATCTGTGCTCCGGTATTATACAGCAGTGTATTATACAGCAACACTACCAGCTGTACCAGTGTATTATACAGCAGCACTACCAGCTGTACCAGTGTATTATACAACAACACTACCAGCAGTACCAGTGTATTATACAACACTACCAGCTGTACCAGTGTATTATACAACAACACTACCAGCAGTACCAGTGTATTATACAACAACACTACCAGCTGTACCAGTGTATTATACAACAACACTACCAGCTGTACCAGTGTATTATACAACAACACTACCAGCAGTACCAGTGTATTATACAACAACACTACCAGCTGTACCAGTGTATTATACAACAACACTACCAGCTGTACCAGTGTATTATACAACAACACTACCAGCTGTACCAGTGTATTATACAACAACACTACCAGCTGCACCAGTGTATTATACAACAACACTACCAGCTGTACCAGTGTATTATACAACAACACTACCAGCTGTACCAGTGTATTATACAACAACACTACCAGCTGTACCAGTGTATTATACAACAACACTACCAGCTGTACCAGTGTATTATACAACAACACTGCCAGCTGTACCAGTGTATTATACAACAACACTACCAGCTGTACCAGTGTATTATACAACAACACTACCAGCTGTACCAGTGTATTATACAACAACACTACCAGCTGTACCAGTGTATTATACAACAACACTACCAGCTGTACCAGTGTATTATACAACAACACTACCAGCTGTACCAGTGTATTATACAACAACACTACCAGCTGCACCAGTGTATTATACAACAACACTACCAGCTGTACCAGTGTATTATACAACAACACTACAAACTGTACCAGTGTATTATACAACAACACTACCAGCTGTACCAGTGTATTATACAACAACACTACCAGCTGTACCAGTGTATTATACAACAACACTACCAGCAGTACCAGTGTATTATACAACACTACCAGCTGTACCAGTGTATTATACAACAACACTACCAGCTGTACCAGTGTATTATACAACACTACCAGCTGTACCAGTGTATTATACAGCAGCACTACCAGCTGTACCAGTGTATTATACAACACTACCAGCTGCACCAGTGTATTATACAACACTACCAGCTGTACCAGTGTATTATACAACACTACCAGCTGCACCAGTGTATTATACAACACTACCAGCTGCACCAGTGTATTATACAACAACACTACCAGCTGTACCAGTGTATTATACAACACTACCAGCTGTACCAGTGTATTATACAACAACACTACCAGCTGTACCAGTGTATTATACAGCAGCACTACCAGCTGTACCAGTGTATTATACAACAACACTACCAGCTGTACCAGTGTATTATACAACACTACCAGCTGTACCAGTGTATTATACAGCAGCACTACCAGCAGTACCAGTGTATTATACAACACTACCAGCTGTACCAGTGTATTATACAACAACACTACCAGCTGTACCAGTGTATTATACAACACTACCAGCTGTACCAGTGTATTATACAGCAGCACTACCAGCTGTACCAGTGTATTATACAACACTACCAGCTGCACCAGTGTATTATACAACACTACCAGCTGTACCAGTGTATTATACAACACTACCAGCTGCACCAGTGTATTATACAACACTACCAGCTGCACCAGTGTATTATACAACAACACTACCAGCTGTACCAGTGTATTATACAACACTACCAGCTGTACCAGTGTATTATACAACAACACTACCAGCTGTACCAGTGTATTATACAGCAGCACTACCAGCTGTACCAGTGTATTATACAACAACACTACCAGCTGTACCAGTGTATTATACAACACTACCAGCTGTACCAGTGTATTATACAACACTACCAGCTGCACCAGTGTATTATACAACAACACTACCAGCTGTACCAGTGTATTATACAATAACACTACCAGCTGTACCAGTGTATTATACAACAACACTACCAGCTGTACCAGTGTATTATACAACAACACTACCAGCTGTACCAGTGTATTATACAACAACACTACCAGCTGTACCAGTGTATTATACAACAACACTACCAGCTGTACCAGTGTATTATACAACAACACTACCAGCTGTACCAGTGTATTATACAACAACACTACCAGCTGTACCAGTGTATTATACAACAACACTACCAGCAGTACCAGTGTATTATACAACACTACCAGCAGTACCAGTGTATTATACAACAACACTACCAGCAGTACCAGTGTATTATACAACACTACCAGCAGTACCAGTGTATTATACAACAACACTACCAGCTGTACCAGTGTATTATACAACAACACTACCAGCAGTACCAGTGTATTATACAACACTACCAGCTGTACCAGAGTATTATACAACAACACTACCAGCTGTACCAGTGTATTATACAACACTACCAGCTGTACCAGTGTATTATACAACACTACCAGCTGCACCAGTGTATTATACAACACTACCAGCTGTACCAGTGTATTATACAGCACTACCAGCTGTACCAGTGTATTATACAACACTACCAGCTGCACCAGTGTATTATACAACACTACCAGCTGTACCAGTGTATTATACCCCACTCCACAAAGGGGGCAGTAAAGCAACAGCAAAGAACTACAGACCAATAGCACTAACATCCCACATCATAAAAATCTTTGAAAGGGTCCTAAGAAGCAAGATCACCACCCATCTAGAAACCCATCAGTTACACAACCCAGGGCAACATGGGTTTAGAACAGGTCGCTCCTGTCTGTCTCAACTACTGGATCACTACGACAAGGTCCTAAATGCACTAGAAGACAAAAAGAATGCAGATGTAATATATACAGACTTTGCAAAAGCCTTCGACAAGTGTGACCATGGCGTAATAGCGCACAAAATGCGCGCTAAAGGAATAACAGGAAAAGTCGGTCGATGGATCTATAATTTCCTCACTAACAGAACACAGAGAGTAGTCGTCAACAGAGTAAAGTCCGAGGCACCTACGGTGAAAAGCTCTGTTCCACAAGGCACAGTACTCGCTCCCATCTTGTTCCTCATCCTCATATCCGACATAGACAAGGATGTCAGCCACAGCACCGTGTCTTCCTTTGCAGATGACACCCGAATCTGCATGACAGTGTCTTCCATTGCAGACACTGCAAAGCTCCAGGCGGACATCAACCAAATCTTTCAGTGGGCTGCAGAAAACAATGTGAAGTTCAACGATGAGAAATTTCAATTACTCAGATATGGTAAACATGAGGAAATTAAATCTTCATCAGAGTACAAAACAAATTCTGGCCACAAAATAGAGCGAAACACCAACGTCAAAGACCTGGGAGTGATTATGTCGGAGGATCTCACCTTCAAGGACCATAACATTGTATCAATCGCATCTGCTAGAAAAATGACAGGATGGATAATGAGAACCTTCAAAACTAGGGAGGCCAAGCCCATGATGACACTCTTCAGGTCACTTGTTCTATCTAGGCTGGAATATTGCTGCACTCTAACAGCACCTTTCAAGGCAGGTGAAATTGCTGACCTAGAAAATGTACAGGGAACCTTCACGGCGCGCATAACGGAGATAAAACACCTCAATTACTGGGAGCGCTTGAGGTTTCTAAACCTGTATTCCCTGGAACGCAGGAGGGAGAGATACATGATTATATACACCTGGAAAATCCTAGAGGGACTAGTACCGAACTTGCACACGAAAATCACTCACTACGAAAGCAAAAGACTTGGCAGACGATGCACCATCCCCCCAATGAAAAGCAGGGGTGTCACTAGCACGTTAAGAGACCATACAATAAGTGTCAGGGGCCCGAGACTGTTCAACTGCCTCCCAGCATACATAAGGGGGATTACCAATAGACTCCTGCCTCCGCTACATCATTTTCTAGGCTATTCCACTTCTTGACAAGTCTATGACTGAAGAATACTTCCTAACATCCCTGTGATTCATCTGTGTCTTCAACTTCCAACTGTGTCCCCTTGTTATTGTGTCCAGTCTCTGGAACATCCTGTCTTTGTCCACCTTGTCAATTCCTCTCAGTATTTTGTATGTCGTTATCATGTCCCTCCTATCTCTCCTGTCCTCCAGTGTCGTCAGGTTGATTTCCCATAACCTCTCCTCGTAGGACATACCTCTTAGCTCTGGGACTAGTCTTGTTGCAAACCTTTGCACTTTCTCTAGTTTCTTCACGTGCTTGGCTAGGTGTGGGTTCCAAACTGGTGCCGCATACTCCAATATGGGCCTAACGTACACGGTGTACAGGGTCCTGAACGATTCCTTATTAAGATGTCGGAATGCTGTTCTGAGGTTTGCTAGGCGCCCATATGCTGCAGCAGTTATTTGGTTGATGTGCGCTTCAGGAGATATGTTCGTTGTTATACTCACCCCAAGATCCTTTTCGTTGAGTCTGGATGTAGAGACAATGTTTATATATATATATTATATATATATATATATATATATATATATATATATATATATATATATATATATATATATATATATATATATATATATTACACTCATGAGAAGTGGTAAACCTGTATGGGTGTCGTACAGTGCCCTGGGGAGGGGGAGGGGGGAGGCCTTCTGGCTCGATTCGAGGCAGGAGATGTCAGATCCAGCTCCCTTGGATCAAGAACCCACCAAAATCCCTCTCAGCTGTGGATTTTAACACATTTCACCAATTAACTACAAAAATATAGCACCAGATAGGCCTATCTAAATTTTATATTTGGGAGGAATAAAAATCAACTTTGATAATAAATTTGATACATGTGATACAAAATATATAAAAACTATAAGAATGGAGGAACACTGCAGAAGGCCTACTGGCCCATACAAGGCAGGTCCTTATTATTGTATTGGTCAGACAATTGTTACTGAGACGTCAGGGTTATGCAGGAACTGGGGAACAATGCAACAGATAGACTTCAAACTATGTATATACACAGGGAGAAGACTGAATATAGAGTAAATATAGGATGGTAGAGAGGACCAGGCTAAAATAATTAGATGCAAATTATAATCCCTAGTTAAACGTAAGTTGTATATACTGGGAGGTGTGTATCTCCCAGTGTATGTTACTGGGAGGTGTGTATCTCCCAGTGTATGTTACTGGGAGGTGTGTATCTCCCAGTGTATGTTACTGGGAGGTGTGTATCTCCCAGTGTATGTTACTGGGAGGTGTGTATCTCCCAGTGTATGTTACTGGGAGGTGTGTATCTCCCAGTGTGTTACTGGGAGGTGTGTATCTCCCAGTGTATGTTACTGGGAGGTGTGTATCTCCAAGTGTATGTTACTGGGAGGTATATATCTCCCAGTGTATGTTACTGGGAGGTGTGTATCTCCCAGTGTATGTTACTGGGAGGTGTGTATCTCCCAGTGTATGTTACTGGGAGGTATATATCTCCCAGTGTATGTTACTGAGAGGTATATATCTCCCAGTGTATGTTACTGGGAGGTATATATCTCCCAGTGTATGTTACTGGGAGGTATATATCTCCCAGTGTATGTTACTGGGAGGTGTGTATCTCCCAGTGTATGTTACTGAGAGGTGTGTATCTCCCAGTGTATGTTACTAGGAGGTGTATATCTCCCAGTGTATGTTACTGGGAGGTGTATATCTCCCAGTGTATGTTGCTGGGAGGTGTGTATCTCCCAGTGTATGTTGCTGGGAGGTGTGTATCTCCCAGTGTATGTTACTGGGAGGTATATATCTCCCAGTGTATGTTGCTGGGAGGTGTGTATCTCCCAGTGTATGTTACTGGGAGGTGTGTATCTCCCAGTGTATGTTACTGGGAGGTATATATTTCCCAGTGTATGTTACTGGGAGGTGTGTATCTCCAAGTGTATGTTACTGGGAGGTGTGTATCTCCCAGTGTATGTTACTGGGAGGTGTGTATCTCCCAGTGTATGTTACTAGGAGGTGTATATCTCCCAGTGTATGTTACTGGGAGGTGTATATCTCCCAGTGTATGTTACTGGGAGGTATATATCTCCCAGTGTATGTTACTGGGAGGTGTATATCTCCCAGTGTATGTTACTGGGAGGTGTGTATCTCCCAGTGTATGTTACTGGGAGGTGTGTATCTCCCAGTGTATGTTACTAGGAGGTGTATATCTCCCAGTGTATGTTACTGGGAGGTGTATATCTCCCAGTGTATGTTGCTGGGAGGTGTGTATCTCCCAGTGTATGTTGCTGGGAGGTGTGTATCTCCCAGTGTATGTTACTGGGAGGTATATATCTCCCAGTGTATGTTGCTGGGAGGTGTGTATCTCCCAGTGTATGTTACTGGGAGGTGTGTATCTCCCAGTGTATGTTACTGGGAGGTATATATCTCCCAGTGTATGTTACTGGGAGGTGTATATCTCCCAGTGTATGTTACTGGGAGGTGTGTATCTCCCAGTGTATGTTACTTGGAGGTGTGTATCTCCCAGTGTATGTTGCTGGGAGGTGTGTATCTCCCAGTGTATGTTACTGGGAGGTATATATCTCCCAGTGTATGTTACTGGGAGGTGTATATATCCCAGTGTATGTTACTTGGAGGTGTGTATCTCCCAGTGTATGTTGCTGGGAGGTGTGTATCTCCCAGTGTATATTACTGGGAGGTATATATCTCCCAGTGTATGTTGCTGGGAGGTGTGTATCTCCCAGTGTATGTTACTGGGAGGTGTGTATCTCCCAGTGTATGTTACTGGGAGGTGTATATCTCCCAGTGTATGTTACTTGGAGGTGTATATCTCCCAGTGTATGTTACTGGGAGGTGTATATATCCCAGTGTATGTTACTGGGAGGTGTATATCTCCCAGTGTATGTTACTGAGAGGTGTGTATCTCCCAGTGTGTGTTACTGGGAGGTGTATATCTCCCAGTGTATGATGCTGGGAGGTGTATATCTCCCAGTGTTTGTTACTTGGAGGTATATGTCCCCTAGTGTATGTTACTGGGAGGTATATTTCTCCCAGTGTATGTTACTGGGAGGTATATATCTCCCAGTGTATGTTACTGGGAGGTGTGTATCTCCCAGTGTATGTTACTGGGAGGTATATTTCTCCCAGTGTATGTTACTGGGAGGTGTGTATCTCCCAGTGTATGCTACTGGGAGGTGTATATCTCCCAGTGTATGTTACTAGGAGGTATATAGCTCCCAGGGTAAGTATGCTGAAAGATTAATTTAATCCCTATTACAGGAATTAAAGGAATCCTGTCTGGTGGTGAAAAACTGACATGTAACGTTAATGATCCTACTGTAGTAATCTCTGAAGGCCACAGAACGCGTCACAACACGTAACATTCGTGTAGGCTTTCCTCACAGCCTACTCCTAAACATTTTTGAAATATTAATTAATATTAATCACCAACAAGGTTAACACTGTTTAATAATGTTGATCTGGTCACCACATTTGTCACCTTTCACATGGCGGCTGATTTACAACTTAAACAAGAATATTTTTAAAGTTCGACGTGTTCTGGGGGTAATTTAACAAAAAATTGATCTTTCTGCAATTCCTCAATCACATCGTGGTAGAAATGATCAGTTGAGAACACTAGATTATTTTTAATAAGTCGATTAAGTACCTTGGCTTCAACACGCGCTCTGTGCCACTGTTCCACCCAGAAACTTTTTGAATTTGGCTGGCCAGTTGATACACTTGGCGGTACAGGACAGCCATAATGGTCTAATGAAGCTCTAAGTTCTTTTTCTTTTGTCTTGGCACTCCTGATGAGTTGATCACAAACGTAGCACTCAAAATGTTCAATGAAATTCCCTTTTTCGAAGTCGTTATTGATGCCCCATTCTCTCTGACGAATGGAACTGGTAAGATTAATATTGGTGATTATCTGGTCTAGTTTGTGTTTTAAGTGAGAGTCATACAAAGTTTGGTTTTCTAACAGTTTATAGAGGTGTTTTGCCAAGTGTTTCGGGGATTCGAACTGGCTGATGAGAATTATAGAACCGGGGTTTGGTTCCCAGTCCTTGATAGAGGGAGAACCCCAGTATATAGGGATTGATCCAAGAGTCAAAGGCCTCCATAACTTTTCGGTTATGTAGTCATTACACGCGGCATTTTCTATGGCCAGGGTAAATCTGTATTTGGACATAATGGCTCGGAACTCAGGATGGTCGTAAGTAGCCGCCGGGTCGTGGAGATGACCTGGGAGGTCACGGTTGTGAAGACAGGAACCATAGGAGTCTATCTTGATATATTTAGCCAGTTCCTCCACGTAACTGTCTCTTTCTGACGGTGAATCACAGTCAGATTGAACATAAGCAACTGCAGCCAGACTTTCCTCCACCATAAGTCTGTTCTTGACTCCTGTTGGGACGAATTCATCCCTGGAGGTGAGGGACTCGACTGACTCCAGATGCTGTAGAGTCAGGGGAAAATTCGACTCCCTTCTGAAGGTAGCTGTCAGATTGAACAGCTCCAGAACGCTCTGGTGATCAAAAAGCGGCTGGTTTTTGGGAGATTCTTCATGAAGGAGGCCCCACCACAGGCGAGGTGACTGCCGTGGCAGAGGCAGGTCTTCCACGCTGAAGTCACTGCCATAAAAGAGCACAGCCTGGGCTCTTCCTTGCTGGAAATAGGTGCGGTCCTCAGTGAAGAAGCAGGTACCTAGGGAGCAGGTGCGAGCCTGGCCTTGGCCGGCCCCGGTAAATGGTGTCCACCAGAGGATGACGGTTCCTTTATCATCCCCGGCAGGGGGACCAGGAAGGAGACGATCCACATTATCCCCGGCAGGGGGACCAGGAGGGAGACGATCCACATTATCCCCGGCAGGAGGACCAGGAAGGGGACGATCCACATGATCCCCGGCAGGGGGACCAGGAGGGAGTCGACCCACATGATCCCCGGCAGGGGGACCAGGAGGGGGACGATCCACATGATCCCCGGCAGGGGGACCAGGAGGGAGACGATTCACATGATCCCCGGCAGGGGGACCAGGAGGGGGACGATCCACATCCACATCATCCCGGTTTTCGCGGTTTACATCGCTCTCCAGCGCTTCTACCGCAGCCACAACGATGACAAATATCAAGAAGACGAACCACTGAACCTCCATAGTCTCCTGACGAACGAAATATGCGAGATAATGGCAATTATAAGAGACGTCAGCGACGACATCTGCCGGGAGGGTGATCCAGAGAGGCTGACATATCTCACTCTCATTCACATATGTAACTTTTCCAACACTATTTTCCGGAGTCCACGAGGCAATAAGTTCTCTTACACCTCCGGATAACCCTCGAAATTCACCTAAAATACGGAAATAAGCGGGGAAAATTGTAAACGATGATAAACTCGACACCTCAGACGTGGACCAATCACGTGCCCCCGCGAAACCGCATTCACTCATAAAATAACCTACACTTCACACCTTTATTCCCCTTTATTAAACAATTTTAATCAACGTAACACACAAAACTATTTTCGGTAATTCAAATAAAAATAAACATTATAACAAATTCAAAGAAATAGGGGGGAAAATAGGGATAAATTAGATATTTTTACTGTGGTGTGAACGTGCGCTACGTGTCTGTGTGTTTACATGGAGGCTGCTGGACCCCCTCCACCTGGATAATTACTTATTTTGACGCTGTGAGAGCCTCACAGCTGCTGTGTGTAAGTGTAAGTGTAGCTAGGACACTTGTGTTGATGTTGTGAGAGTTTTGGCTCTTGTGTGTAATTGTAAGTGTAGATAATAACACTTATATTTGACACTTAAGTCTCGGCACTTGTGTGTAAGTGTAGACATGACACTTATGTTGGCACTTGTGGGAGGCTCATAGCACCTGTGTGTAAGTGTAAGTGTGGGTAAGACACTTATTTTGCTTGTTTTACATGTGTAAGTGTTAGGAAGGCACTTTTATTTTGACTCGTAACAGAATATCCCGGGCTCAATCCTGGGGTGGGTGGAGATAATAGGTATTGTTCCTAACACCTGTTGCACCTGCTTACCTGAGTGTTAGTTATGGGTGGCATCCTGGGGAGGGGGAGACATGTAGGTAAGTCTCCTAACACCTTCTGCTACTGATGTTCTAGCAGTAAATAGGTACCTGAGTGTTAGTTATGGGTGGCATCCTGGGGAGGGGGAGACATCTAGACAAGTCTCCTAACACCTTCCGCTATTCACCTAGCAGTAAATACATACCTAGGTGTTAGGTGACTGTTGTGGGTGGCATCCTGGGGAGGGTAAGGGTAAGTCTCCTAACACCTGCTGCTACTGTTCACCTAGCCGTAGATGGCATTTAATTTACATTAACCCGGAGAGTTAGTACCCCAGGATAACTCACTGGGGTCCTTTGATCCACTTCCTCAGGATGTGACTCGCAGCAGTCGACTAACACCAGGTACCTATTTAATGCTAAGGAACCATACCAATGTATCCATTTTTCACCTGAGATGAGCCAAGGTCCTTCAAACATGGGATAGAGTAGCTTAATTTAATATAGTCCACGACTCCGAACTGATGGGCTCAGGTTCAACCCCCCGACAAGCAGAAATGTTGAGCATTAGCCGACTCTTGTTGATAGCATCCTGGGGGTTAAAGAATCCCAGTGGAAGTAAGCCAGATAATCTGATGACAGTGGCTTTGTTGGGTTATCCTTGGTTAATAATCGAAATAAAATATTCTTCTACCACTTGAGTCATAGTAAATAAATACCTGAGTGTTGTAATAACGTTGGTAGAATTACCGACAGTGTTTGGTAAATAAACACATGGGCAGCATCTGGGAAAAGTACCTAGGGATTGCTCTGGAAAAGTACCTAGGGATCGCACCAGAAAAGTACCTAGGGATCGCACCAGAAAAGTACCTAGGGATCGCACCAGAAAAGTACCTAGGGATCGCACCAGAAAAGTACCTAGGGATCGCACCAGAAAAGTACCTAGGGATCGCACCAGAAAAGTGCCTAGGGGTCGCACTGGGAAAAGTACCTAGGGATTGCACTGGAAAAGTCACATTACTTGGCTTTAGTTGGTTGGGTTGCCAGAGCAGTCATGGTGCACCCGGCACTCATCTGGTGAGTGGTAGAATAAAAAAAAAAGCCAGATTAGAGAGGTTGTAATGGATTCTTTATCAGTCCCCACTAAGCGTAGTTATATCTGTAAATATGGATAAGTTTCAATTAGTGCAAATAATGAATCCTGTGGAGTGGTCGCATTATTTGTATTATATGTAATGTTTGCACACGATTTGATGAGTTTGGGGGGGAGAACTATCGTTAATTAATTTCATACCAAATTGAAATTCACACTATTCGAACTCGCATTAATTGAGACCTGGCTGTTAGCCTCTTCACATTTTGCAGTTTTGGATTAACCCACAGAGTTAATAGCCCAGTATAACTCATTGGGGTCTTTTGATCCTCTTCCCCAGGACGCGACCCATAACAGTCGACTAACGCATAAGAACGTAAGAAAGGAGAAATGCTGCAGTAGGCCTGTTGGCCCGTACTGGGCAGATCCTTCACAAATTCAACCCACTAACAGAATATTTGCCCAACAGATTTTCAACACTACACAAGCAATAAGCTTTGATAAATCTTTTTACTCATGTATAAGTCCCACTCATATCCAACTCCTCTCACTCATGTATTTATCCAACCTAAATTTGAAACTGCTGAAGGTTTTAGTTCCAGTAACCCTACTAGGCAGACTGCTCCATTCATCAACTACCCTATTTCCAAACTAGTATTTTCCTGTATCCTTTCGAAATCTAACCTTATCTAATTTGAATCCATTATTGCTGGTTCTTTCTTGGAGAGATATCCTCAAGACCTTATTTATATCCCATTTCTTAATACACGTACCCATCTTCCACTTGTACATTTCAATCACGTCTCCCCTCATTCTTAGTCTTACAAGTGAATATAATTTAAGGGACTTCAATCTTCATACAGAAGATTTCTAATGCTGTGTAACTTTGTCATTCTTCGCTGAATGCTTTCTAAAGAATTTATATTTGTTCTGTAATATGGAGACCATATTACAGAACAGATTTAAATTCTGTTGTTTACACTTCTCAATATAAATCCCAGTAATCTGCAGCAGCTTCAGTTCTATCATGACTGATTTCACGTATTTTCTTGGCAACATTAGGTATACCTAATTCTTCCCTAATATTTTGTATTGTGATAGTTATAGGACAGCCCAGAATCAATCTCAGGGCTTCATTTTGATTTTTCAAATCTCTCATTGGTTATACAGTGGACCCCCGCCTTACGATCAGCTCCCAACTCGAACAATTATGTAAGTGTATTTTTGTAAGTGCTTTTGTATGTGTATTTTTGGGGGTATGAAATGGACTAATCTAATTTAGAATATTCCTTATGGGAACAAATTCATTCGGTAATGGCACCCGAACAGACTTCTGGAGTGAATTATTATCGTAAGAAGGGGGTCCACTGTACTGTGTAGCAGGACTAAAACAGATTCATGGTAATCTGTCAGCAATATTACGTACGGTGGTACCTCGGAATACGAACAGCTCAAAACTCGAATAATTATGTAAGTGCTTTTGCCATTGTATTTTTGGGTGTCTGAAACAGATTAATCTAATTTACATTATTCCTTATGGGAACAAATTTGTTCGGTACTAGAACAGCCTTCTGGAACAAAATAAATTCATATCCTGAGGTACCACTGTATATCATTCTGGCAATTCTGGCATTTGCTCCACAGTTGGGATTCTACCCTACAAGAATTCTGAGAGCTTTAACCCTTTCAGGGCCCCCAGGCCCTCTCCGAGACTTGTTCTCAGGGTCGCCCAAATTTTCAAAAAAAAGAAAATTATTTTTTCTTATGAAAAGATCATAATGACACCAAAAATATGAAATTTGATGGAAAACTTAGGGAATTATGCTCTCGTGAAGTTAGCGGTCTGGACGATGTTTACGCATTGGCGATTTTGCCGACTTTGAGCCCTATTTTCAGCCAATTCCAGTGTACTAGTCGACAAAAATCATAACTATTTCGCTAGAACTCCATTTTTTCTATCAAATGAGTACAAGAAACCACCCATTTACCGATTTCAACTATCCAATAAAGTGGTCAGAATTTAGCAATTTTGCCAATTTCACACAAATTTCAAAAGATGCCAATTTCCGAATAGGGTCCAGAATAAACAAGAAAGACATTCCTGTTCATTAGTCACATCCCCAGGCCCCTCTTATATTTCTTTGGCTTTCCACTTTGAATTTTTATTCTTACAAAAAATAGAAGATTTACTGTTATGCAGACTACTGCATTAGTGTAGAAATGGTATAAATAATATCAGCGCACTTGTGAAAGAATATTAGACTCGCCAGTTGATGTGTATTGGACGCTTGGCATGATTTGTTTATTTTTGAACTTTGGTAAAAATCGAACATTTCTGCTACTTTGAGCTCAATTTCAAGGTACTTTTCATTGTAAAACCAGTCAAAATCATCTGAATTTCTGTAATATGTCTTCCATTCTATAAAATGAGACCAAGAAAACTAGAATACAACAATAAATACCATACGAAAATACAGTGCAAAGTCGCTGTTTTAATAAAAAAAAACGGTCAAAGTTTTTTTTTTCTCATTACACACTGTGCTGCAGGATTTTTTTTTATACTGCGCACACTGACCACATAGACCCATTCTTTCATATGTAGGCCTACCAGCTTTCTCACTAGATTTGAGGGCGCTAGAATTTAGGCGTACTGGCACGTCAAAAACCCTGGTGCATTACCCGTACTAGTACGGCCGAAACCCTGAAAAGGTTAAGTATAGGCCATCACTGCTTACAGCATTTTACTAATGCAGTGATGTTCAGTTATGCATATTCTTCATTTATTCAGACTTTATACAATAAATATATATTCAGACTTATTTTTTATATTATTTATTAACACACTGGCCGATTCCCACCAAGGCAGGGTGGCCCACCAAGGCAGGGTGGCCCACCAAGGCAGGGTGGCCCACCAAGGCAGGGTGGCCCACCAAGGCAGGGTGGCCCACCAAGGCAGGGTGGCCCACCAAGGCAGGGTGGTCCACCAAGGCAGGGTGACCCACCAAGGCAGGGTGGCCCGAAAAAGAAAAACTTTCACCATCATTCACTCCATCACTGTCTTGCCAGAAAGGTGCTTTACACTACAGTTTTTAAACTGCAACATTAACACCCCTCAAACTTTATACAGTAAATATATTCAGACTTTCTACAATAAATATGTTCACCACTCACTATAATCTATATGCATTTTTTAGGCTTAGCTCTATTGCTCACTTAACCCTTAAATGATCCAAACGTATATACAGTGGACCCCCGGTTAACGATATTTTTTCACTCCAGAAGTATGTTCAGGTGCCAGTACTGACAGAATTTGTTCCCATAAGGAATATTGTGAAGTAGATTAGTCCATTTCAGACCCCCAAACATACACGTACAAACGCACTTACATAAATACACTTACATAATTGGTCGCAGTGGGGGGTGATCGTTATGCGGGGGTCCACTGTATACGTTTTTTCAACATTTGAAAGCATGTAAAAAAATGTAGATCGTCTTTCTTGTTTTACATTTGAAAATGTGTAAAAAAAACTTTTATCTACTTTTTTTTTTTGTTGTATTTGAAAATATGTAAAAAAAAACGTATATCTACTTTTGGAGCACTACGGATATGAACGTTGATCTGTTTGGACCGTTTAAGGGTTAATATGTGATAGTGAAAACGTGTTATCAGATTTTTATATGTATTTTATATGCATTTACAGAGGTTTACGCTTTATAGCAGTAGCCCGGAATTTAACCTGCTGTATAAGCCAGGCCCTCCTGTATAGCAGTAGCCCAGAATTTAACCTGCTGTATAAGCCGGGCCCTTCTGTATAGCAGTAGCCAGAATTTAACCTGCTGTATAAGCCGGGCCCTCCTGTATAGCAGTAGCCCGGAATTTAACCTGCTGTATAAGCCGGGCCCTCCTGTATAGCAGTAGCCCGGAATTTAACCTGCTGTATAAGCCGGGCCCTTCTGTATAGCAGTAGCCAGAATTTAACCTGCTGTATAAGCCGGGCCCTCCTGTATAGCAGTAGCCCAGAATTTAACCTGCTGTATAAGCCGGGCCCTCCTGTGTAGCAGTAGCCCAGAGCCTAATCCACTGTACGTATAAGCAGAGTCGTCCTGTGTGTTACAGACACTCCTCACTTAACGACCTACCTGTTTAATGACTGCTCGGGCTTTCGGCCAGCTCTCCAACCAGTATACAAACTTAAGTAATGTATATTAGAGCTGATTTCCTCTATTCTGTTTATTACAATACACTAATGTATAAACATTTAAAAATATACTAAAAATGTTTTAAATGATTCTATGTCATCATTGAAGGCTCTTGGCTCATATAATGACTCCAACAACATGCTCATTGGGGAAGCCAGGTATAGATACTCAAAAATTAGGGACAAAGGAATTAATGTACAATTGCTATGGATCCCATCACACATTGGGTTACTCCTTCATGATAAAGTTGATATGTTAGCCAAGAAGAGTATCGAGAAGGAGAATGTAGAATATAACTTTGGTATAACTGTGTCTAGCATTAGGAATAATATTAGGAGAGAAGTAAATAATGAAAATGATTGTTATAGGAATGCAGTTAGAAGCCTGAGTAGATCTATAACCCACTATGATAACATGAACGTAGATAAGTATGTTTATGGAGCAACTTGCAATGTGAACAGACTGACTGATGTTGTAGTGGCCAGGCTTAGGCTTGGTTACAAGTACTGACTGATGTTGTAGTGGCCAGGCTTAGTCTTGGTTACAAGTACTTCTGGCAGTTTGGGAGACACACAGATGATGATCAAACTAAATGTAAATTATGTGATCAGGCATATGGTCACTCTCTTGAACACTATGTGCTTAATTGTCCACTTATTGAGGAATACAGAGACAGACAGTATAATAACCTATGTGACATGTTATTACAAAAAAAGTAATTTTTAAAAGAAGATGGTAAGATTTACTCCTTTTGTAATAAAGAGTTCGGGATATATAAATACACACATTAAAATAAATTAATCTTTAATCAACTATCTTTGGTCTAGAGGTATTTGAACTATGATATATAATATGTACACGTTACTATAATAAATTATAATTAGCATCTAACTAAAATAATAATTATTCGTGACCCTACACAGGGTACAACTTTCTTGACACTACTGTCACTATATATATATATCTCTATACTAAAATAATAAATTATAAATAACATTTGTATAATAAATTACAATCAACTGCTTCTCACGACACGAGGCCAGTCACATGACACTATTCAGTGTACACTACAACCAGGCCATCTTCAGTGTCCCACGACACCCTTTTCATCTCAGTGTTCCACTACGGTCCTGTGCATATCTCAGTGTTGCACTCCATCATACGTCCCTAAGTGTCACACTACGGTCCTGGCCCAGTTCAGTGTAACACTCCAACCTTTTCTTCATGTAATGTCCCACTAAACAGCATCTGACGATTCCGGCCCACAGTTGATCAACGTAGACGGTGAGTCCACAGACATCACCGGTAGTCCAGTAAATCCTCTCCAAAGCCGGTTGACACACCGCTAGCCGAACACCATGCTGCAAGCTCACTGAATGCGGCCGTCAAGTAACTGAGGCCAACAGACTCAGTGAGCTGCGGTGAGCGGTTCTTCTAACGCCAGTAGATAGGTACGATTAGGTGGTCAGGTACCTACTGCGTAGATGTGTACCCTGAGGAGTTCAGGTACTTAATGTTGCTGAAGCCAGTAGACGTGTACCCTTAGGTGTTCAGGTACCTACTGCTTAGGTGCTTAGGTATCCTGAGGCGCTCAGGTACATACTGTTACTAAAGCCAGTAGACTGTACCCTTAGGTGGTCAGGTACCTACTGCTTAGATGTGCACCGTGAGGCACTCAGGAACTTACTGTTCTAAGGCCGGCTCAGCAGTCCCCACATTGGGTTTGATGACGTACCCAGTGGTACTGCCGGCCGGCAGGTTAACTATTTAACCGCTAGTTTGGCAGGGGGCCGCAACACATGTCAAGATATCTTATTAATGAAAATAAGATACCAGATATACTAAGCAAATTTCCTAAATTTGCTTGTAACAGATAAGTGAACTATAGATATGTAGATATAAATCCATATGTATTCCTGTTAACCCTTTGGGGCCTAGTTCCTAGGCCTTTTGTGTATCCATATGCTCTCGCGCTACCGTCCACAGGATGGATATGGGGTGCACAATAAACTAGCCACTTCGGTGGCAAAATCTAAAAAAAGAAAAAATGGTGCAAAGATGACATTAAAGCATTATTTAAAGATGGTTGACACAAATCTACTACCAGTACAGTATGCTTCTCCCTTTTTGACTAATTCACTTAACAACCTAGTCGTAGGAACGAAACTTGGTCATTAAGTGAGGAGTGCCTGTATTACACCGTTTGTTTTTAAATAATTCAGGCTTATACATCAGGGCTTCCATACTTACATCAAGAATACTTTACCAGAATAACTGGTGCTAATCTAATTAATTTTAGTCCTGCTTTATGTATTAACTCTACATGATTAATTTTCTCTCATCTTTTGCAGTGGAGATGGACATATTGCTGCCGGTATTTCAGTTACTGTATTTTGTGGCACACTTCCTGGCCAGTCTTGCCCTCTCCGTCATAGACACGTTCCACGACCTTCACCATCTGCTGCTCCGCTTGTACTCTTTCTTCGTGCCTACTGCAATCCCCGCTTGTCGTCTGCAGGCCGATGCTGCTCAGCTGAAAAAGGTTCCGCAGCACTTGGGGTTGGTGTGCGTTGGCCAGCAGGCTCAACACATAGCTCAGTTGTCTACCGTCATCTCCTGGGCTGTTGGATACGGCATTCGCTTCATTTCTCTCTACGATGCTCATGGGACACTGAAACACAACCGGCCAGTGATTTTGAAGGCTCTCCAGAAGAGTTCTTCTGATGCTGTGTATAATGTTTTGTCGTACGACCACAGTTGTAGTCCCGAGCGAGATGTGATAGCAGGAATGAGCATCAAAACAGACAGCGACTCGCCACCCCAGAACATAACTGTCAATCTCTTAAGTCTAGAAGATGGTAGAGGTAACCTGGCAAGTGCTGCCAAGATTTTATCCACTACAGGTTGCAAGATCACAATGTCATTAATCGAGTCGCACCTGGTAACACGGGGGCAACCCGACCCAGATGTCGTGATCACTATAGGAGATCCATTTGCTTCTTTAGCATTCCTTCCATGGCAAATTAGACTGAGCGAATTTTTTGTCGCACCCTCCTTAAGTCGATTTGAATATAGTGACTTCCAAACTATCCTTAAGAAATACTCCAGATGTGAACAAAGATTTGGAAAGTAGAAATTCTGTTGAATTGTGTTTTATGCGTATTGTACTTAAGAAAATAACTCAGGACATCTTGGAGATGTTGCCACAGTTCTGTATCTGCGACCTTCCATGCCAGTAGACTAATTGTTGATGTTTGTATGTAGTATTTATGTCGGGCAACGACTAGCAGTGGACTTAGTCGATCTCAATAGTCGCAGGTGCGCTCTGACAAAATGGGGCCTCGGGATATCTTCCTGGGTGTGTATTAGCATTCCATCCTGTACAAGTTCTCCTCAACTTACGATGGGGTTACGTTCTGACGAACCCATTTTAAGTCTCAAAATATCGTAGGTTGAATATGAATGTGATATGCCAGATAAATAAGTAAATAAATAACTACTGTCACTAAGTAAATAAATAATTACTATAATTAAATACCAGTATTGAAAAATATATGAATACAAGTTATGAATTTGCCGCCTTGATGCTGGGTAATTATTTTTAATTTCATCTCCAAAGTAATTGATTTTTGCACCGTCGAAAGTTGAACCATTGTAAGTCAAGGAGCATGTGTACATGTAGATTACTGGTATTTGGTTGTACCCAATGGCTGTACTGACTAACAGGCCATGTAAAAATAATTTGTGTGGTTCTCGTAGCCGAGAAAACAAGTGGTTACTGTTTGCACTGGACTTGCAGTTTTGTTTCATACTTTCCAGTAGTTAGAGAACTCGGTTCCTTTACCATTTTATGCAAGAATTGCGATGCAAAACAACCACAGGGGGAGTTGATAGCTATAGGCCTTTTGTGTTTTAATCAACACATCTGGAGCTTGCAATGTTTCAGAAATGAGTAATAAATCAAGCACATTCGTTCAACGGGACCTCTTACTCATTTGTGCAACACTGCAAGCTCCTGATGTGTTGATTGCAACACAAAAAGGCTAGGGCTATCATTCAGCTCCGCCCGTGGTTGGTTTGCATCCTTTACCATGGGTGCTCCTAACATTTATTTTAGCAAACTATCGTGCAGTCGTCCTAGAATCCGAGTCTTCCCACCGACACGATACAGCGCTAGCAACCTTGTGGGTTAAGAGAACATCCAGAGCAACAAGGTTACGATAACCACACTCTATTTTTGCCTCATGCCTGAGAGGTCATTTTCTCGGTGGGTTTACCATGTTGTAAACCACCCAAGATAAAAAAAAAAGTATCGTGTGATAGTCTTTCAGATGTGTATGATAGTCCAGATAAATGTGTATTGTGGATAGTCTTACAGATGTGTATGTTAGTCTCACAGAAGTGTATGATAAGGGTGAGGAAGAGCGGTACAGTATTTTTGTACGTGTGATAACTCTTGATTTACTCGTGGATATAATGTCGATTCATTTAGTGGATAGAACATTGATCCACTTACCAGGTACGATCCACTTATTGTGTATCATGAACTTCTAAGTTCCATCTTGTTGAGCCACATTGGTTGGTATCGAGTATAATAGCACTGGGAATACAGGTAGTATTGCAGGTTTCTGCTCTCTGCACTTTTTTTTAGGTAAAAAGCTGTACAAACTTCTGTTTTGTTTCATGTAATGTGATCAAGAACAAATGTTACATTTTTTAACGCTTTTGTTGAATACACCTGACATACCATGTTATTGATTAGAATATAATAACTCTCTTGTAAAGCTCTATATACCATAGTTGCCAGCAGCAACATATACCTTTATACCTTTGAGGAGTTTCAAGAGTTTCTCTACTCTCTGAGCCCGGCCGTGGGCCAGGCTCGTCTGGTGCTTGCCTGGTCAACCAGGCAAGGTGCTAGTAACCCCTTCTCCTGTGCAAGTTGATAAATGTTAAAAGAAAAACTTGCGTTTTTTGTTTTAGGTCACCCTGCCTTGATGGGAGACGGCCAGTGCATTGAAAAACAAAATTACCGTAGTGTGATTTTTTTTGCTGATGCAATTGAAAAAGTTCATCCGTAATTGAACAGTATGCACTATGAACGCCTTTCTACGTTAGGGCCCCACATACACAGCAAGTTAGGTTCCGTGCTACTGCTGTATGTGCTATTCAATTTTGCAAGTACTATTTTTCAATCGCCTTTGCAAAAAATTGCACTACATTGAAGAGGTTTATAAATGAGCTTACTGTATTAGTTAACCCGTAAACGGTCCAAACGTATATATACGTTTTTTCAACATTTGAAAGTATGTAAAAAAAAGTAGATCTTCTTTTTGTTTTTTTACATTTGAAAATGTGTAAAAAAAACTTTGATCTACTTTTTTTTTTTTTGTTATATTTGAAAATATGTAAAAAAAACATAGATCTACTTTTGTAGCGCTACACATGTGAACGTAGATCTGCTTGCACCGTTTACAGGTTAAATACACAAATAACACGCACATAGAAGAAAACTTATGACAGCATTTCAGTCCAACTTGGTATCAAGCCAGACCGAAATGCCGTAAGTTTGTCACCTATGTGCGTGTTATTTGTGTATTATTCCAGTTACCATCTTGCTTTTTTATTCTTTTCATATTAAGTATTTAGAAAATGAGTTCACAATATGTATTTCCATAAAGTCTGCAAATTAGTCCTACAGCGAGGATAATATACAAGGGTTTAGAGGTCCAAGTATGTCAACTTTATGTGTTGACGACGGAGGAAAGTGATATTTGGTTTACAAACCTCTTGAGGGTCCTGAAATTATTATGTAATAGGGTAGAGTTGTACAGTGGACCCCCGGTTAACGATATTTTTTCACTCCAGAAGTATGTTCAGGTGCCAGTACTGACCGAATTTGTTCCCATAAGGAATATTGTGAAGTAGATTAGTCCATTTCAGACCCCCAAACATACACGTACAAACGCACTTACTTAAATACACTTACATAATTGGTCGCATTCGGAGGTAATCGTTATGCGGGGGTCCACTGTATTTTCATTTCTGTATCGACCGTTTCCCTGCAAGGTCACCTGACGCAAAGAAAACACATTCACCAGGTGTAACATCCTCACTTATTGTTCAGAGTACATTTGTGGAGGCCTGGTCAACGGCTGGGCCACGGGGGCGTTGACCCCCGAAACCCTCTCCAGGTATACTCCAGGTATGTATAGGGCCAGATTAAGGCATGGGCTTTAGGGGCTGCAGCTCAGGGTCCTCCACCAGCTGGAGAGCCTCCAGAGATTAAGTGAAAAGTGTTGACAGTTACTGTCGTAAGTTTATAATTATTGTAAGTTATGACATCACTTATATGACGAAATCTTGACTCTCGATTTTATTTTTCCTTTTGAAAATATTGCTGGGGGCCTCACAGTACCTGCAGCCCAGGGGCCTCACAGTACCTGCAGCCCAGGGGCCTCACAGTACCTGCAGCCCAGGGGCCTCACAGTACCTGCAGCCCAGGGGCCTCACAGTACCTGCAGCCCAGGGGCCTCACAGTACCTGCAGCCCAGGGGCCTCACAGTACCTGCAGCCCAGGGGCCTCACAGTACCTGCAGCCCAGGGGCCTCACAGTACCTGCAGCCCAGGGGCCTCACAGTGCTTCACAGCATCTGCAGCCCAGGGGCCTCACAGTACCTGTAGCCCAGGGGCCTCACAGTACCTGCAGCCCAGGGGCCTCACAGTACCTGCAGCCCAGGGGCCTCACAGTACCTGCAGCCCAGGGGCCTCACACTACCTGTAGCCCAGGGACCTCACAGTACCTGTAGCCCAGGGACCTCACAGCACCTGCAGCCCAGGGGCCTCACAGCACCTGCAGCCCAGGGGCTCACAGCACCTGTAGCCCAGGGGCCTCACAGTACCTGCAGCCCAGGGACCTCACAGTACCTGTAGCCCAGGGGCTTACAAAATCTTAGTCCAGCTTTGCACGTGTGTCTTAATCATCGATGTTTAGAGTGCATGCATCATGCTTCCTACCTCGCAAAACTTGCGTCTGGCTGACCAATTTCGCTGAATCCCTATGTAAACGTTACTGTGTTTACACTCGACTGCACATCATTGTACAATTTGAACTCGGTTGAAGTCATAATGAATGATTGTCAATGAATACACAGAAAGGCGGACAGGAGACTCAAACTATAGTCACGAGATTAACAGGTCTGGTTCTTTACCGCGGTATAGTGTTGGACCTGTTAGTCTCAGGACCATAATCCAGGACTCCTGTCCACCTTTCTGTGCATTCATTGCACGGTATATTCACAAGTGCTAAAATCCTCTTGCAGTTTACACCAATGCCCTGGTCTTGGACCTGGCCATGGGGGGAGCAGTGACCCTTGAAAAAAAATTCCCTATATGAAGGGGCTTTATAAGACCTATTTGTGAAAGTATTTTCCAGAAAGGATAAAAAACCACAATGCCGTGACTGACAAAAGCAGAAATAACCCCCATATGGAGGAATAAAACTCGTGTTGACATTTCAGTCGATCACTAGTGTGGCTGGTTAATGGTCCAGGTGGGTCTGAAACGTCGTCTTAAGTTTAATTCTCCTGTGCACGGGTTATTTGTGAATTATTTTCCGCTCCAGTCGTTTTAGAGTGTTGTGATGCTGGTAAAGAGTTTTTGGTGAAAGGTATTGGATGCACCTAACCCTTTCTTAGCTCAGATCCGATTGCCTCCCAGGCGCTGTACGGCTCCTATGGGGTTAGATCTTCCACATGAACATTGAAAACTTACCAGCGAAAATAGAAAATAAAACCTAAGTGCTTTCATGTGTGTGCTTACACATCTTCACACACACACACACACACACACACACACACACATCCGCAGATGTGTGTAAGCACATGAAAATGCTCAAATTTTATTTCCTATTTTATTTCACCATTCTCCTGTGTATGGACTGATGAAGCCACTGTGTGGCGAAACGTTTCCTCATTAAAGATACCCAAGTGTTGCACATGTGTCTAATTTATCAACTTGATGGTTTTCTAAACCATTCGTCTACATTTTCTATTTTCACTGGTATTTTTTTCATATTTTCAATCACGTGATTTATTGTGATATTTTTTCCATGAATAAAGATACAGTAACTGGATTGAACACTTAGTTTTGATTGTAATAATAATAACGCTAATAATAAATACAATAACCCTTCGGTATAACGGACTTTTAAAATTATAGACGGAATCCACTGTTAACTCCTTTATTTTCTGAGCTGCTTTTGTTATAGTGGTATCTCGAATTTCGGCCAAAATTCGTTCAAGAAGGCCGAGTCCCGTTACCAAATGAATTTGTTCCCATAAGGAATAATGTAAATTAGATTAGTCCATTTTAGATCCCCAAAAATACACTTACATAATTGTTCGAGTTGGGAGCTGTTCGAAATTTGAGGTACTACCACTGTATTTTAACATTCTGACAAAATACACTCGGACAATCCCTCCAACTAGTATTCAGCGGCAGTATAGCACTGTTATTATTAGCTTTAACTCTCATGGCACATTTTCAGTTTGACCTTTTACTGACATAAAAGGTTGATTAGGGCACATAAAATAATGATTCCCATGAAGTAGTCACGGTGTTCATATTCACACTGTTCGAATCATATTTAATCTTTTTTTGCACATGATTTGAAAAGTCTTGGGGAAAGCTAGCATTAATTTCGCACTAAGTTGAAATTTGCACTATTTAAACTCGTGTTAATTGAGACTTTGTGTACAATAAGTCCTTGGCTTACGAACATATTGAGATTCTTCTGTATTGTGTATATCATTATTGTGTATATCATAATACAGTGGACCCCCGCTTAACGATCACCTCCAAATGCGACCAATTATGTAAGTGTATTTATGTAAGTGCGTTTGTACGTGTATGTTTGGGGGTCTGAAATGGACTAATCTACTTCACAATATTCCTTATGGGAAAAAATTCGGTCAGTACTGGCACCTGAACATACTACTGGAATGAAAAAAGTTCGTTAACCGGGGGTCCACTGTATTATTGTGTATATTATTATTATTATACAATACAAAGGGTCCCCAACATGTTCATACATCGAAGACTTTCTGTGTTATGAATATTATACATGATACTGAATAGTATTCTCAGTGTGTTTGTAAGTCGAGACCTTACTGTATTTTTTATTTTATAAAGTAAAATCGGCAGTTTCGGTCATTATGTACTAGGTCATGTAACAAGTCTTTGACTCCTGCTGCAGTTACGTTCTCTAAAGCACAGTGTTGACCAGAATTAATGTTTTGCAGAATTTGTGGCCATCAAACAAAATCCCACACTTAGGGGACGAACCTTATAAAACACCTACCATCCGACTTACGACCAAGTTCGGTTCCGAGAAACCGGTCGTAAGTCGAAATGGACGTAAGTTGAACTTTACTACTGAATATCAACAAAACATTTTTGTAATGACTTTATTGTTTTATTTTGGTATTTCATGTTTTACTTTACTTTTTATGTTGTTAGTACTGTGTTTTATACTGTAAGGTTTAGGATAAACACTGTGTACAACACAAATACTTGTTTATTTCTCAGAAATTTGGCATAATAAACACGGTTGTAAGTCGAATGGTTGTAAGTCGAGCAGGTCATAAGTCGGATGGTAGGTGTATTTCGGTCCACTCTGGACCACTGTCAAGTCCCAGCTGGGGCAAGAAGAGTAGACAAGACCCTGTATCACATTGTCTTCTGACCTTCTCTATTTTCCCTGCCCTAGTTGTGGCCTGACAATGGTTCGGGATGGGCCATAACAATATCATAACATTCCTCTGCTAAAAACAATCAAACTACAGAATGGTCGGGGTTTTGAACCCGTGATAAGCGAGTTCTAAAACTCCAGGCCGGTGCGTGGTTTACCTGGAGTTTACCTGGAGAGAGTTCCGGGCGTCAACGCCCCCGCGGCCCGGTCTGTGACCGGGCCTCCTGGTGGATCAGAGCCTGATCAACCAGGCTGTTGCTGCTGGCTGCACGCAAACCAACGTACGAGCCACAGCCCGGCTGGTCAGGAACTGACTTTAGGTGCTTGTCCAGTGCCAGCTTGAAGACTGCCAGGGGTCTGTTGGTAATCCCCCTTATGTGTGCTGGGAGGCAGTTGAACAGTCTCGGGCCCCTGACACTTATTGTATGGTCTCTTAACGTGCTAGTGACACCCCTGCTTTTCATTGGGGGGATGGTGCATCGTCTGCCAAGTCTTTTGCTTTCGTAGCGAGTGATTTTCGTGTGCAAGTTCGGTACTAGTCCCTCTAGGATTTTCCAGGTGTATATAATCATGTATCTCTCCCGCCTGCGTTCCAGGGAATACAGGTTCAGGAACCTCAAGCGCTCCAAGTAATTGAGGTGTTTTATCTCCGTTACGAGCGCCGTGAAGGTTCTCTGTACATTTTCTAGGTCAGCAATTTCACCTGCCTTGAAAGGTGCTGTTAGTGTGCAGCAATATTCCAGCCTAGATAGAACAAGTGACCAGATGAGTGTCATCATGGGCTTGGCCTCCCTAGTTTTGAAGGTTCTCATTATCCATCCTGTCATTTTTCTAGCAGATGTGATTGATACAATGTTATGGTCCTTGAAGGTGAGATCCTCCGACATGATCACTCCCAGGTCTTTGACGTTGGTGTACTCTGATGAAGATTTAATTTCCTCGTGTTTACCATATCTGAGTAATTGAAATTTCTCATCGTTGAACTTCATATTGTTTTCTGCAGCCCAATGAAAGATTTGGTTGATGTCCGCCTGGAGCCTTGCAGTGTCTGCAGTGGAAGACACTGTCATGCAGATTCGGGTGTCATCTGCAAAGGAAGACACGGTGCTGTGGCTGACATCCTTGTCTATGTCGGATATGAGGATGAGGAACAAGATGGGAGCGAGTACTGTGCCTTGTGGAACAGAGCTTTTCACCGTGGCTGCCTCAGACTTTACTCTTTTGACGACTACTCTCTGTGTTCTGTTTGTGAGGAAATTATAGATCCATCGACCGACTTTTCCTGTTATTCCTTTAGCACGCATTTTCTGCGCTATTACGCCATGGTCACACTTGTCGAAGGCTTTTGCAAAGTCTGTATATATTACATCTGCATTCTTTTTATCTTCTAGTGCATTTAGGACCTTGTCGTAGTGATCCAATAGTTGAGACAGACAGGAGCGACCTGTTCTAAACCCATGTTGCTCTGGGTTGTGTAACTGATGGGTTTCTAGATGGGTGGTGATCTTGCTTCTTAGGACCCTTTTAAAGATTTTTATGATATGGGATGTTAGTGCTATTGGTCTGTAGTTCTTTGCTGTTGCTTTACTGCCCCCTTTGTGGAGTGGGGCTATGTCTGTTGTTTTTAGTAACTGTGGGACGACCCCCGTGTCCATGCTCCCTCTCCATAGGATGGCAAAGGCTCGTGATAGGGGCTTCTTGCAGTTCTTGATGAACACGGAGTTCCATGAGTCTGGTCCTGAGGCAGAGTGCATGGGCATGTCATTTATCGCCTGTTCGAAGTCATTTGACGTCAGGATAACATCGGATAGGCTTGTGTTAATCAAATTTTGTGGCTCTCTCATAAAAAATTCATTTTGATCTTCGACTCTCAGTCTGGTTAGCGGCTTGCTAAAAACTGAGTCATATTGGGACTTGAGTAGCTCACTCATTTCCTTGCTGTCATCTGTGTAGGACCCATCTTGTTTAAGTAGGGGCCCAATACTGGACGTTGTTCTCCACTTTGATTTGGCATAGGAGAAGAAATACTTTGGGTTTCTTTTGATTTCATTTATGGCTTTTAGTTCTTCCCGCGATTCCTGACTCCTATAAGATTCCTTTAGCTTAAGTTCGATGCTTGCTGTTTCTCTGACCAGTGTGTCCCTACGCATTTCAGATATATTGACCTCTTTTAGCCGCTCTGTTCTTTTCCGTCGCCTGTAAAGGGAGCGCCTGTCTCTTTCTATTTTACATCTACTCCCCCTTTTTCTTAGAGGAATAAGCCTTGTGCATACATCGAGTGCCTCCAAGTTAATCTGTTCTAGGCATAAGTTGGGGTCTGTGTTGCTTAGTATATCTTCCCAGCTTATATCGGTTAGGACTTGGTTTACTTGTTCCCACTTTATGTTTTTGTTATTGAAGTTGAATTTGGTGAATGCTCCCTCGTGACTAATCTCATTATGTCGGTCTGGGGCTCCGCGCATACATGACTGAACCTCAATTATGTTGTGATCTGAGTATATTGTTTTTGATATGGTGACATTTCTTATCAGATCATCATTGTTAGTGAAGATGAGGTCTAGTGTATTCTCCAGTCTAGTAGGCTCTATTATTTGCTGGTTTAAATTGAATTTTGTGCAGAGATTTAAAAGCTCGTGTGAGTGTGAGTTTTCATCAGAGCTGCCTCCTGGTGTTATTACTGCAACAATATTATTTGCTATATTTCTCCATTTTAGGTGCCTTAAGTTGAAATCCCCCAGGAGCAAGATGTTGGGTGCAGGAGCTGGAAGATTTTCCAGACAGTGGTCAATTTTTAACAGCTGTTCCTGGAATTGCTGGGATGTTGCATCTGGAGGCTTGTAGACTACCACAATGACTAGGTTTTGGTTCTCGACCTTTACTGCTAAAACTTCCACTACATCATTTGATTCATTAAGCAGTTCTGTGCAAACAAGTGACTCTGCAATGTACAGGCCAACCCCCCCCCCCCTCTTTTGCCTGTTCACTCTGTCACATCTGTATAGGTTTAACCTGGGATCCATATTTCGTTGTCCAAGTGATCCCTTATGTGGGTCTCAGTGAAAGCCGCGAACATTGCCTTTGCCTCTGCAAGCAGTCCACGGATGATAGGTATTTTGTTGTTTGTTGCTGGCTTTAGACCCTGTATATTTGCAAAGAAGAATGTCATTGGACTGGTGGTATTGTTGGTACTGGGGGGGGGATTTTTTTTCCGGCATTAGTATCTGTATCTGTTGGTTTGGAGTGGAGGCCATCGACTGTGGTTCCACTCCAGGAATGACTGGATTTGGTGTACGATTTCTGCCATTTCCTGCCAGTTTTTTTTCCTTCCTGGCACTAAAAAACCTCTCCCTCTTGAATGGCTGTGACTACCCAGGTTTTCCCATGGCCTGGATGTTTTGTATCTTTTTGTCCCCTTTAGATGGTGTGCCTGGCAATTTAAGTTATAGCACAGTCTTTCCTGTACTAAAGAGGTACACAGTTCATGGTGAAAAAGCTCACAGGAAGGGAGTTTGCATTTTCCTGTTGTCATATGGGCATGGCATTTTCTAGGGTGGTCATAGTTGCACATCCCGTCTGTTTTTCCAGATTTCCCATGCCTGCAGATACCAAGTGCATAGTATGTGCACAGGCTTGGTTTCCGTTTGCCTTGGGTTTCTGTGACTGTATTCCCTGTTGGTGCATGTTTCCCTGTCTTATTCCTATCTTCCCTAGCACCAACAATGGAGCTCCCACCAGTTGTTTTTGGCAATATATCCTCACTATTTCTAGTGGAGTCCTCTTGTTTGCTATTTCCTGCGGTATTTCTAGTTTGCAATATTGGATTTATCTTATCTTTGACTACACTTGTTTCCCTACTATGGCTCCTGTCCCTTATGAGGTCATTTATATGTATTCCTTCCTGCATATAATTCCCGACTACCTGGACAAAATCTCCAGCTTCACCATTACTGTCTCCCAGGACAGCACCTCCAGCTTCACCATTACTGTCTCCCAGGACAGCATCTCCAGCTTCACCATTACTGTCTCCCAGGACAGCACCTCCAGCTTCACCATTACTGTCTCCCAGGACAGCACCTCCAGCTTCACCATTACCGTCTCCCAGGACAGCACCTCCAGCTTCACCATTACTGTCTCCCAGGACAGCATCTCCAGCTTCACCATTACTGTCTCCCAGGACAGCACCTCCATCTTCACCATTACTGTTTCCCAGGACAGCACTATCAGCCCCACATTTACTGACTACCAGGACTTCACCTCCAGCCTTACAGTTTCTGACTACATGGCCAGTATCAAGGGCAGTACCATTCAGCCCAGACTTTTTATGTTCCCATCTGTTGTAGAAAGCTTCCAGGTTGTCTATGAAAGCAGCTTTGATGTCCTCTTTTAATACCCTTGTGATTTTAGTCCTCAGATTTATCTCATTTGGGCATACCCAAAAACACTTCCCTGTTTTAATACTGCTTGTAGCTAGTTCTTGGATATCTGCACAAGGGGCGTGACACCAATTTCCACAAAAATGACAATTTATCCATGTGGAAGCCCGTTTGTTTGATTGACCGCAGACTACACACAGCTTCATAGTGATTTGAATGGTTGATTTACTGTAATTCCACTAGCAACCTCTTGAATATTCTATTAATAACCTCCTTAAATGAAGCTCTAGCTATTTATATTTCTATTTCTAACTGTACTTGTATATTGGACAGTTTACCATGCACGTTCCTGATTTATGTTTATTGTTTGTGTTTATAAGGGCGCCTACAACCCCATCCATTTACAGTCTGCTTTATTGTCCAACGAATCCGTTTGAAACCAGTCAAGGGTTCGGACCAGTCAAGGGTTCGGACCAGTCGATCTGATCTGATCAGTGGGTCACTTATTTAAAACATACTGGTCGGTGATTTGGGCTAACACATGAAGGATCTACTGGAAATTATCTACCCGAGTAATGTGTGATTTGATTGATACAAAAGTATAACTTGCGTGTTGAAGAAACCAGTGATTTCTGGCAGCTCCTACAGTGACGAACGGTCATTCCTCAACCCTTGTTTATCAATCGCTGTATCTAGCTTTTCTGTTTTTTTTTTTTTTTTCCGTCTCCACCACAATAAATGCTATATTATCACTATAGTTGACTGGTGGAAATTTTGGAGGAAGGACGCTTTTTCTGTAGTAATAATTGCTTCTCGTTGTGTATATTACGACCGCTGGTAACTACAGGTTATATGAAATTCACAGTAACGTTTGGTATTTCAAGAAAAAAGAAACTAATGAAAGTCACTCCACTCCACTAAGTACCATTATAATACTGGTTAGTTGCTACTACAACACTGTATTCTGCTATTC
>NC_091389.1:3549066-3783435 GCF_038502225.1 Cherax quadricarinatus | reverse complement strand
GTTATTAGGGTACAGGTTAATGGTAAGTTGGGGGACCCAGTACTGATGGAGAGAGGTTTGAGGCAGGGCTGTCCACTCTCTCAGTTATTGTTTGCCTGCGTACAGAATCCATTTTATGGGCTGGTGGATGAGGTGATGATTGAACATGGGATTAGGGGGGTGGGAGGGGGGGGGATTGTGGGGTACGTAGATGATACTACCGTGCTGGTAAGGCATGAGGAAGATCTAAGGAAAGTTGGTGGAATCATTCAGATTTTTGGGGACGCCACGGGTATGAGAGTTAATTTAATGAAGTCGAGACTATTAGAGGTGGGGGATTGGGTGGGAGGGGGCTTGGGGGAGGGGTTGGGATGGTCAGTAGTGGACAGAATTAAGGTTTGTGGAATATGGTACATGGCGGAAGTGCAGGAAAGTAGGAAGATAAATTCGGAATTAGTTACGAGCAGGGTTTTGGGTAGGCTAGGAGGCTTAAGGGCTAGGGATGTAACATTACAGCAGAGAGTTTTAGTGGTCAACTCTCTGGTTTACAGTAAGGTGTGGGGAGTGGCTGAGGTGTTCCCTTTAAGAGCAGAGGATATTGCAGAAATCCAGAGGAAGGTTCTAAGGTATGTGTGGGGGTTTGGGAGGGCATGGTTGAGCAAGGACGTGGTGATGACGGAGGGGAGACGTGGGGGTCTTGGCCTGATGTCATTGGGTCATAGAGTAATGGCTTTATATATTAAACAAAGATATATTCGGACTGGGGGGAATAGAGGAGTCAGGGTAGGTAGGGTAATGGAGGATGCACGAAGATGGTGGTGTGGAAGGGATTTGAGGTATTGTGAGGATATGTTGAGGGTTTTATTACATGTTAAACAGGTGTCCACGTTAAAGGTCAAACGAATGGTGGGTGCTGTGGTAGGCAAGGGTGTCTTACAGGGACTTGCTGTATATCCAACATATGACTGGATAAGCATATGGAGGAAGTTTGGGTTGCTTAGAATACCAGCGAGGGTACGAGAGTTAGTATATCGTTTTCTGATGGGAATATTGGCCTCTAGGGATGTGTTATATAAAATGGGTCTTGTGAGAGAGGACTCATGCTTGCATTGTGGGGACATCGAAACGGCCTTTCATGCGGTATATTTTTGTCCCTCTTTGGAGGGGGTGAGGTTATGGATGGTGAGAGTTATCAGATTTTTGGGGGGGGGGGCAATGGCCATTCCTACGGGCCTTAATGTTGGATGTAACTGGGGTGCCGGGTGATGTGGGTAGAGCCTTAATGTATGTTATGACGGATTATTTACATGTATCTTGGGGGATGAGGGAGGTTAGGGGAGAGTTGAGGATAAAAGCGTTAGCAGCGAGATTTTATAGAACTATGTGTAGGAATAGGCAAGTCTATGGTGGGAGGTGGGTAGTTAGCTTTTCGGAGGGTTACCGGAATCTCACTGTGGGGGGCCTTCTCCTCATGAACCCAGGGGGCGGGCAAAGGGTTGGTCTCCTACCGGGGGATGCATGAGGGTGGGTTGGTTTAGGCTTCTTTGTAGTGTGGATGGTGGGAGGGTTATGAATAGAGTGGAAGGGTGATGAATGAGGATTTGGAATCTATGGTTATGTTCACTGCATACAGGATAACCTTAAAAACCATGATGACTAAACCTTGGGATCTCGGGTTTAGAGCAGAATGATGTTAAGATAAGCACACAAGTTAACTTGATCGTTGTATAACTTATGTTTGTGAAGTGCTGTGACCCTGCACAGTTGCTTTGTGGGAAAAATTTTCTGCTATGTTTTATATATGAAATCATGATCTTTGGTTTAGTCAATTTTATAATCACATATAATGACACCTTTTTCTATGTACCTAATCATGTTATGTAATGATATATGAATTATAATGGATAGTGAGGTATTAGGTTAGGAGTGGGCAATTTTATTGTGTGATGCCCTTAATGGGGTTTCTATGAGATTGTAAACTGGTTTTGTTCAATGGTGTTATTGGGGAAAAAACAAGGATGGAACATGTACGAACTTGTATGTCAATATTTTTAATTATGACTACTGTATGTGCATGAGGAATTTTTATTCCCATGATAACGCCCAGTATAATAACATTGATAATAGGGAAAAGGGGGGGGGGTAGTATGTGCCGGCACGAAGTAAGTGCGGCGAGTCTTTAGACAATGAGAATTATAATTATATGCTAATTATTTGTTTATATATTATCTTTTAGACTGTTTATATATAAAAAAAAAAAAAAATCAGCAATGATGTACTAGTGTTTCAAATAGGGAGATAAGGTTTTTTATGTCCTGTAACTAGACAGTTTTGATACCTTATGTTAGGATTTTGTTAGTTGTATGGGTTGTACTTGCGTATATAATGTTATGTCTTTTACTTGAGGGTGTTTCCTGCCCAGTGTTTATGTGAGGAGTTTCATTGTGAGATGTATCAATGTAATGTTTATTGTAGGCTTAGGTTTGCATAATGTTAAAATTAATGTTCTGTATAATTTTAATTTTTGTATGTTAAATAATATTTAATGTGCACTTTGTGCAAGGGGTCTAATTGTACAGAGTTGTGGGGGATTTATGTGGACACAGACATAAAATTTTTGAGTTTTTGGTTTTTGCTAATTTTTTTTGTTCGGTGCTGGAGCTCTCTCGCTCTTTATTATGTTAAGAGATTCCTGCTATTTGAGGGAAGTATTAATGTGGTATGTCTTTGCAATTTTATTGTAGGGTTAGGTTAGCCTTTGTTTAATTATTGTAATGTATAATTTTATCCTTCGTATGCTGCATCATATCATCTGTGTACTTTGTGCAAGGAGGTTTTACTGTACTGTATAATAGGCATGATTTGTAGGTTTAGAATTTGTTGATGATTTTTCTGAGCAGGTGTTATCCTGTTCGTTTCATTGTTCGGTGATGGTATATTCTTTAATACAATATGAATGTAACACTTGTGGTATGCTATGGGGTTAATGGTAGGTCATTGTATTTTCAAACGGTTAATAATTGTGTTCTTTTATTTATTTATATCTTGTACTGTGTCCTTTTAAATAAAATATAAAAAAAAAAAAAAATTCCTTCCCACTCCACCATTTACGTGCCTCCTCCATAACTCTTCCTACTTTAGCGCCCCTCACACCCCCTTCCCTCATATACCTCCACTTGATATATACAGCCATTACTCTCAGTCCTAAAGGCAACAAACCTAAACCCCCTCTCCGAACATCCGTCATAACTACCTCCTTACTTAACCATGCCCTCCCAAATCCCCACACAAACTTCAGCACCCTCCTCTGCATTTCCACAATATCTCGTACCTCTAAGGGAAAAACCTCTGCCACCCCCCATACCTTGCTATAGACAAGTGAATTTACCACCACTACCCTCTGATGTAAAGCTAAGTCCCTCGCACTTAAACCTCCTAGTCTACTTAAAACCTTACCCGTGACAGACTCCGAATTTACCCTTCTGCATGGCTGCACTTCCGCCAAATACCATATCCCACATACCTTGATTCTGTCAACCACTGTCCATCCTAACCCTATCCCCAAGCCCCCCCCTATCCAATTACCGACCTCTAATAACCTTGATTTCACCGTATTAACTCTCATTCCGGTATTCATACCAAACATCTGAATCACTCTACCCACCCTCCTTAACTCCTCCTTACCCCTTAGCAAAACAGTAGTATCATCCACATACCCAACGATGCCCCCTTTGCACCCCCCTTCCATCTCCTGACTGTTCATTACCCTCTCAACAGACTCATAAAAAGGATTCTGCACACACGCAAAGAGCAGCTGTGACATCGGACAGCCCTGTCTCAAACCTCTCTCCATTGATACACTTTCGCCCAACCTCCCATTAACCTGTACCCTCACCTCTGCCCCATCATACAGGGTGTTCACCCACCTCACTACCCCCTCCTGAAACCCCAACCTCTCTAAGCAAACCCCTAAGAAATCTCTGTCCACGCAATCATAAGCATTCACCCAATCTAAACCTAGTATTCCCCCTCCCGTACATCTCTCTAGAAAATCCCTAATCAAACCATGTCCATCCCTCATCCTTCTTCCTGGAATTCCCAACTGTCCCCTATGTAACACTAAACCCAACACTTTCCTCATTCTGTTGCCCAAAACCTTAGCAAAAATTTTGTAATCCGAGCACATTAACGTAATCGCACGGTAATCATTCAAAACTCGGCATTCCTTCTTTTTGGGCACTAAAACCGTGACACCCGTTCTTTGTGATTTCCCCATCCTCCCACTACTTAACATACAATTCAAAACCCCCACCAGACAATGCCGTACACTCCCCCAGTGATACCTATAAAAATCATTTGGTATTCCGTCTATGCCTGGGGTTTTACCCTGGCACATCCCAAAAACTGCCTCCTCCACCTCCTCTACATTAATACTACCCTCGATTCTGTCACTGTCCTGCTCACTTAATACTCTATTAAACCCTTCATCCCCAAACCGTCCCTCACCCACTCCCCTGCCAACCCTCCTCCACTTCTCCCTAAACCAAAAATCTGCATACAAACTAATATTTTCCGTTGTGGATAGGCCTTGACCCTCCTCAAAGCCCCCCCCCCCTGTACCTGCCACAATATACGCCAAGGTGGTCTTCGCCTGCCGTTCCTTAAACCTCCTTAATACAAAACCCGATGGCCTATCTCCCCTTAAGACATCCTCCAACCCTGCCCTAACTCGAATTGCCTCAAATTTTTCATTGTGAATTTCCGCCAACCTATTTCGCAAACGTTCCATATCCTCACTCCGCCCCACACGTTCCTCTGCATAACAGTCATTTAACTGACCCTCAAGATAATTTTGTAGGCCATAGCTCCACCTAGCCATCTCCTTACCCCGTACTTTAAAAAATTTTCCAATTTCAACTTTAGCCCTCATTTCCCACCAATCCAGCAAATCCATTTCCATATTCCTAGTCTCCCACAAGGATTTCCACCAATCTTCAAACCCCATAGGTTCACCCTCTTCCCTAAGTAGCCTCACATTTAATTTCCAATATCCTGCATAAACCCTCACTATGCCATCTACCCTCAAATCTGCTATAACAGCACGATGATCAGAAAAACCCACATCGATAGTCCTCACCCTCTCCACACCTATGCCCTGCCTAACATAAATCCTATCTAACCGTGCCTCATATCCCCTACGAATAAAAGTGTGCTCCACTCCATATCCCCTACTTCCCACCACATCTACTGCTCCAACATCTCGCAAAACATCCCGCAGAACCCCCAAAACACAACCCGCCCCCCTCGGAACCACATCACCCTTCCTAATGACACAATTCCAATCCCCACCAATCACCGTAAAAGCAGGTAAACCTCTCAAGTGATATACCAGAACCTCGCGTACAAAATCCACCTTCACTCTAGTGTTACTAGTTGCTGGCATGTACACACCTACAAAACTAACCCTCCTGGCCCCCCAAAACCCATCCACCCTGACAACCCTCCCACCCCCCCCCTCCTCCCAACCCAGGATACGCAAAGGACTGGTCTCCTTTACCGCCACAGCCACACCTCCTTTCAACCTCAAAGCATCACATGTAAACAACCTATAACCTTTCAACAACAACTCACATCCTAACCTATGGTTATGTTCCTGCAAAAAACAGACATCAATACTAAATCTCCTCAAAACCCACTCTAACCATACCCTCTTGACCTCGTTTTTAAGACCGTTTACATTGAAAGTTACACACCTGAATTTTACAAGAAAGGCGGCTTACCCCTGTGCCGCTGAGGCTTACTTGGTCCTCCTTTCATAGGTCTCGGTTCTTCTCTATCAATCCCTCGTTCCTGCCCTCCAACCCCTCCCTGTCCCTTCCCACCTAGCTTCCCCTGGCCCCCCCCCCCGCCTCCCTGACTTGCCTTTGCAACCACAGCTGCCCACATCTTCTTCCCAGGCCTCTGCGCTGGTGTGAGGACCTCGTCCATGTCTGATGCCCCCGCTGATCTCTTGCGGGAGCTACCCTCTACATACATTTCTTCTGCAACCACATCTTCTTGATGGACCTCCACCACCACATTGCTCTCCTTTCGAACCTCACTCAAGTCTTCCTTACCCTGCTTCTGTTCATCCATCACCTTGTCATCACCTGACCTCACATCACTTTCCACACCAATCTCCGACTCTTCCAAAAAATCCTTCAGCACAGCCTCCAAAATCCCGTCCTGAGCTGACTCTGCATTATCTAACGGCCTGTCTGACGGCGATATTCCCTCCCCCCCCGTTTCCACTGGTAGTGTAACACACGTCTCCAAAACCACCTCTGCCCTGTCGACCTCCTCACTCCATAGGCCTGTACCCCGTCTTTCCACTTCACCCGTCATAACATCCGTGGCTTCTAATGGCGTATCCACAGAGGCTGTCTCCTGACGCCTTGGCTCCTGTCTCCTGGGGCATTGTGCCACCATGTGCTCATAAGAGTCACATAAACGGCACGTCTTCCTCTGCCCCGCATAGTGTACAAAAACCTGTGTTCTATGGTTACGCAATGTAACATATGATGGTATCGGTCTCCTCAGGGTCATTTTCAGTGTGCAGGATCCTTCCGGCATCCCCTCATAAGGGCCGTCCCTCCACATTCCCATGCTCGTCGAGTGTACAGTTCCATAACCACTGAATACTTCTTGTAAGCTGTATGCTGTTGCCTCAAAAGGTACATTCCTTACCTTCACCCAAGTAAAATACTTAGACACATCATGCAAGCATACTTCCACTGCCGAATTGATGCTCATCCGTCGTTCTTGAAATTCATCTACGATGGTAGAGTAGAAGTCAGCCCTCATGAACTTCACGAAGACCCTTGACATTCCATTCAATGCCACACCATACAGCTCTTCATTGGGGATGCCATAACAGTCCCTGATAATGCTTGGCAGGAGAACGTTCATCGTGTCGTTGCTTAAAGATCCTCTAACCAGCTGAATGCAGACTGTATTTATGCGTCGGTACAGTCGGTCCGCCATCTTGGTGCTAATACTATGTTTTCCTCACCAGGTGGCGTGCAAGAGAACCAGTAGAAGCGTCCTCTCTCCCCGCAGGTCGAGAGACGAATGACATAAAAAGGATTCTGCACACACGCAAAGAGCAGCTGTGACATCGGACAGCCCTGCCTCAAACCTCTCTCCATGGGTACACTTCCACCCAACCTCCCATTGACCTGTACCCTTACCTCTGCCTCAGCATACAGGGTGTTCACCCACCTCACTGCCCCCTCCCGAAACCCCAACCTCTCTAAGCAAACCCCTAAGAAATCTCTGTCCACAATCATATGCATTCACCCAATCTAAACCTAGTATTCCCCCTCCCGTACATCTCTCTAGAAAATCCCTAATCAACCCATGTCCATCCCTCATCCTTCTTCCCGGAATTCCCAACTGCCCCCTATGTAACACTAAACCCAACACTTTCCTCATTCTGTTGCCCAAAACCTTAGCAAAAATCTTGTAATCCGAGCACATTAATGTAATCGCACGGTAATCATTTAAAACTCGGCATTCTTTCTTTTTGGGCACTAAAACCGTGACACCCGTTCTTTGTGATTTCCCCATCCTCCCACTACTTAACATACAATTCAAAACCCCCACCAGACAATGCTGTACACTCCCCCAATGACACCTATAAAAATCGTTTGGTATGCCATCTATGCCTGGGGTTTTACCCTGGCACATCCCAAAAACTGCCTCCTCCACCTCCTCTACACTAATACTACCCTCGATTCTGTCACTGTCCTGCTCACTTAATGCCCTATTAAACCCTTCATCCCTAAACCGTCCCTCACCCACTCCCCCGCCAACCCTCCTCCACTTCTCCCTAAACCAAAAATCTGCATACAAACTAATATTTTCCGTGGTGGATAGGCCTTGACCCTCCTCAAAGCCACCCCCCCCTGTACCTGCCTCAATATACGCCAAGGTGGTTTTCGCCTGCCGTTCCTTAAACCTCCTTAATACAAAACCCGATGGCCTATCCCCCCTTAAAACATCCTCCAACCCTGCCGTAACTCGAATTGCCTCAAATTTTTCATTGTGAATTTCCGCCAACCTATTTCGCAAACGTTCCATGTCCTCACTCCGCCCCACCCGTTCCTCTAGAAAATTTCGTAAGATAAGATTTCGTTCGGATTTTTAACCCCGGAGGGTTAGCCACCCAGGATAACCCAAGAAAGTCAGTGCGTCATCGAGGACTGTCTAACTTATTTCCATTGGGGTCCTTAATCTTGTCCCCCAGGATGCGACCCACACCAGTCGACTAACACCCAGGTACCTATTTGCTGCTAGGTGAACAGGACAACAGGTGTAAGGAAACGTGTCGGAATGTTTCCACCCGCCGGGAATCGAACCCGGGCCCTCCGTGTGTGAAGCGGGAGCTTTAGCCACCAGGCCACCGGGCCTTTAGAAAATTTCGCGATTTCAACTTTAGCCCTCATTTCCCACCAATCCAGCAAATCCATTTCCATATTCCTAGTCTCCCAAAAGGAATTCCACCAATCTTCAAACCCTGTAGGGTCACCCTCACCCAGGGACTGTACCTCAATATTACAGAGGTACATAATGGGTCCAGGGACTGTACCTCGACATTACAGAGGTACATAATGGGTCCAGGGACTGTACCTCAACATTACAGAGGTACGTAATGGGTCCAGGGACTGTACCTCAACATTACAGAGGTACATAATGGGTCCAGGGACTGTACCTCAACATTACAGAGGTACATAATGGGTCCAGGGACTGTACCTCAACATTACAGAGGTACATAATGGGTCCAGGGACTGTACCTCAACATTACAGAGGTACATAGTGGGTCCAGGGATTGTACCTCAACATTACAGAAGTACATAATGGGTCCAGGGACAGTACCTCAACATTACAGAGGTACATAATGGATCCAGGAAATGTACCTCAACATTACAGAGGTACATAATGGGTCCAGGGACTGTACCTCAACATTACAGAGGTGCATAATAGCTCCAGGGACTGTACCTCAACATTACAGAGGTACATAATAGCTCCAGGGACTGTACCTCAACATTACAGAGGTACATAATGGGTCCAGGGACTGTACCTCAACATTACAGAGGTACATAATGGGTCCAGGGACTGTACCTCAACATTACAGGGGTACATAATGGGTCCAGGGACTGTACCTCAACATTACAGAGGTACATAGTGGGTCCAGGGATTGTACCTCAACATTACAGAAGTACATAATGGGTCCAGGGACTGTACCTCAACATTACAGAGGTACATAATGGGTCCAGGGACTGTACCTCAACATTACAGGGGTACATAATGGGTCCAGGGACTGTACCTCAACATTACAGAGGTACATAATGGGTCCAGGGACTGTACCTCAACATTACAGAGGTACAAAATAGCTCCAGGAGCTGTACCTCAACATTACAGAGGTACATAATAGCTCCAGGGACTGTACCTCAACATTACAGAGGTACATAATGGGTCCAGGGACTGTACCTCAACATTACAGAGGTACATAATGGGTCCAGGGACTGTACCTCAACATTACAGAGGTACATAATGGATCCAGGAACTGTACCTCAACATTACAGAGGTACATAATAGCTCCAGGGACTGTACCTCAACATTACAGAGGTACAAAATAGCTCCAGGGACTGTACCTCAACATTACAGAGGTACATAATGGGTCCAGGGACTGTACCTCAACATTACAGAGGTACATAATGGGTCCAGGGACTGTACCTCAACATTACAGAGGTACATAATGGGTCCAGGGACTGTACCTCAACATTACAGAGGTACATAATGGGTCCAGGGACTGTACCTCAACATTACAGAGGTACATAATAGCTCCAGGGACTGTACCTCAACATTACAGAGGTACATAATAGCTCCAGGGACTGTACCTCAACATTACAGAGGTACATAATAGCTCCAGGGACTGTACCTCAACATTACAGAGGCACATAATAGCTCCAGGGACTGTTCCTCAACATTACAGAGGTACATAATAGCTCCAGGGACTGTACCTCAACATTACAAAGGTACGTAATGGGTCCAGGGACTGTACCTCAACATTACAGTGGTACATAATGGGTCCAGGGACTGTACCTCAACATTACAGAGGTACATAATGGGTCCAGGGACTGTACCTCAACATTACAGACGTACATAATGGGTCCAGGGACTGTACCTCAACATTACAGAGGTATATAATAGCTCCAGGGACTGTACCTCAACATTACAGAGGTACATAATAGCTCCAGGGACTGTACCTCAACATTACTGAGGTACATAATAGCTCCAGGGACTGTACCTCAATATTACAGAGGTACATAATGGGTCCAGGGACTGTACCTCAACATTACAGAGGTACATAATGGGTCCAGGGACTGTACCTCAACATTACAGAGGTACATAATGGGTCCAGGAACTGTACCTCAACATTACAGTGGTACATAATGGGTCCAGGGACTGTACCTCAACATTACAGTGGTACATAATGGGTCCAGGGACTGTACCTCAACATTACAGAGGTATATAATGGGTCCAGGGACTGTACCTCAACATTACAGAGGTACATAATGGGTCCAGGGACTGTACCTCAACATTACAGAGGTACATAATAGCTCCAGGGACTGTACCTCAACATTACTGAGGTACATAATAGCTCCAGGGACTGTACCTCAACATTACTGAGGTACATAATAGCTCCAGGGACTGTACCTCAACATTACTGAGGTACATAATAGCTCCAGGGACTGTACCTCAACATTACAGAGGTACATAATAGCTCCAGGGACTGTACCTCAACATTACACAGGTACATAATAGCTCCAGGGACTGTACCTCAACATTACACAGGTACATAATAGCTCCAGGGACTGTACCTCAACATTACACAGGTATATAATGGGTCCAGGGACTGTACCTCAACATTACAGAGGTATATAATGGGTCCAGGGACTGTACCTCAACATTACAGAGGTACATAATGGGTCCAGGGACTGTACCTCAACATTACAGAGGTACATAATGGGTCCAGGGACTGTACCTCAACATTACAGAGGTACATAATGGGTCCAGGGACTGTACCTCAACATTACAGAGGTACATAATGGGTCCAGGGACTGTACCTCAACATTACAGAGGTACATAATACTATGCTCCAGGGACTGTACCTCAACATTACAGAGGTACATAATGGGTCCAGGGACTGTACCTCAACATTACAGAGATATATAATGGGTCCAGGGACTGTACCTCAACATTACAGAGGTACATAATAGCTCCAGGGACTGTACCTCAACATTACAGAAGTACATAATAGCTCCAGGGACTGTACCTCAACATTACAGAGGTACATAATAGCTCCAGGGACTGTACCTCAACATTACAGAGGTACATAATGGGTCCAGGGACTGTACCTCAACATTACAGAGGTACATAATAGCTCCAGGGACTGTACCTCAACATTACAGAGGTACATAATAGCTCCAGGGACTGTACCTCAACATTACAGAGGTACATAATAGCTCCAGGGACTGTACCTCAACATTACAGAGGTACATAATGGGTCCAGGGACTGTACCTCAACATTACAGAGGTACATAATAGCTCCAGGGACTGTACCTCAACATTACAGAGGTACATAATAGCTCCAGGGACTGTACCTCAACATTACAGAGGTACATAATAGCTCCAGGGACTGTACCTCAACATTACAGAGGTACATAATGGGTCCAGGGACTGTACCTCAACATTACAGAGGTACATAATAGCTCCAGGGACTGTACCTCAACATTACAGAGGTACATAATAGCTCCAGGGACTGTACCTCAACATTACAGAGGTACATAATAGCTCCAGGGACTGTACCTCAACATTACAGAGGTACATAATGGGTCCAGGGACTGTACCTCAACATTACAGAGGTACATAATAGCTCCAGGGACTGTACCTCAACATTACAGAGGTACATAATAGCTCCAGGGACTGTACCTCAACATTACAGAGGTACATAATAGCTCCAGGGACTGTACCTCAACATTACAGAGGTACATAATGGGTCCAGGGACTGTACCTCAACATTACAGAGGTACATAATAGCTCCAGGGACTGTACCTCAACATTACAGAGGTACATAATAGCTCCAGGTCCCTCTACCAACTCAAATACATCAAAATTACAAGTAAAAAACCGCTATAATTCTCATTATAATCAGATGACCCACAAGAGGAACTTCTGGCCATCTGACTGAGACCTTCCGCTGGCTCACCCTTCAAAAATTATGGCCATAATTTAAAAAAAAAAAAAATCTCATTGATATCACTCCCATAAACATTCTTGTGTTTATTGAAATATACATAAGTCAACATGACGGTAACTGATATAAATTATTCATATTAACATTTCAGCGCCATTATAGACTAAGATATATTTATAATTCATATTAATTTATTAATTATTACCCCGAAGGGTAAATAAAAAAATTGAAAAAGATTCTATACCATTTTATAATCCATGGATCTCAGTTATATATTTAAGGGATTTTATTTTCTGGCTAGTTAGGGTAGCAATATTTTATGTAAATTTAAGAAAAGTACTCAGTATATTTGTTTATAACTCATACAAGTAGAGTTATGATAATTGATGGAATTTATTTTAATTAAAAAAATTTTTTTTTATTATGTATATAATAGAAAATATATATAAAATTAATTAATGTGAACTTTTTATAAAAGTTTACCAATTAAAATAAAAAATCGAACTGCTGCTTCACCCTGACAACCATTAATATTTCTCATATTACTGTTTAATTACTAATGCCTAACATAATTACTCCTGTTTTTTCTTTACCGTTGACATCTAGTAATTACTCCTGTTGCTGTTTAATTACTGAATAATCATTATTAAACTAAGATAAGTGTCACGTTTTCTCTGATACATTAAACGTCATTTTTGAGACAGAAAACGATGCAATTTTTTTTGAGGGGAAACTATGTTGTGAGATATATATGTGTATTTTTATAAGATTTTTAAAAGAGTGTTATGTACCCAGGATAACCCAGGGTAGTGAGTGTTATCAACCCAGGATAACCCAGGGTAGTGAGTGTTATCTACCCAGGATAACCCAGGGTAGTGAGTGTTATCTACCCAGGATAACCCAGGGTAGTGAGTGTTATCTACCCAGGATAACCCAGGGTAGTGAATGTTATCTACCCAGGATAACCCAGGGTAGTGAGTGTTGTCTACCCAGGATAACCCAGGGTAGTGAGTGTTATCTACCCAGGATAACCCAGGGTAGTGAGTGTTATCTGCCCAGGATAACCCAGGGTAGTGAGTGTTATCTACCCAGGATAACCCAGGGTAGTGAGTGTTATCTACCCAGGATAACCCAGGGTAGTGAGTGTTATCTACCCAGGATAACCCAGGGTAGTGAGTGTTATCTACCCAGGATAACCCAGGGTAGTGAGTGTTATCTACCCAGGATAACCCAGGGTAGTGAGTGTTATCTACCCAGGATAACCCAGGGTAGTGAGTGTTATCTACCCAGGATAACCCAGGGTAGTGAGTGTTGTCTACCCAGGATAACCCAGGGTAGTGAGTGTTATCTACCCAGGATAACCCAGGGTAGTGAGTGTTATCTACCCAGGATAACCCAGGGTAGTGAGTGTTATCTACCCAGGATAACCCAGGGTAGTGAGTGTTATCTACCCAGGATAACCCAGGGTAGGGAGTGTTATCTACCCAGGATAACCCAGGGTAGGGAGTGCTATCTACCCAGGATAACCCAGGGTAGTGAGTGTTATCTACCCAGGATAACCCAGGGTAGTGAGTGTTATCTACCCAGGATAACCCAGGGTAGTGAGTGTTATCTACCCAGGATAACCCAGGGTAGTGAGTGTTATCTACCCAGGATAACCCAGGGTAGTGAGTGTTATCTACCCAGGATAACCCAGGGTAGTGAATGTTATCTACCCAGGATAACCCAGGGTAGTGAGTGTTGTCTACCCAGGATAACCCAGGGTAGTGAGTGTTATCTACCCAGGATAACCCAGGGTAGTGAGTGTTATCTGCCCAGGATAACCCAGGGTAGTGAGTGTTATCTACCCAGGATAACCCAGGGTAGTGAGTGTTATCTACCCAGGATAACCCAGGGTAGTGAGTGTTATCTACCCAGGATAACCCAGGGTAGTGAGTGTTATCTACCCAGGATAACCCAGGGTAGTGAGTGTTATCTACCCAGGATAACCCAGGGTAGTGAGTGTTATCTACCCAGGATAACCCAGGGTAGTGAGTGTTATCTACCCAGGATAACCCAGGGTAGTGAGTGTTGTCTACCCAGGATAACCCAGGGTAGTGAGTGTTATCTACCCAGGATAACCCAGGGTAGTGAGTGTTATCTACCCAGGATAACCCAGGGTAGTGAGTGTTATCTACCCAGGATAACCCAGGGTAGTGAGTGTTATCTACCCAGGATAACCCAGGGTAGGGAGTGTTATCTACCCAGGATAACCCAGGGTAGGGAGTGCTATCTACCCAGGATAACCCAGGGTAGTGAGTGTTATCTACCCAGGATAACCCAGGGTAGTGAGTGTTATCTACCCAGGATAACCCAGGGTAGTGAGTGTTATCTACCCAGGATAACCCAGGGTAGTGAGTGTTATCTACCCAGGATAACCCAGGGTAGTGAGTGTTATCTACCCAGGATAACCCAGGGTAGTGAGTGTTATCTACCCAGGATAACCCAGGGTAGTGAGTGTTATCTACCCAGGATAACCCAGGGTAGGGAGTGTTATCTACCCAGGATAACCCAGGGTAGGGAGTGCTATCTACCCAGGATAACCCAGGGTAGTGAGTGTTATCTACCCAGGATAACCCAGGGTAGTGAGTGTTATCTACCCAGGATAACCCAGGGTAGTGAGTGTTATCTACCCAGGATAACCCAGGGTAGTGAGTGTTATCTACCCAGGATAACACAGGGTAGTGAGTGTTAGCCACACAGGATAACCCAGGGCAGGGAGTGTTAGTCACCCAGGATAACCTGGGTTAGGGAGTGTTGGTCACCCAGGATAACTTGGGGTAGGGAGTGTTAGTCACCCAGGATAAACTGGGGTAGGGAATGTTAGTCACCCAGGATAACCTGGGGTAGGGAGTGTTAGTCACCCAGGATAACCTGGGGTAGGGAATGTTAGTCATCCAGGATAACCTGGGGTAGGGAATGTTAGTCATCCAGGATAACCTGGGGTAGGGAGTGTTAGTCATCCAGGATAACCTGGGGTAGGGAATGTTAGTCATCCAGGATAACCTGGGGTAGGGAATGTTAGTCATCCAGGATAACCTGGGGTAGGGAGTGTTAGTCATCCAGGATAACCTGGGGTAGGGAGTGTTAGTCATCCAGGATAACCTGGGGTAGGGAATGTTAGTCATCCAGGATAACCTGGGGTAGGGAATGTTAGTCATCCAGGATAACCTGGGGTAGGGAGTGTTAGTCATCCAGGATAACCTGGGGTAGGGAATGTTAGTCATCCAGGATAACCTGGGGTAGGGAATGTTAGTCATCCAGGATAACCTGGGGTAGGGAGTGTTAGTCATCCAGGATAACCTGGGGTAGGGAGTGTTAGTCATCCAGGATAACCTGGGGTAGGGAATGTTAGTCATCCAGGATAACCTGGGGTAGGGAGTGTTAGTCATCCAGGATAACCTGGGGTAGGGAATGTTAGTCATCCAGGATAACCTGGGGTAGGGAGTGTTAGTCACCCAGGATAAACTCGGATAGGGAATGTTAGTCACCCAGGATAACCTGGGGTAGGGAGTGTTAGTCACCCAGGATAAACTGGGGTAGGGAATTTTAGTCACCCAGGATAACCTTTATATAACCTTTATATTATAATAATTATAACCTTTATATTATAATAATAAGGTAAAAGGACCCCAATGGAAATAAGTCACTCTGTCTGACTTTTTTGGGTTATCCCAGGTTCTCTACACATATTACCTGGAGTTTACCTGGAGAGAGTTCCGGGGGTCAACGCCCCCGCGGCCCGGTCTGTGACCAGGCCTTCTGGTGGACCAGAGCCTGATCAACCAGGCTGTTGCTGCTGGCTGCACGCAAACCAACGTACGAGCCACAGCCCGGCTGATCAGGAACCGACTTTAGGTGCTTGTCCAGTGCCAGCTTGAAGACTGCCAGGGGTCTGTTGGTAATCCCCCTTATGTGTGCTGGGAGGCAGTTGAACAGTCTCGGGCCCCTGACACTTATTGTATGGTCTCTTAACGTGTTAGTGACACCCCTGCTTTTCATTGGGGGGATGGTGCATCGTCTGCCAAGTCTTTTGCTTTCGTAGTGAGTGATTTTCGTGTGCAAGTTCGGTACTAGTCCCTCTAGGATTTTCCAGGTGTATATAATCATGTATCTCTCCCTCCTGCGTTCCAGGGAATACAGGTTTAGGAACCTCAAGCGCTCCCAGTAATTGAGGTGTTTTATCTCCGTTATGCGCGCCGTGAAAGTTCTCTGTACATTTTCTAAGTCGGCAATTTCACCTGCTTTGAAAGGTGCTGTTAGAGTGCAGCAATATTCCAGCCTAGATAGAACAAGTGACCTGAAGAGTGTCATCATGGGCTTGGCCTCCCTAGTTTTGAAGGTTCTCATTATCCATCCTGTCATTTTTCTAGCAGATGCGATTGATACAATGTTATGGTCCTTGAAGGTGAGATCCTCCGACATGATCACTCCCAGGTCTTTGACGTTGGTGTTTCGCTCTATTTTGTGGCCAGAATTTGTTTTGTACTCTGATGAAGATTTAATTTCCTCATGTTTACCATATCTGAGTAATTGAAATTTCTCATCGTTGAACTTCATATTGTTTTCTGCAGCCCACTGAAAGATTTGGTTGATGTCCGCCTGGAGCCTTGCAGTGTCTGCAATGGAAGACACTGTCATGCAGATTCGGGTGTCATCTGCAAAGGAAGACACGGTGCTGTGGCTGACATCCTTGTCTATGTCGGATATGAGGATGAGGAACAAGATGGGAGCGAGTACTGTGCCTTGTGGAACAGAGCTTTTCACCGTAGCTGCCTCGGACTTTACTCTGTTGACGACTACTCTCTGTGTTCTGTTAGTGAGGAAATTATAGATCCATCGACCGACTTTTCCTGTTATTCCTTTAGCACGCATTTTGTGCGCTATTACGCCATGGTCACACTTGTCGAAGGCTTTTGCAAAGTCTGTATATATTACATCTGCATTCTTTTTGTCTTCTAGTGCATCTAGGACCTTGTCGTAGTGATCCAATAGTTGAGACAGACAGGAGCGACCTGTTCTAAACCCATGTTGCCCTGGGTTGTGTAACTGATGGGTTTCTAGATGGGTGGTGATCTTGCTTCTTAGGACCCTTTCAAAGATTTTTATGATATGGGATGTTAGTGCTATTGGTCTGTAGTTCTTTGCTGTTGCTTTACTGCCCCCTTTGTGGAGTGGGGCTATGTCTGTTGTTTTTAGTAACTGTGGGACGACCCCTGTGTCCATGCTCCCTCTCCATAGGATGGAAAAGGCTCGTGATAGGGGCTTCTTGCAGTTCTTGATGAACACAGAGTTCCATGAGTCTGGCCCTGGGGCAGAGTGCATGGGCATGTCATTTATCGCCTGTTCGAAGTCATTTGGCGTCAGGATAACATCGGATAGGCTTGTGTTAATCAAATTTTGTGGCTCTCTCATAAAAAATTAATTTTGATCTTCGACTCTCAGTCTGGTTAGCGGCTTGCTAAAAACTGAGTCATATTGGGACTTGAGTAGTTCACTCATTTCCTTGCTGTCATCTGTGTAGGACCCATCTTGTTTAAGTAGGGGCCCAATACTGGACGTTGTTCTCGATTTTGATTTCACATAGGAGAAGAAATACTTTGGGTTTCTTTCGATTTCATTTATGGCTTTTAGTTCTTCCCGCGATTCCTGACTCCTAAAGGATTCTTTTAGCTTAAGTTCGATGCTTGCTATTTCTCTGACCAGTGTCTCCCTACGCATTTCAGATATATTGACCTCTTTTAGCCGCTCTGTTATTCTTTTCCGTCGCCTGTAAAGGGAGCGCCTGTCTCTTTCTATTTTACATCTACTCCTCCTTTTTCTTAGAGGAATAAGCCTTGTGCATACATCGAGTGCCACCGAGTTAATCTGTTCTAGGCATAAGTTGGGGTCTGTGTTGCTTAGTATATCTTCCCAGCTTATATCGCTTAGGACTTGGTTTACTTGGTCCCACTTTATGTTTTTGTTATTGAAGTTGAATTTGGTGAATGCTCCCTCGTGACTAGTCTCATTTTGTCGGTCTGGGGCTCCACGCATACATGTCTGAACCTCAATTATGTTGTGATCTGAGTATATTGTTTTTGATATGGTGACATTTCTTATCAGATCATCATTGTTAGTGAAGATGAGGTCTAGTGTATTCTCCAGTCTAGTAGGCTCTATTATTTGCTGGTTTAAATTGAATTTTGTGCAGAGATTTAAAAGCTCGTGTGAGTGTGAGTTTTCATCAGTGCTGCCTCCTGGTGTTATTACTGCAACAATATTATTTGCTATATTCCTCCATTTTAGGTGCCTTAAGTTGAAATCCCCCAGGAGCAAGATGTTGGGTGCAGGAGCTGGAAGATTTTCCAGACAGTGGTCAATTTTTAACAGCTGTTCCTGGAATTGCTGGGATGTTGCATCCGGAGGCTTGTAGACTACCACAATGACTAGGTTTTGGTTCTCGATCTTTACTGCTAAAACTTCCACAACATCATTTGAGGCATTAAGCAGTTCTGTGCAAGTGACTCTGCAATGTACAGGCCAACCCCCCCCTTTTGCCTGTTCACTCTGTCACATCTGTATAGGTTGTAACCTGGGATCCATATTTCGTTGTATGATAATTCTATGTAACTGTATTTGTGTATACCTGAATAAACTTACTTACTTACTTACTAACCTGGAGTAGGGAGTGTTAGTCACTCAGGATAACCTTGGGTAGGGAGAGTTATTATTTATTATTAAAGATTTGTCGGTATTCTCCCGGCCCGGGCCTTTTCCAAGTGGTGGTCCGGCCTTGACTCCCTCTTTAGGGAGTGTCTGAGACCTATGTCTACCATGGGAGGAGGTACAAGTACCTCCTCATCTTCTGGGACCCAGGCCTAGCCCCATTCCTCGCCCTCCACGGGACTTGGGCTGGAGAAGCTAGGCACCTTGGGCTGCTACAAACCCTGCCCACACTGGCATCAAAGAATGTGGCGGCTGCATAGGAGCAGATGATTGTTAGAAGGTGCAAGGCAGCAAGCACTACAGAATCCTTCTGGAGCCGCACCCCAGCTTTGGGCTGAAGACCGAGCACTGGGGAACCTCATGAATGCCCTTTGCTGTGTGTTGTGGCTACTTCACTTGTTCCTTGTACTCTTCAATCTGCCGTGTGAAGCGAGAGCTTTAGCCACCAGGCCAATCATTGCACGAGGGAAATGGATAGGCCTACACAGGACAATAAAAATGAGGCCAGCTAGAAACTACAGCAAAGAAGTACTGGTACACAGGCTACACAATTTTGACTGGACACTAATAAGTTGCACGGACGTAAATGATGCCTGGGAAAAAATGAAACCAATATTCACTGCCATGACTCACGAAATCGTAATGACACGATTGCAAACAAACCATACCACGGGCGGGATTGAGCCCGCGGTCAGAGAGTCTGTAAAAACTTGCATTTGTGGTCACAGTGATGGCCTATGCTAACCTTCCTATGGTGTAGAAATATACCTAGTTGGACGAATCTTATTGTAGCTAGCTGGTCCAGTGGCTAACGCGACGGTCTGGAGTTTTGAGACTCTCTGACCATGGGTTCTATCCCCACCCGTGGTATGGTTTGTTCACTGCCATCCTTGATAATATTGTACCAGTTACAGAAGTTAGGATTCAACGAAGAACTGAACCCCGGGTAACTACTCAGATTAAAAGGTTTAGAGGAAGAATTTGGGTTTGGTTGTTAAACCATTTAAATATTCCGCTTCCCCTACCACCCCATTTTTCATTCTTTTTTTAGCAATAGGTGTATTTATTACATAATCTGGTACAAGAGGTTTGAGAGACACATTGCTGGTATAACGATGGTATATACTGTACATGAGGTGTGAGAGATACGTGTTTAGTACATGATGAAATGTGTTTGTTACTTATTATAATGCGAAAATCTCATCCAGTTCCTCCGAGCTGGGGCACGTGCCCAAAATACAGCAGGCATTACCCCTCTGAACAGCAGCACTGAGTCGCTGGAAGAGAAAACTAGCTGCCCTGGGATTGCTAGTTATATAAGAACATAAAGAAGAAACACTGCAGCAGGCCTACTGGCATATGCGAGGCAGCGCCATGTCTCCTACTGCTTAAGCCAATGCCCAAACCTAGTCAGGTCAGGTCACATTCCCTTAAGGAAGGAGCACGACATCTGACCTAGTAACACAAGCTAGTCAGGTCCATTTCACACACACACACCCACCCACTTATGTATTTATCTAACCTATATTTAAAACTACACAACGTTTTAGCCTCTATAACTGTACTCGGAAGTTCCACTCATCGCCTGCGTTCCAGGGAGTACACATCAAGGACCTGCAGCCGTTCCCAGTAATTTAGGTGCCTTATCGTACTTATGTGTGCCGTGAAAGTTCTTTGTACACTCTCCAGGTCTGCAATGTCGCCAGCCTTGAAGGGGGCCGTTAGTGTACAGCAATATTCCAGCCTAGAGAGCACAAGCGATTTGATGAGAATCGTCATGGCCTTGGCATCCCTAGTTTTAAAGATTCTCATTATCCATCCATCCCTAGTACTATACTTGTCACATATAGTAATATTTGTTATCAGTTTAAAATCTGATCATAAATGATTGAAACTTGGTTAATAACAATGAAATCATCAATATTAAAATATAAATATTTAATTATTACCCTGTTGTTAGGTAAGACACATATGCAACAGTTAGGTATCTTTATTTCGAAACGTTTCGCCTACACAGTAGGCTTCTTCAGTCGAGTACAGAAAAGTTGATAGAAGCAGAAGAGACTTGAAGACGATGTAATCAGTCCATCGCCCTTAAAGTTTTGAGGTGGTCAGTCCCTCAGTCTGGAGAAGAGCATTGTTCCATTGTTTCAATCTTTGGAACAATGCTCTTCTCCAGACTGAGGGACTGACCACCTCAAAACTTTAAGGGTGATGGACTGATTACATCGTCTTCAAGTCTCTTCTGCTTCTATCAACTTTTCTGTACTCGACTGAAGAAGCCTACTGTGTAGGCGAAACGTTTCGAAATAAAGATACCTAACTGTTGCATATGTGTCTTACCTAACAATCTGTCGGTATTTTATACCATTTTAATGTTCAATTATTACCCTGAACGGGTACCCAAAATAATGTTGATGCGTATTAATTACAGAAGTGGCGAGGGTCTGACCAGAGTTTAGGTAAGATGGGGGAGGAGGAAGGATGGGTAAGGATGGAATGTTGGGAGAGTGGAGGGGGAGGTTGGGGGTCAAAGGTAAGTAGCCCATCCACCTTTGTGCGATTTAAATAAGTGTGTATGTTGTGTTATTCGTGAGAAAGTTGAATTCATAAGATAGGTATATTTCCTGCCCGTCAACTGCACACTGCTATACCAGCTGTATACCGGTGTGCCACTGCATTGGAAGGATGTATACTGTTTGCAATTGCCTTTTTTTGTGCAAGAGGTCGGTCGTAAGGCTGCAGCTGCAGGTGGTAGTTGCAGGTCGTTTGCTGGAGGTTGGTTGCTGGCCCGGAGTTGGTTGGCTAAGTAGTTTCTGAGGTGGTGTCCTGCTGTAGGATGGTTGTAGATGTTACAAGGTTAGTTGTAAGGTGTAGATTGATAAATGTCGGTCACCCAAAATTGGGGAGCGTTACTCCATGTTACTGGACGTAGAATGGTTTTGGTGGTATCCATTCTTCTAATTCTTCTGGGAGGTCACTCAGGATTCTTGGTCAAGGGAAGTTCTCCTTGTGGATGATGCGTCGGACTCTTCGTTGGAGGGTCATTCTTTGGGATCTGTGGAGGGGGGGGGGGGTGTTGGTGGTGTAGTCGGTTGTGTTGTGTTTGATCGCTGGGGAGGGTTCTCTCTGTCGGGTACTTAGAGTTCTTGCATGTCATATAGATATCTCTTCTTTAGTTTGTCAAGCCTGACATTACTTGCAATGATTCTCTGTTGTATGTGTAGGTCTTCGGTCCTGATTCTGTCTCTGAATCTGGTGCCAGTGATAAAGCGGAGGGCTCTGTTCTGGACTCTTTGGAGTTTTAGCATGTTGGTTTTGGTTGTTAGTGACATGGGTATGCAAGGGTATTTATTCTAGCAGAGGTCTGATCATCTTGTACAGGTGTTTCTTGATGTGGGAGGGGGCTGCATTGAACCAGAAAAGTTGGCCGAGGCGGGGTTTTGCTAGGTTCACTTTTTTAGTTATGTGGGATGTTGAGTGGAGCAATCTGTCGATCTCATACCCCAGGATCTTGTTTGGATTTCTGATAGCGATTCGTGTACCTCTGATGGAAGTACCCCCTTTGTCTTCTATGGTTGATGCTAAGCAGCCGATGGTGCTGATGAGGACTTTATCTGGGTTGGTTGTGATTCTCCATTTTTTTCTCCCACTTAGCTGTTCTACGTAGTTCTTTGTTCATTATTTCTATTGCTCTCCTATGCTTGTTTACACCGGAGATGGGGGTTGAAGAGACTACATGGATAACATCGTCTGCAAATTAGGTGATGATGGTATCATTGTGTTCAGGTTGGGGGAGGTCGTTGACATATATATTGAAAGTATAGGGCTGAGGCAAGAGCCTTGTGGTACTCCAGCTGTCTGCATGAAGGGTGCTGCTGCCATACCATGGAAGGTGGGAATGATACTTCTACCTGTTAAGAAGTTGTGTATGAGCCTGGGGAAAGTCCAGTTGTTATCTGGGAGGTCTGCAAGTTTGAAAATGAGTCCGTCGTGCCAAAAGGTGTCGAAGGCCTTGTGTGAGTCCCTGGTAGTACTTCCCGGGTGGGCTGCCCTGTGTGGAAATGCCTACTACACTCAGTTTGGTAGTTATTCATGCTGTCCTTTATTTCCCTGGTTGGTTTGTACTGTTGGTAGAGCCTGGAAGTTGTTAGTGCACAGCATGCTTATGTGGCCTCATTGATTCTGGGGCAGAAGGAGTTAATTGCCTCATCTATTGCTGTGGAGGGTTGGTTTTCGAGTGAAATAGTTTGATAATTTCCTAGGTAGGCCCTGTAGGGATCAAAGCCTAGTGTTTTCAAGTTGAGTCTGGGGATGGTGGGTGTCCAGAACGGTGTGGATTGGAGCTTAATTATGATGAGGATGTGGTCTGAACCGATGTCACCACCTGGGGAGACTCTGAAGTGGAACAGGTCGCAGTCTCTGTTGGTAAGTACTACGTCCGGTGTTCCTGGGTGGTGACCCAAGAATGACTTAAAGAATGGGCCTTGGAACGTTAACTCTTTGGCCACCATTATGTTGAATAGTTGTTTCCCCTTGTGGTCCCCTTGTGCATGGGTGGCACCACAGTTGAAGAGAGCAGGTTGGTGGGCGTTGATGTCCCCTGCAAAGACAGTAGGGACATTTCTACTGAGTAGTCAGTGTAAAGAAATAGTCTCAATGTATGGTTGTCTGGGAGGGAAGTACCTTGTCCCCACTATAAGTCACCTGTATGATGTTGACAGTTCCATTGCTAAAATGTTGTCCTCGTCGATATTTACATTGCGAAATTCATGCCCCTGCTTCACAAGGATGGCCACCCCACTGTGGGGCCCCCCTGGGTTTCTCAAGAGTTGTGCACCCACATAATTTAATGTGTTGGTCAGGTCTGGCTGCTGTTTCACCTAAAAGGATAATGTCCGGATTGTGGTTACAGAGTTCTTTTTCAAGGAGGTAACGGTTGTTGAAGAAGCATTGGATGTTGATTTGCAGAAACGTGATCCCCATTATTTAACGTGTTTATGGGTGTTGCTGTGAACAGAAGATGGGTGTCTGGTAGTGCAGCCTTGTGGCGGTTGTGTGTGCTTTCTGCTGGTCTTGTGGGAAGAACGGGGGTTGTAGTCCTGGGTGGATTTCTGGGAGGAGAAGAATAGGGCCTCGTCCATACTGTTGGGAATGGTAGCATCAGATGGTGAATATGATTCAACTTCTGACACCAGGGACTCATCAGATTCTGTTTCCTTGGAGTGTTGGGTCATCAGTCCCGCCAGTTGCAGACACGGGGGATAGTGGTTCCCATACATGGAAGGATATGTCTTGAAGTTGGGCTTTAAACTCCAGTAGCTGCCTCACACAGGGTAGCGGGGGAACCAGGTTGGTCCTTTGGGTCGGCCTCGGTGGCGGTGAGTTGTGCAACAGATTGTGGTGCAGTTGCAAAGGTTGTAACTTCCCTGCTGGTGGTTGGTTGGCTGAGTGCGAGAGTTTGAGTAGAGGGACTCATGCATGAGTGCACTGACTTGGGGAGGATCATGGCTGAGGAGCCATTTGCTACAAACAACTCATTTTTTTTATATATTTTATTTAAAAACAGTACAACAGTACATAATTCCAGAATATAAATAGACATAAAAAGATAACATAAAATTCTCAGAACAATGGCTCTATAACCTCTCTGAAAAAAATGTCAATACATAAAGCAAAAGCTTACAACAAAACGTCTCAAAACAACTAATCTATCATATATAACTTTAAATCAACATTAACATACCCATATAAGGAATGTACTAGAGCCTAACATTGAACAAAGGCTCAAAACGATATATAAAGAGTAACACAAAAGAAAAACCTGATTTCACAAAAAAAGGAAAACCCATGCATATGCGTACATGTACACAAACAAAACAGTATAGAAAAATATTTTGATCTACAAAAATCAAACATATCATGACCTCATAACCGATAATAAACATAACCAATTACATATACTATTAAAAGCATATGACTCAAGAATCGGGTCATTACAAGACAGGAACACCTCCAAATACATGACAAAACCTTCAGGGTTGCACTTTCATTTATTACGCAAAAGTAACAATAAGTATCAATGAGCTCTCAAAGCTCCACAACCACACATCCATGACAACCAGGAAACACAATCCATACCAACATTCACCACACTCTCATGCCCACCCCCAGAAGATGAGCCCGCTATTGCCCACTGATTTACACAGAACCTATTTAAATCCCATAAATAAAAACCTTACCCTTCGTACATTCAGATTCATTCACAGATTCACGAGGATTTCTAACGTTAGCCTCCTATATCCTTCCGAAAATACCTGATCCCACCTCTTCCCGTACAACTCCCGGTTACGACACATCGTACGATAAAACGTTATCGCAAGAACGCGCCTTAGCACCTCACTAACCCCTTTCCCCTCATCACCCACGATATGTAGATATAATCCACCATTTTGTAATCTAAAGCTCTTATGACTTCCTCTTCTAAACCACCCATGTCAAGACTTAAAGCACGCAGAACTGCCACCCCCCTCCCTCCCACCCTCTGTACCAACCTACCTAACCAACCCCTGACATCTTCTAACCCTTCACAAAAATAAAATACATGGAACGCCTTGTCGTCCCCTAAACAAAAACCACACCCCCCTCCCTCTACTACCCTCCTGGTTCTTAGTATTGCCCCTGATGGCAAGATACCATTTAAAAACGAAACATAACGTCACGCACCCTAGGCAATAATTTCAGCTTACTAAATCTATATCAAATATTTCTCCACCAGTACATGGGGAACAAGCCCTCAACAGGGGCAACACACTTACCCACCAGTAACCTACACAAAACCCATATTCGAATGTTTCTCCGTTCCCTAACCAGCAACAAGGCCCGTAGAACAATTTCACATTCCCTCAATTCAACTCTTCCATACCACTTCTTCAACCTCATATATACCTGTTCTATATTTCCCGTCATCACGCCCACTTAAGAAACACACATTTAGCCCTCCATCTTAAATCCATCAATCCCAACCCACCCTGGCACAACGGTAACATACCAACCTCACTTCTTAACCAATCACACCTTGATCCCCACAAAAATTTAAACACCCATCTCAAAATTCCCGCAATAGCCATCGCTGTAATCGGGAACACAACCGCAACATGCCAAACCTTACTATACAATAAAACATTTACGACAATCACACGTTGGACCAGAGTGAGATGCTTCTTACAACCTATCCGAGTTTTCCTCACTTGCCACATCCATGTCATCCTTGTATATAATACCACAAATCTTTAGCGACACCGCACACTTTTTAACAACATTACAACTCACCTTACCCTCCCCTTTCCAAGTGCCCAATCCCATGATCATTGACTTCTCACTGTTTACCTTCATACCCGTGGCACGTTCAAACACTTGCACAACATCGTCCAATACTTTCATAGACATCCTTTCACGAACCACAACAGTCGTATCATCTACGTAACCTATTAATCCCGGCCAAAGCGTTCCTCCCTCAACCACACCCTCACCCCGGGTACTGACGGTACGTTTAACCATTCTATAAGGACCCCAATGGAAATAAGTCACTCTGACTTTTTTGGGTTATCCTAGGTTCTCTACACATATGCTGCTATGTATGATAATTCTATGTAACTGTATTTGTGTATACCTGAATAAACTTACTTACTTACTTATAAAAGGGTTCCTGAAAACACGCAAATAAGATCTGTGATATGGGACACCCCTGCCTGAAACCTCTACCCATCGCAAATTCCCTCCCCATACACCCATTTATTTGTACCCTCATTTTTGCTCCCCTATACAGCATATTTACCCAATCAACTATTTCTTCCCCATAACCCTGTCTCCTAAGTATAACCAGCAGTGCACGCCTTTCCACTATCATAGGCTGCCTGGCAGTCTAAAGCCAGTAAAGCCGCCCCTCTTCCCCCTCCTTTTGACTCCACAAAACTTCTCAGAATCCCATGTCCTTCAATCATCGACCTTCCCAGCAACCCAAACTGCGATTTCGAAACGACCCTCACCACTACACATTTAACCCTATCACCTAAAATTTTTGCAAAAAACCTTATAGTTGCTTATTTCCCAACTTACCCTTCTCCTTCATACAGTTAAATAACCTAACCATGAAATTTCCTATCAACGCCCAATGCTGCAAATAAAATTCCACCCATAGACCATCAATACCAGGGGCTTTTCCCTTCCTCATGCCCTGTAAAGCAATCTCTATTTCCTCTGCAGTAATAACCCCACCCAAAGCCGTCCTATCACTATTACCTAAACTGCACGTTGCATATGTACACACCCTGTCTAACTCCACATCATCCACATCCCCACTTCTCCAGTACTTTTCATACCACATATCTGCATATGCACTCATACCCTTCGTATTTCTTATCTCCTGCCCTGCTCTATAGATCCCCATCGTCTCATTTACCTCTAATCTTGGGATAGCCATCAGCGCCTGCCTTTGCTTTTGATGTCGCAACACACACGCTGACGGCTTCTCCCCCCACAAAACTTCTTCTAACCCTGCTTGCACCCTTACCACTTGAAACCGATCATTTTGCAATGTTTGCAATCTCTCTTTTATGTCTTCTATTTCGTTCATGGGATAAACACCACCAACCATCCCCTGTCCATAACAACCTCTTAATCGATCCTCTAAATAATTCGCAAGCCCATATTTTAAATTATTTATACGTTTACCCTCCCTCACATAGTACTTTCTTATCCTTTCTTTGGCCACAAAATCCCGCCATGTTACAATGTCATCCACCTCCTGAGCTTCCTTATAAAGCTCTTTCTATAGAATAGAAAAACTCTCCAAACCTTCTTCATCACTCAACACACTAATGTTCAATTTCCAATAAGTCCTATACATTTCCACCAGCTCCTCCCACCTTACTTCCACCACTACAGCCCTATGATATGACATAGCCGCCTCAATGGTATTAAAAGATTTCACAACAACCCCTTGAGAAAGATACACTCTAACCTCGCTGCGTATCCCCTTCTAACAAAAGTATGTTCTGTTTCCCCCCCCCCAAACGCACCACGTAACCTAACGTCCCTCATCAAATCCCTGAGAGTTACAGACATATACCCTGCCCCTTTTGATTCTACTTCAGCCGCCCTAATGACGCAGTTCCAGTCACACCCCACTATTGCTACTTCCGGAAGTGCACGCCAAAAATAGACAAGATCCTTGCACACAAAATCCTTACCTTCATGCTATTCTCCGCAGGCGCATACACACTCACAAAAGATACACGCTTACCCATCCAAGACCCACCTACATGCAACACCCTCCCCCTCCCCCCTCATGTCTCTGGAAAACAAACAGGCTCGTCTCCTTTATTAAAATACCCACACCACCTTTTAAACGGGTAGTTGGCAGGGTCATTACTTTATAACCTGCTACCTCTAACACTTTACCCTCCTTGAAATTGTGTTCTTGGAGGAACACAACATTCACTCTATATTTATTAAGAAACATTTACAACCATTCTCTCTTTTTTCTGCTTCATAAGCCATTAACATTGACATTCATACACCGAAGGTGTGAAGGCTTACTCAGCCCTGTAACAACTTCAGACAGTATTACCAAGGCTGGCTCCTCCTCAGGAAAATTAATGAATAGAAAAAGAAATAATAACAGACAAACATAAACACTTTATTACATAGAAAATATAAAATATAAAACACTTAAATATGAAATATTAATCCTACATTAAAGAAAATGAAAAATGAAAAATATAAATGATAACTGAATTCAATGCTAATTTAAAACTTGGGTGTCTGGTGTTGGTGACACTGCTTGTTGAAATCGTAGCCGTTGCTGATGATGGGGGGGGGGCCTTGCAGGTGTTGGTTACAACCCACTGGCTAGTTCTTCACAGTATAGCCTTGAGTATTCTATCCCGATAACAGGAAAGCAGGTTCTTTACCGCTGTAATGATGAGGGGTTATGTCCTGCAATTTCATACAGGTGCACAGGTAATTAAATACAAAAAGAGGAAGTCTCAGGACGTTAGTCCATCTCCATCAGTTCTGCTCGTTGATTGGCAGGTGACCCTCTCTGTCATCCAAGCTGGAAAGATACACAGGTTACCCACTGCTTAAGAAATCACTCTCCATGATAAGTACAATACCTAAAAGATGTGGTGATTATTACAACAGTCAACTTAGAGCAAGACTGAAAGGACTAAGTTTATTATTGGCCAAAAGTGAAGCTTTCAACCAATAAATCCACTAGAATACAAGGCAGGCATGTACTTACAGTAGTGCTGGGAGCTGTGAGTCTAGTGATTACTGTTTGGACCGGAGCCCCACAAGTCACCTTTCGGGGGGGGGGAAAGAAGGAGGGGAATCAAACTATCACTTTAGGGGTGGGGGAGAAAAGGCGGGAATAGCGGGAGCTGGACTTACCCTACCTTATCAAGTAGCCGGCAAGCAAACTATCACTTTCGGGGAGGGGGGAAAAAGGCGGGAATAGCGGGAGCTAGACTTACCCTACCTTAACAAGTAGCCGGCAATGAAACTATTGTTACTATATACTCCCTCGCTACTCCTATCTATTGAACTTTTCCCTCACACTCCCCCATACCAAGACTTATAGTCAAGGAGTATAAGAAGAATAGGTGAGGAAAAAGTTCTAACATATGGAAGTCGCGTAAGGCAAGAAATCTTCTACTGACTGTCACGACTTAACCAGTCAGAGAAATAATTGGATGAACCAATGATATACACAATATGGAACTTAAAAGCCTGGAGTGCCAATGTCCACCTCAAGAGGCGACTGTTGGTTCCCTTAAAAGTTTCTAGGTATATCAAAGGTTTGTGGTCCGTTTCTAAAATGAATTCTTTTCCCAGCAAATAAAATTTAAGTTTGGAGATACCCCACACAAGGGCCAAACATTCCTTTCCTATGGTGGAGTATCTTGTTTCTGCGGGAAGGAGTTTCCGGCTTAGGAAGCATACAGGGAAGGGAGTACCATCATGATATTGTAGTAACACCGCACCTAAGCCAGTATTGGAGGCATCAGTTCTTAAACAAAATGTTTTATTAATATCTGGAATCTTAAGTATAGGGTCTTTCGAAAAGATACTTTTAATCTCATTAAACTTTTCCCGAGCTACGTCGGAAAGTTCAAGAGGTTCCTTCACAGACTTTTTAAGGAAGTCGGATAAGATGCCTGTAAGATCAGTAAGGTTCGGGATAAACCGTGCATAAAAATTTACAGAACCAAGAAAGCTACGCATGAGCTTCTTGGTTTTGGGGAATTTAAATTCTAATAAAGCTTTGATCTTACTGGGGAGAGGCTGCAGAGAGTTATTAGAAAGTATCAGTCCAAGATATCTAATCTTGCTATACCCAAGGAAGCAATTCTTCGGCTTGGCAGTGAGGCCATGTGAGCATAACCTACGCAAAACTGATGTTAATGTTTGGATGTGTTTGCCCCACGTGGATGTCATTACGTAAATGTTATCAAAATAAACTGAAACATTTGACATATTACCCAAGACCTTTCTCATCAGTCTCACATAGGTAGCACAGGCAGTTACCAAACCGAAGGGCATAGTTCTATATTGCATCAGTCCTTGGTGTGTAGGAAAAGTGGTGTACTGCTTAGAAGAAGGATCTAACATTACTTGATGATATGCCTGCGCAATATCAATCTCTGAAAAGAAGGAAGCGTCATAAAATTTGTGTAGATCACTATCTATTAAGGGCATAGGCTCAGCATCCCACCGAGTTATAGCATTAAGGCCTTTGAAGTCAATAGCAAGTCTATATGAATTATCCTCCTTCTTAAGCATGACTACTGGTGAACAATATGAAGATACTGAAAGTTCAATGATCTTTAGTTTTAATAATTTGTCTACCTCTCTGTCAAATGCATCCCTAAGGTGAACTGGAACTGGGTATAATTTTCGTTTGATAGGATTCTCCGTCACTAAGTGAATCTTATGGACTACCGTGGAGGTAACACCTGGAATATCAGTAAAGACATCTGAAAAGTTACTCACACATTGAAGTAGTTCATGTCTCTTATGGTCATCCAAAGATTCATTAATATTAATGTTGGTTGCGCCCGAGTGGTCAAGAGTCACCAAGTCATGTAGTTCTTCATCATAGTCTAAGTTAGAGGTGTCAATTACGCACACTTTACATTCTTCAGTTGTCTTATCAAGTTCGTGTAGAAAAACTAAGTCAAAGTTATTAAGGCAGTTAACCGAATTTCTTCGGTAATATTTCTTAAGGATGTTGATATGATAAAGCTTAGGTTTCCCCTTGACTTCTATGAGGTAATCAACTTTCCCACAAATTTTTAATACTTTATATGGATCTTTCCTTGCTACTAATAATTTATTTGACTTGATAGGCAAAAGTACAAGAACTTCATCCCCTACTTTAAAACTTCTCCTCTGACTTTGGGAGTCAAAATAGGTTTTGTACTGGTCCATTGACAAACTTAAGTTTTTCGAAACTATGTCAGAGGTCTCCTCAAGTTTGGATCTAAGGTCAAGGAGAAGCTAGTAAGAAGACTGAGCCTCAGCATTTACCTCCTCATTAGTCCATAAGTCATGAAGGATGGACAATGGGCCTCTGGCCTGTCTACCATAGAGAAGTTCAAAAGGTGAAAATCCCAAAGAGTCACTGGGAACTTCCCTCATGGCAAACAAAGCACAGGGTAGGTAACGATGCCACTCCTTAGGTTTAAGGGAGCAACGTTTCCTTAAAATGGACTTTAGAATCGAATGCTGGCACTCAATCCTCCCATTACAGCTGGGATGATAGGGTGTTGTGAAGAGAGGCTTCACTCCCAGAAGTTGGTATAGATGTTGCATTAAGTCAGATGTGAATTGTGTCCCACGGTCAGACAAAATTTCTCTAGGGATGCCCACTCTGGAGAAGATGGACAAAAGGGCTTCAGCCACCTCTGTAGTGGTTATGGTCTTTAAGGGTATGGCTTCAGGGAAACTCTAAGCATAATCAACTAATGTTAATATATATCTATGTCCCCCAGATGAAAGTGGAGATAAAGGACCAACGATGTCAATAGCTACTCTTTCAAACGGTACCGTAAAGATTGGCATTTTGACCATAGGTACTCGCCTGGTACCTCGGGAGGATGACAATCGGCAAACTTTACACGATCTACAATAAGTAGTGACATCTGAGCACATTTTAGGCCAAAAATAGGTTTCCCTAATTTTATTTAATGTTTTACGATGCGAGAAATATCCGGCCACTGGCAGGTCATGAGCCATTTTAAGAACAGTATCTCTGCATTGACTTGGAACAACTAAGATGGAATAGTCTATCTCATCTGAATTTAATTTGAATACTGACTTGTACAAGATACCTTTTATATATTCAGATTTATATGAAAAGTTTTTCCTTTGGATAACTTGATTTTGTTTAGCGGCATTATGGCAATTCTGAAGAGAAGGGCAATTACGTTGTAAATTGACAAAGGAGTCCTTCGATATATCTAAAGGCTTAAAGTCAGGGAAAATCATAGGATGGAAAGTAGGAGAAGCCGGGCTTTGGTCTGAGCCCTAGTCAAGACATTTATGGTATCGGAGGTGATATCTTCACTTTCATCTAACAAGTGAACCGGTGATCCTACTACCTCGCTTTCGAGAGTAGCATCAATGGTTTTTAATCCCACATGAATCTCGCGAGACATTGTCTCATCTAAACTTTCGAGGGGCTTCTCCGACTCTACAGGAAGAGGATCTGAAACACTTATATCCATCTTTGGTGATGAAAGGTCAACCTCAGAAGGAAGAATGGCACCTTTTACATTACCTATCAGCACGGAGCAAGAAGTGATGGGAGCTAGTACGGCTTCAGACCAAACTGTGAACCATTTAGACCTAATGTAACAACGGATGGTAGGAAAAGTGTCTGTACGGCCCAAGTAGTCTGAAAGTATAGCAAGAGGAATGAGTTTCTTTAAGATTAGGGAACAGCTTATCAGAAATTACTATACATGTGCATCCAGTGTCTCGTAAAATGGTAGATACATTAAGTCCATTAACTGTTCCTGAACAGAAGGGTGCTTGGTCATTACAGTCTTTAAAACATCTTCCAAGTTTTTAGACCTTCTTAGAAGGACAATCTGGACGTTTATGTCCCTTAACACCACACAAATGACAAACAGGAATAAAAGAAGTCATTTTACTTTCCACTAGAGGCTTTGATTTCTTAAGGTCTGATGAACCCTTACCCTTAGGGTTCGATCCCTTTAGGTCTTTATAGGAATTGTGAGCCTCAGCATACAGGTCAGCAGCCTCAGCAACTTCCTCAGCTTTAATCAGGTTACGTTCTCTGATGAATGTTCGTATTTGGTGAGGAAGAGCTGTCAGGAACTGGTCAGCAACCATGAAGTCTCTAAGAGATTCATAACTGTGATCAATTCCTGAACTCTCTATCCAAAAGTCGAACAAACGAAAGAGTGTTACCTGTAACTGTTGAAAGTTCTGGCCAGGCTGTAAGGTGGCATACCTGAAATCTTTCCTGTAAGAATTAGTGGGTTTTTGATATGCTTTAAGGATTGCCTTCTTTAGTAGGTTATAATTACATATGATATCCTGTGACAAAGTTGCATAGATATTCAAAGCAGTACCAGAAAATAACATTCCTAACCTGGTAGCCCATGTGTCAGCAGGCCATTCACAGAGGGTAGCGGTATTTTCAAAGTTGATAATGTATGAAGTTATGTCTTCCCCCTCTGTGAAGGGAGGTAAATTAGGTGTTGGAATATGTGCACTGACTGCACGTTGTTCCATTACTCCTTCCTCTAATTGTTGTTGTGTAAAAGTTAACTTTTTATTCTCTAATTCAAGGCGAGAGTTTTCGAGCTCGCGATCCTTTTCTCTTTCCTCAAGTTCTCTTAATTTAACTTGTTCTTCACGTATCTTAGCTTGTTCCTCACGTTCTCTAGCTCTTTCCTCACGATCAAGTCTATCACGCTCTTTTTGGTCTTCTCGCTCTCTTTCTAACTGTCTTTCTCGGATTTCTCTCTCAATTCTCTCTCTCTCCTTTTTCTCCTGTCTTTCAAGGTTCTCTTTCTCCTTTTTCTCTTCTCTTTCGATTCTCTCTCTCTCCTTATTCTCTTCTCTTTCCCTTTCTAACTGTCTTTCTTCTCTCTCAATTCTCTCTCTTTCAAGTCTTTCCTGGATCTTAGCACTAATAAAAGATTCTAAATTTTTCCCTGTTATTCCTAACTTACTTCCAGCGTTCATCCAAAACTGGTATTCATCCATGCTTGCAAGAATAACTTAAACTATCAGGGGAAATGAAACGGGTATTAAAGAAAACAGAGGGTTCAATTCCTGCTCCGCTCAAACTGTAAATAAACCAGAGGGCTCGATCCCTGCTTCAATTAAACAATATGTATTAACGAAAACGAAGGGTTCTATGCCGGCTCCGAGCAAACAGTAAGTAGAATGGGGTCCCTTGACCATCCAATCTTCTCACCAACAAATCAAGAGTGTCCTATGACAGTTCCCTTGATATAATGAAGAGCTCAATGAAACAAGTTGTCACTGGAAAATCTCGGGTCCCTAGAGTCTAATCCTCCAAAGTGTTTCAAGCTTACACACAATTAAGTGGCAGAATTAAATATTATATCCTGCCTGACTTGACTTACAATAAATTGAGACTATAACAATCACCAAATCTTTTAAATACCTGTACTGTAGTCCTACCATAGAGAATGATTACTCATGGCTGGTGGTAACCATCTGTGGTATGCGACGTTGAAGTTCCAATGGTAGATTCGAGATGAAGTTGAATCTTGATTCAGTAGAATTGATCCTGGCAAGGTCGCCACTTGTGAAGGCTTACTCAGCCCTGTAACAACTTCAGACAGTATTACCCAGGCTGGCTCCTCCTCAGGAAAATTAGTGAATAGAAAAAGAAATAATAACAGACAAACATAAACACTTTATAATGTAGAAAATATAAAATATAAAACACTTAAATATGAAATATTATTCCTACATTAAAGAAAATGAAAAATGAAAAATGTAAATGATAACTGAATTCAACGCTAATTTAACACTTGGGGTGTCTGGTGTTGGTGACACTGCTTGTTGAAATCCTAGCCGTTGCTGATGATGGGGGGGGGGTCGCAGGTGTTGGTGACCACCACTGGCTAGTTCTTCACAGATTCACGCCGTGAGTAGTATCCCGATGACAGGAAAACAGGTTCTTCACCGCTGCAATGATGTGGGGTTACGTCCTGCAATTTCATACAGGTGCACAGGTAATTAGATCCAAAATGGAGAAGCCTCTGGACGTTAGTCCTTCTCCTGTTCTTCTCGTTGACTGACAGGTGACCCTCACTGTCATCCAAGCTGAAAAGATAGACAGGTTACCCACTGCTTAAATAATCACTCTCCATGGCAGTGTACATTACTCAAAAGACGTGGTGATTATTACAACAGTCAACCTAGAGCAAGACTGAAAAGACTAAGTTTATTATTGATCAAAAGTGAAGCTTTCAACCAATAAATCCACTAGAATACAAGGCAGGCATGTACTTACAGTAGAGTTGGGAGCTGTGAGTCTAGTGATTTACTGTTTGACCAGAGCCCCACATGTCACCTTTCGAGAGGGGGGGGGGGGTGGAAGAGGGAGGGGAAGGGATAGCAGGAGCTAGACTGACTCTACGTTAACAAGCAGCCGGCAATCAAACTATCACTTTAGGGGTGGGGGAGAAAAGGCGGGAAAAACGGGAGAGTGACTTACCCTACCTTAACTAGTAGCCGGTAATGAAACTATTGTTACTATATTGCTACTCCTATCTATTGAACTTTTCCCTCACAGTATGTTAATGTTGTTTTAAAGTTATATATGATAGATTAGTACTGTTACTGGTAGTTGTTTTGAGACGTTTTGTTATTATTATTAAAGATTAGCCAGTATTCTCCCGGCCCGGGCCTTTTCCAAGTGGTGGCCCGGCCTTGGCTCCCTCTTTAGGGAGTGTCTGAGACCTAAGTCTCCCATGGGAGGAGGCACAAGTACCTCCTCATCTTTGGGACCAACTGTCCCCAGGCCTAGCCATAAGCTAGGCCTCTCTGGTCTACCATCCCCGCCCCAAGGGGGCAAATGGGAATGACAGTCTTATGAGCTAAAGGCTCGGGCTCAGGCACCTACCCTACCCTAGAAGGGTTAGGCATGGTGTCGATGACGTTTTTTTTTTTTTTTTTTTTATTCGTCGGTATTCTTCCGGCCCGGGTCTTTTCCAAGTAGTGGTGACCCGGCCTTGGCTCCCTATCTGGGGAGTGTCTCGAGACTTAAGTCTCCCATGGGAGGAGGTACAAGTACCTCCTCATCTTTGGGACCAAGTGTCCCCAGGCCTAGCCACATTCCCCGCCCTCACGGGGCTCGTAGGGAATTTGTTATAAGTTTTTGCTTTATGTATTGACATTTTTCAGAGGTTATAGAGCCATTGGTTCTAAGAATTTTATGTTATCTTTTTATGTCTATTTATATTCTGGCATTATGTACTGCTGTACTGTTCTTTAAATAAAGTATACCAAAAAAAAAAAAAAAATAAGATTACAGAACTAAGGATGGGATTAATGGATACAATTTCTTGTATATATTCTTTTTATTTTATTGAACCTTGGTCATATGTCATGTTATATATAAATTTTATATATATGTAATGTTTTGAATGATGAATGTGTATATATTTCAGTTCACGACCCTGTTACTGTGTTTATTTGTAGCTGTTCTTGCCGTAAGTTATTGTTGTATGATATACAGCAATATCTTGCGAGTATATAGGTGCAATCCTTCTGTGTCAGGTATTTTATGTCGGGTCTATTTTGTCAGTGTGCGAACCTTTTGGATTGAGATCCATAATGTTTCCTGTTTATTTTTATTTTTATGTTATGCTGTATTGGTTTTAAATAATAAAAAAAAGACTTATGAAGGTCAGTCAGCTGAAGTTGGGTTCAGGATACACAACAATACCACCAACAATACCACCAGTCCGATGACATTCTTCTTTGCAAATATACAGGGTCTAAAGCCAGCAACAAACAACAAAATACCTTTCATCCGTGGACTGCTTGCAGAGGCAAAGGCAATGTTCGCGGCTTTCACTGAGACCCACATAAAGGATCACTTGGACAACGAAATATGGATCCCAGGTTACAACCTATACAGATGTGACAGAGTGAACAGCAAAAGGGGGGGTTGGCCTGTACATTGCAGAGTCACTTGTTTGCACAGAAATGCTTAATGCCTCAAATGATGTAGTGGAAGTTTTAGCAGTAAAGGTCGAGAACCAAAACCTAGTCATTGTGGTAGTCTACAAGCCTCCGGATGCAACATCCCAGCAATTCCAGGAACAGCTGTTAAAAATTGACCACTGTCTGGAAAATATTCCAGCTCCTGCACCCAACATCTTGCTCCTGGGGGATTTCAACTTAATTAAGGCACCTAAAATGGAGGAATATAGAAAATAATATTGTTGCAGTAATAACACCAGGAGGCAGCTCTGATGAAAACTCACACTCACACGAGCTTTTAAATCTCTGCACAAAATTCAATTTAAACCAGCAAATAATAGAGCCTACCAGACTGGAGATACACTAGACCTCATCTTCACTAACAATGATGATCTGATAAGAAATGTCACCATATCAAAAACAATATACTCAGATCACAACATAATTGAGGTTCAGACATGTATGCGTGGAGCCCCAGACCGACATAATGAGATTAGTCACTAGGGAGCATTCACCAAATTCAACTTCAATAACAAAAACATAAAGTGGGACCAAGTAAACCAAGTCCTAACCAATATAAGCTGGGAAAATATACTAAGCAACACAGACCCCAACTTATGCCTAGAACAGATTAACTTAGTGGAACTTGATGTATGCACAAGGCTTATTCCTCTAAGAAAAAGGAGGAGTAGATGTAAAATAGAAAGAGACAGGCGCTCCCTTTACAGGCGACGGAAAAGAATAACAGAGCGGCTAAAAGAGGTCAATATATCTGAAATGCGCAGGGAGACACTGGTCAGAGAAATAGCAAGCATCGAACTTAAGCTAAAGGAATCTTATAGGAGTCAGGAATCGAGGGAAGAACTAAAAGCCATAAATGAAATCGAAACAAACCCAAAAGTATTTCTTCTCCTATGCCAAATCAAAGTCGAGAACAACGTCCAGTATTGGGCCCCTACTTAAACAAGATGGGTCCTACACAGATGACAGCAAGGAAATGAGTAAGCTACTCAAGTCCCAATATGACTCAGTTTTTAGCAAGCCGCTAACCAGACTGAGAGTCGAAGATCAAAATGAATTTTTTATGAGAGAGCCACAGAATTTGGTTAACACAAGCCTATCCAATGTTATCCTGACGCCAAATGACTTCGAACAGGCGATAAATGACATGCCCATGCACTCTGCCCCAGGGCCAGACTCATGGAACTCCGTGTTCATCAAGAACTGCAAGAAGCCCCTATCACAAGCCTTTTCCATCCTATGGAGAGGGAGCATGGACACGGGGGTCGTCCCACAGTTACTAAAAACAACAGACATAGCCCCACTCCACAAAGGGGGCAGTAAAGCAACAGCAAAGAACTACAGACCGATAGCACTAACACCCCATATCATAAAAATCTTTGAAAGGGTCCTAAGAAGCAAGATCACCACCCATCTAGAAACCCATCAGTTACACAACCCAGGGCAACATGGGTTTAGAACAGGTCGCTCCTGTCTGTCTCAACTACTGGATCACTACGACAAGGTCCTAGATGCACTAGAAGACCAAAAGAATGCATATGTAATGTATACAGACTTTGCAAAAGCCTTCGACAAGTGTGACCATGGCGTAATAGTGCACAAAATGCGTGCTAAAGGAATAACAGGAAAAGTCGGTTGATGGATCTATAATTTCCTCACTAACAGAACACAGAGAGTAGTAGTCAACAGAGTGAAGTCCGAGGCAGCTACGGTGAAAAGCTCTGTTCCACAAGGCACAGTACTCGCTCCCATCTTGTTCCTCATCCTCATATCCGACATAGACAAGGATGTCAGCCACAGCACCGTGTCTTCCTTTGCAGATGACACCCGAATCTGCATGACAGTGTCTTCCATTGCAGACACTGCAAGGCTCCAGGCGGACATCAACCAAATCTTTCAGTGGGCTGCAGAAAACAATATGAAGTTCAATGATGAGAAATTTCAATTACTCAGATATGGTAAACACGAGGAAATTAAGTCTTCATCAGAGTACAAAACAAATTCTGGCCACAAATTAGAGCGAAACACCAACGTCAAAGACCTGGGAGTGATCATGTCGGAGGATCTCACCTTCAAGGACCATAACATTGTATCAATCGCATCTGCTAGAAAAATGACAGGATGGATAATGAGAACCTTCAAAACTAGGGAGGCCAAGCCCGTGATGACACTCTTCAGGTCACTTGTTCTATCTAGGTTGGAATATTGCTGCTCACTAACAGCACCTTTCAAGGCAGGTGAAATTGATGACCTAGAAAATGTACAGAGAACTTTCACGGCACGCATAACGGAGATAAAACACCTCAATTACTGGGAGCGCTTGAGGTTCCTAAACCTGTGTTCCCTGGAACGCAGGCGGGAGAGATACATGATTATATACACCTGGAAAATCCTAGAGAGACTAGTACCAAACTTGCAAACGAAAATCACTCACTGCGAAAGCAAAAGACTTGGCAGACGATGCAACATCCCTCCAATGAAAAGCAGGGGTGTCACTAGTATGTTAAGATACCATACAATAAGTGTTAGGGGCCCAAGACTGTTCAACTGTCTCCCAGCATACATAAGGGGGATTACCAACAGACCCCTGGCAGTCTTCAAGCTGGCACTGGACAAGCACCTAAAGTTGGTTCCTGACCTGCCGGGCTGTGGCTCGTACGTTGGTTTGCGTGCAGCCAGCAGTAACAGCCTGGTTGATCAGGCTCTGATCCACCAGGAGGCCTGGTCACAGACCGGGCCGTGGGGGCGTTGAACCCTGGAACTCTCTCCAGGTAAACTCCAGGTTCTTGTTGATTCGCGGGTATTCTCCCGGCCCGGGCCTTTTCCAAGTGGTGGTCCGGCCTTGACTCCCTCTTTAGGGAGTGTCTGAGACCTAAGTCTACCATGGGAGGAGGCACAAGTACCCCCCTCATCTTCTATGTTTAACATGGGAGAGGTACAAGTACCTCATCTTATGGGACCAACTGTCTCCAGGCCTAGCTTCTGGGACCAACTGTCCCCAGGCCTAGCTTCTGGGGCCAACTGTTCCCAGGCCTAGCTTCTGGGACCAACTGTCCCCAGGCCTAGCTTCTGGGACCAACTGCCCCCAGGCCTAGATTATGGGACCAACTGTCCCCAGGCCTAGCTTCTGGGACCAACTGTCTCCAGGCCTAGCTTCTGGGACCAACTGTCCCCAGGCCTAGCTTCTGGGACCAACTGTCCCCAGGCCTAGCTTCTGGGACCAACTGTCCCAAGGCCTAGCTTCTGGGACCAACTGTCCCCAGGCCTAGCTTCTGGGACCAACTGTCCCCAGGCCTAGCTTCTGGGACCAACTGCCCCCAGGCCTAGATTATGGGACCAACTGTCCCCAGGCCTAGCTTCTGGGACCAACTGCCCCCAGGCCTAGATTATGGGACCAACTGTCCCCAGGCCTAGCTTCTGGGACCAACTGTCCCCAGGCCTAGCTTCTGGGACCAACTGTCCCCAGGCCTAGCTTCTGGGACCAACTGTCCCCAGGCCTAGCTTCTGAGACCAACTGTCCCCAGGCCTAGCTTCTGAGACCAACTGTCCCCAGGCCTAGCTTCTGGGACCAAGTGTCCCCAGGCTTAGCTTCTGGAACCAACTGTCCCCAGGCCTAGCTTCTGGGACCAACTGTCCCCGGCCTAGTTTCTGGGACCAACTGTCCCCAGGCCTAGCTTCTGGGACCAACTGTCCCCAGGCCTAGCTTCTGGGACCAACTGTCCCCAGGCTTAGCTTCTGGGACCAACTGTCCCCAGGTCTAGCTTCTGAGACCAACTGCCCCCAGGTTTAGCCACAAGCTAGGCCTCTCTGGTCTGCCATCCCCACCCCCAGGGAACTAAAGCTCTGGCACAGGCACCTACCCTACAAGTGCTGGGCATAGTGTCCATTATGAACATTTAATTACCCTAAAAGGGTATGGAAAAATAGTGTTTTGATCTTTTAATTACTGAAAACTGGAAATAAATGTGCAAATAAAATAAATTACTTTTAAGGAGAAAAAAAGGTTTGTAGCTTTTATGTTAAAGTTTTTGAAATTTTAAGACATTTAAAAAATATTTAAAATAAAGTTTATAATAATAATAGGTATTATTAATGTTACATAAAAGTAATTAAAATATTGAAAATTCGACTTTTCTCTTCATGGGATTTATTATATTACATTTAAAACACTTTAGTTACCCATAAAATATTGTTTTTTTTGACTGAGTATAGTGTGTACTTATTAAGTGTAAGTAAGTAAGTAAGTAAGTAAGTAAGTTTATTCAGGTATACACAAATACAGTTACATAGAATTATCATACATAGCAGCATATGTGTAGAGAACCTAGGATAACCCAAAAAAGTCAGACAGAGTGACTTATTTCCATTGGGGTCCTTTATGGTGTGTACACTTAAGTATATAGTGTGTACACTTAAGTGTATAGTACTTACCTGTTTGTTGTTGCAGGGGTCGAGTCTTAGCTCCTGGCTAAGTGTATGGTGTACACTTAAGTATATAGTGTGTATATTTAATTGTATAGTGTGTACACTTAAGTGTATAGTGTGTATATTTAATTGTATAGTGTGTACACTTAAGTGTATAGTGTGTACACTTAAGTGTATGATGTGTACACTTAAGTGTATAGTGTGTATATTTAATTGTATAGTGTGTACACTTAAGTGTATAGTGTGTACACTTAAGTGTATGATGTGTACACTTAAGTATATAGTGTGCACACTTAAGTGTATAGTGTGTACACTTAAGTGTATAGTGTGTACACTTAAGTGTATGGTGTGTACACTTAAGTGTATGGTGTGTACAATTAAGTGTATGGTGTGTACACTTAAGCATATGGTGTGTACACTTAAGTGTATGGTGTGTACACTTAAATGTATAGTGTGTACTTAAGTGTATGGTGTGTACACTTAAGTCTATAGTGTGTACACTTAAGTGTATGGTGTGTACACTTAAGTGTATGGTGTGTACACTTAAGTGTATGGTGCGTACACTTAAGTGTATGGTGCGTACACTTAAGCATATGGTGTGTACAGTTAAGTGTATAGTGTGTACAGTTAAGTGTATGGTGTGTACACTTAAGTGTATGATGTGTACACTTAAGTGTATAGTGTATACACTTAAGTGTATGGTGTGTACACTTAAGTGTATAGTGTGTACACATAAGTGACTGGAATACACAAATAACCGGGACATAGAAGAGAGAAGCTGACCACGACGTTAGGGTCCGACTTGGACCATTTGCAAAGTCACAGTAACAAAACAGTATAATGTTGGCCAAGATCCGGGTCCTGACACGGGTCTTTATCTTGAGATGACTCGTTTCTGGCTCCTGAAGGAGAACTGATTCTTCATTGTTGCAGCATATGCTGCTCAAGCACTGTTCTGGACAGTTCCGCTAGTGTGCCTCATAAGCGACTTTGATTTGGTACTGAGGTGTTTCCTGAGCTGGAGACTGGGCTCTGTCCTCTCTGAGAACCTGCAGATTCATGGCATCCATCGTCTCCTTCTGGGTCTGTAAGCACACCCTCAGGAGTGTTAAGAGATCCTCCCTGTTGAGGGCCTGGGTTAGTTAGTTAGTTAAAGATTAGCCGGTATTCTCCCGGCCAGGGCCTTTTCCAAGTGGTGGTCCGGCCTTGGCTCCCTCTTTAGGGAGTGTCTGAGACCTAAGTCTCCCATGGGAGGAGGCACAAGTACCTCCTCATCTTTGGGACCAACTGTCCCCAGGCCTAGCCACAAGCTAGGCCTCTCTGGTCTGCCATCCCCGCCCCAAGGGGGCAAATGGGAATGACAGTCTTGTGAGCTAAAGGCTCGGGCTCAGGCACCTACCCTACCCTAGAAGGGTTAGGCATGGTGTCGATAGGGCCTGGGTTGTGGGTGGGTTCGAGGCAGTGGATATTATCTGGGCTGTTGTGATCTGTGGGGACTGCTGAGGGTTGTATTTCTTCACTGTGCACACCGTGGCCTGTTGCTGTATGCCAAGTTGGGTAGAGGGTATCTGCTGGTGAGGTGCAGGTACAGCCTGCATAGTGACTGTGCCGGGCAAGGAGTACCTGTGTTGCCCTGTTATGGTCGGCGGGGGCTCGTGTAGTGCCGTCTGCTGATTGCGTTGCCCAGATTTTTCCTGTTGGTGCCGCTCGTTCCTCATGTTTTTGTTTCTTCGTTGAGGTAGGGGGGGGAGAGGAGGCTGCTGTCCATGACGCCTGGTTGAGTCTTCATGGGCCGGAAAAGCCTCGGCATTGAGTTGAGTTGCCTGATGAGAGTTGTGCAGTATGGCAGCATTCTCTGCAACCATCGTCTGATGAGGGTGATGCTCTGCTGCCTCGTTGTTGGCGTCTTTCAGGATTCAAGAATTTTGTCATTGTCCTTTTCGCTTTCGGGCTGACTGGACCTGCTGCAAACGCTCTTCAGTTGCCTGGCTGCAGTGGTGTGAGGTGGTGCTGTCGCGCCTCTGTTGACACCTCAGGAAAATTACTGCTGTCAACATGACAGTTTGTCACAGATGCCGGATTAATACTATTGGTATTGAGCTTCTCCGGGGGACGATTTCGCCTAGTTCAGCGCAGGTTCTCTTACCTAAGATCATCAGAGAGACGTATGGAATTCAAGATAGAGAATTATATGGAGTGGCTTTAAATGGAGTGCATAGAATCTTCGTGAAACTGCTCACTGCAACGGTATATGAATCGTTGGTTACTCGTTTTCAGGACGTGAGTCTTGATGTTACACCTGCTATGCATGTGAGAATGAGTGATGTATCCAGGCATTATACCTGGATAAAGTTACGTAACATTCCCTTTGAGGCGGACGAAGCTGATACCAGAAAAGTCTTCGAGAAATATGGGACAGTTCATTTTGCCCAGCATGGTATGTGGGTAGCTGGCGCCTATGCAGGTTTGCCAGAAGGTACTTTTAACCTTAAAATGACACTGAGACATCCCATACCGTCTTACGTTTATCTTCAGGAATTCAGGACACAGGTCATGGTTTTTGTATCCCGGGCAAAAGGCGTACGTGTCGCCTATGTGGTGAGTATGAGACACAGACACAGACACAGAGAAGCAGCCCAGCCGCCGTGGAGAGAAGACGTCGCCGTTCCTGCTCTTCAGCTGAGCAACTTTTGAACACTGTTGCTCGAGATTTTTCTTGGGTTATCCTGAGTAGTTCTTCACCAGAGCTGAGAGAAAACTTGCTTGCAGTCACTTCGAGCCCCGTCCCATCAAGAGGGTAAGGCGGTGACTTGCTTGCTTGTTCACCCCTCTCATCCCCATCCCCCCATCCTTCCCCATCCTCCCCTCACCCAAACATCTACACTGGCCCACACACTAACACACTGCATACATTGCTATCCTTCTGACTTTCCTATCTTCTTCTTTTTCGGCAACTTCGCTTTGGCGAGTTAACACAAGGCATTTTGACCATCCGGTAGCCCGTGTGGTTTTTTAAAATCCGGCCGATCTTTGCCTTGGGCCCTTTCCCCTCACTACTCGAGGGTAGGCTAGCTTAGGGGCTGACCTTCATAAGTCAGCTGAAATAGGATGCTAGAATAACACTAAGGAAAGATCCCTTTTTTTAAGAAACTCCTCTGCCAGATGAATTTTGAGAAGGGTGTTTAAATTTTTTTGTGGGGATCAAGTTATGATTGGTTAAGAAGAGAGGTTGTTATGTTACGGTGTGCCAGGGTGGTTGGGATTGATGGATCTAAGACGGAGGGCTAAATGTGTGTTTCTTAAATGGGAGGTATTGCATGTAGGTGTGATGGTGGGGAATATAGAACAGGTATATATGAGGATGAAGAATTGGTATGGAAGCGTTGAAGTGAGGGAATGTGAAATTGTTGTGCGGGCCTTGTTGTTGGTTAGGTAACGGAGAAACATTCGAATACGGGTTTTGTGTAGGTTACTGGTGGGTAAGTGCATTGCCCCTGTTGAGGGTTTGTTCCCCATGTACTCGTGGAGAAACGTTTGGTATAGATTTAGCAAGCTGAAATTATTGCCTAGGGTGCGTGACGTTATGTTTGGTTTTTTGCCCGGTATCTTGTCGTCAGGGGCCATACTAAGAACCAGGAGGGTAGTAGAGGGAGGGGGGTGTGGTTTTTGTGGAGGGGACGACACAGCATTCCATGTAGTTTATTTTTGTGAAGGGTTAGAAGACATCAGGGGCTGGTTAGGTAGGTTGGTACAGAGGGTGGGAGGGAGTGGGGTGGTGGTTCTGCGTGCTTTAATTGGCTTGGGTGGTTTAGAAGAGGAAGTCATAAGAGCTTTAGGTTACATCATGGTGGATTATATCTACATATCGTGGGTGATGAGGGGGAAAGGGGTTAGTGAGGTGCGAAGGTGCTTTCTTGCGATAACGTTTTATTGTACGATGTGTCGTAACCGGGAGTTGTACGGGAAGAGGTGGGATCAGGCATTTTCTTTAATCCTGGAGTTTTACCTGGAGAGAGTTCCGGGGGTCAACGCCCCCGCGGCCCGGTCTGTGACCAGGCCTCCTGGTGGATCAGAGCCTGATCAACCAGGCTGTTGCTGCTGGCTGCACGCAAACCAACGTACGAGCCACAGCCCGGCTGATCCGGAACTGACTTTAGGTGCTTGTCCAGTGCCAGCTTGAAGACTGCCAGGGGTCTGTTGGTAATCCCCCTTATGTGTGCTGGGAGGCAGTTGAACAGTCTCGGGCCCCTGACACTTATTGTATGGTCCCTTAACGTGCTAGTGACACCCCTGCTTTTCATTGGGGGGATGGAGCATCGTCTGCCAAGTCTTTTGCTTTCGTAGTGAGTGATTTTCGTGTGCAAGTTCGGTACTAGTCCCTCTAGAATTTTCCAGGTGTATATGATCATGTATCTCTCCCTCCTGCGTTCCAGGGAATACAGGTTTAGGAACCTCAAGCGCTCCCAATAATTGAGGTGTTTTATCTCCGTTATGCGCGCCGTGAAAGTTCTCTGTACATTTTCTAGGTCGGCAATTTCACCTGCCTTGAAAGGTGCTGTTAGTGTGCAGCAATATTCCAGCCTAGATAGAACAAGTGACCTGAAGAGTGTCATCATGGGCTTGGCCTCCCTAGTTTTGAAGGTTTTCATTATCCATCCTGTCATTTTTCTAGCAGATGCGATTGATACAATGTTATGGTCCTTGAAGGTGAGATCCTCCGACATGATCACTCCCAGGTCTTTGACGTTGGTGTTTCGCTCTATTTTGTGGCCAGAATTTGTTTTGTACTCTGATGAAGATTTAATTTCTTCATGTTTACCATATCTGGGTAATTGAAATTTCTCATCGTTGAACTTCATATTGTTTTCTGCAGCCCACTGAAAGATTTGGTTGATGTCCGCCTGGAGCTTTGCAGTGTCTGCAATGGAAGACACTGTCATGCAGATTCGGGTGTCATCTGCAAAGTAAGACACGGTGCTGTGGCTGACATCCTTGTCTATGTCGGATATGAGGATGAGGAACAAGATGGGAGCGAGTACTGTGCCTTGTGGAACAGAGCTTTTCACCGTAGCTGCCTCGGACTTTACTCTGTTGACGACTACTCTCTGTGTTCTGTTAGTGAGGAAATTATAGATCCATCGACCGACTTTTCCTGTTATTCCTTTAGCATGCATTTTGTGCGCTATTACGCCATGGTCACACTTGTCGAAGGCTTTTGCAAAGTCTGTATATATTACATCTGCATTCTTTTTGTCTTCTAGTGCATTTAGGACCTTGTCGTAGTGATCCAATAGTTGAGACAGGGTTGTGTAACTGATGGGTTTCTAGATGGGTGGTGATCTTGCTTCTTAGGACCCTTTCAAAGATTTTTATGATATGGGATGTTAGTGCTATTGGTCTGTAGTTCTTTGCTGTTGCTTTACTGCCCCCTTTGTGGAGTGGGGCTATGTCTGTTGTTTTTAGTAACTGTGGGACGACCCCCGTGTCCATGCTCCCTCTCCATAGGATGGAAAAGGCTAGTGATAGGGGTTTCTTGCAGTTCTTGATGAACACAGAGTTCCATGAGTCTGGCCCTGGGGCAGAGTGCATGGGCATGTCATTTATCGCCTGTTCGAAGTCATTTGGCGTCAGGATAACGTCGGATAGGCTTGTGTTAATCAAATTTTGTGGCTCTCTCATAAAAAATTCATTTTGATCTTCGACTCTCAGTCTGGTTAGCGGCTTGCTAAAAACTGAGTCATACTGGGACTTGAGTAGCTCACTCATTTCCTTGCTGTCATCTGTGTAGGACCCATCTTGTTTAAGTAGGGGCCCAATACTGGACGTTGTTCTCGATTTTGATTTGGCATAGGAGAAGAAATACTTTGGGTTTCTTTCGATTTCATTTATGGCTTTTAGTTCTTCCCGCGATTCCTGACTCCTAAAGGATTCTTTTAGCTTAAGTTCTATGCTTGCTATTTCTCTGACCAGTGTCTCCCTACGCATTTCAGATATATTGACCTCTTTTAGCCGCTCTGTTATTCTTTTCCGTCGCCTGTAAAGGGAGAGCCTGTCTCTTTCTATTTTACATCTACTCCTCCTTTTTCTTAGAGGAATAAACCTTGTGCAAACATCGAGTGCCACCGAGTTAATCTGTTCTATGCATAAGTTGGGGTCTGTGTTGCTTAGTATATCTTCCCAGCTTATATCGGTTAGGACTTGGTTTACTTGGTCCCACTTTATGTTTTTGTTATTGAAGTTGAATTTGGTGAATGCTCCCTCGTGACTAGTCTCATTATGTCGGTCTGGGGCTCCACGCATACATGTCTGAACCTCAATTATGTTGTGATCTGAGTATATTGTTTTTGATATGGTGACATTTCTTATCAGATCATCATTGTTAGTGAAGATGAGGTCTAGTGTATTCTCCAGTCTAGTAGGCTCTATTATTTGCTGGTTTAAATTGAAGATTTAAAACCTCGTGTGAGTGTGAGTTTTCATCAGAGCTGCCTCCTGGTGTTATTACTGCAACAATATTATTTGCTATATTCCTCCATTTTAGGTGCCTTAAGTTGAAATCCCCCAGGAGCAAGATGTTGGGTGCAGGAGCTGGAAGATTTTCCAGACAGTGGTCAATTTTTAACAGCTGTTCCTGGAATTGCTGGGATGTTGCATCCGGAGGCTTGTAGACTACCACAATGACTAGGTTTTGGTTCTCGACCTTTACTGCTAAAACTTCCACTACATCATTTGAGGCATTAAGCAGTTCTGTGCAAACAAGTGACTCTGCAATGTACAGGCCAACCCCCCCCCTTTTGCCTGTTCACTCTGTCACATCTGTATAGGTTGTAACCTGGGATCCATATTTCGTTGTCCAAGTGATCCTTTATGTGGGTCTCAGTGAAAGCCGCGAACATTGCCTTTGCCTCTGCAAGCAGACCATGGATGAAAGGTATTTTGTTGTTTGTTGCTGGCTTTAGACCCTGTATATTTGCAAAGAAGAATGTTATCGGACTGGTGGTATTGTTGGTACTGGGGGGGGATTTTTTTTTCCGGCATTAGTATCTGTATCTGTTGGTTTGGAGTGGAGGCCATCGACTGTGGTTCCACTCCAGGAATGACTGGATTTGGTGTACGATTTCTGCTATTTCCTGCCAGTTTTTTTTCCTTCCTGGCACTAAAAAACCTCTCCCTCTTGAGTGGCTGTGGCTACCCAGGTTTTCCCATGGCCTGGATGTTTTGTATCTTTTTGTCCCGTTTAGATGGTATGCCTGGCAATTTAAGTTATAGCACAGTCTTTCCTGTACTGAAGAGGTACACAGTTCAGGGTGAAAAAGCTTACAGGAAGGGAGTTTGCATTTTCCTGTTGTCATATGGGCATGGCATTTTCTAGGGTGGTCATAGTTGCACGTCCCATCTGTTTTTCCAGATTTCCCATGCCAGCAGATACCAAGTGCATAGTATGTGCACAGGCTTGGTTTCCGTTTGCCTTGGGTTTCTGTGACTGTATTCCCTGTTGGTGCATGTTTCCCTGTCTTACTTCTATCCTCCCTAGCACCAACAATGGAGCTCCCACCAGTTGTTTTTGGTAATATATCCTCACTATTGCTAGTGGAGTCCTCTTGTTTGCTATTTCCTGCGGTATTTCTAGTTTGCAATATTGGTTTTATCTTATCTTTGACTACACTTGTTTCCCTACTATGGCTCCTGTCCCCTATGAGGTCATTTATATGTATTCCTTCCTGCATATAGTTCCTGACTACCTGGACAAAATCTCCAGCTTCACCATTTCTGTCTCTCAGGACAGCATCTCCAGCTTCACCATTACTGTCTCCCAGGACAGCACCTCCAGCTTCACCATTACTGTCTCCCAGGACAGCACCTCCAGCTTCACCATTACTGTCTCCCAGGACAGCACCTCCAGCTTCACCATTACTGTCTCCCAGGACAGCACTATCAGCCCCACATTTACTGACTACCAGGACTTCATCTCCAGCCTTACAGTTTCTGACTACATGGCCAGTATCAAGGGCAGTACCATTCAGCACAGACTTTTTATGTTCCCATCTGTTGTAGAAAGCTTCCAGGTTGTCTATGAAAGCAGCTTTGATGTTGTCCTCTTTTAATACCCTTGTGATTTTAGTCCACAGATTTATCTCATTTGGGCATACCCAAAAACATTTCCCTGTTTTAACACTGCTTGTAGCTAGTTCTTGTTGTCATCCATTACCAGGGAGGTGACCCTGTTTTCATCCATGACATCCCTACCCCAGCAACACTTTCCAATCATACCCTCCCTTCCCTCGTATATTACAAGTCTAATAAAACCTGTAACGTAAGTTGCCTATATCCCTCTGAAAAATCCTTCACCCACCTCCTCCCATAAATTTCCTTATTTCTACATACCGTTTTATAGAACGTTACCGTTAACACCCTCCTCTTCGCCTCAGTAATCTGTTTCCCCCGCAATCCCCACACTATATAGATATAATCTGCCATAATGTATCCCACAGCTCTGATTACACTTTCCTCCCAACCCCCCACGTCGAGACTTAATGCTCTCAATACAGAAATTCCTTTACCTCCTATCCTATTTATCACCCTATTTGACCACCCCTTGACACTCCTCAGTCCATCACAAAAATATACTACATGAAAAGCCGACTCCTCCCCACCACATATCCCACACTCCCCCCCGTCAACGACTCGTCTGTCCCGTAGAACAACACCTGATGGTAAAATGCCGTGCAGAAAACGATACATTACATCCCGAACACGAGGTTGCAACCTCATCCTACTCAACCTATTCCATATACTTCCCCATGCATACATGGGGAAAATTCCCTCTACAGGCGCTACAACCCTCCCAGCTAACAATCTACACAACCTACCTATTTTAACCTTTGCTGGCTCTCGATCCCACGCCATAGCCCTCAAAACAGTTTCACACTCATGCAACTCAACTCCTGTATACATCCGTTGCAATCTGTTATGGATCCTGGCCAAACCCCCCCACCCACACTTTCCCTCATCACCTCCCTTTTAATGAAGACACATTTGACATTCTGCTTTAAGTCCAGCAATCCCAAACCCCCTTACTTACAGGTAACATTACCACATACCTTTTAATCCAGTCATAGCTCGAACCCCACAAGAATTTAAAAACCTTCCTAAGTATGTTCGTTATTGCTGGCCCAGTTAATGGGAACACGGCTGCCACGTGCCATACTTTGCTATACAGTAAGATATTAATAACAATGGCACGCTGCACAAGGGTCAAATGATAAGGTCGCAATGCACCCAAGCATCCCTGAATCCTTTCTACCATCCCAATCGAGTTTTCCATGCGTGCCACAGTTAGATCGTCTGCATAAATAAGACCGCAAATTTTTAACGAATTCACCTGCCTCCTCACAACTGCACTACCCCAATCAACCCTACCCGCCCAAGCTCCTAACCCCATGACAATGGATTTATCTGAATTTACCCTCATACCAGTTGCCCCTGCGAACATTTGTACTACCCCGTCTAATGTGTCCATTGACATCCCTTCCCTGATCAGAACAGTTGTATCATCCACATACCCAATTAAAACTGGCCAAACCCTCGCAACCTCACACCCTGGTCCCTCTACGTGACACATACGCTGCTCCACCAATCTATAAAAGGGGTCCTGTACGCATGCAAACAATAATTGTGACATAGGACACACCTGCCTAAGTCCCCTACCAATTACAATCTTCCCACCCAATCGACCATTAATCTGTACCCTCGCCATTGCGCCTCCATACAACGCCTCAACCCAACCCACTATTTCTTCCCCAAACCCCTGACTCCTGAGGATGGCTTTCAATGCTTTCTGATCCACTCTATCGTATGCCCCTTGCCAATCGAGCGCCACCAAACCTCACTCCCTCCCCCCCCTTTTGCCTCCACGAAATCCCTTTGTAACCCATGCCCCTCCACCATAGACCTCCCTGGCAAACCAAACTGAGTTTTTGATACTACCTGCCCCACCACACACTTGACCCGATTTCCCAAAATCTTCGCAAACAATTTATAATCTGTGCATAACAACGAGATCGCCCAGTAATCCCGAAGCATATGCCGCCCCTTACCCTTCGGTACCAATACAACAATAGCCGTTGCCTGCTTCTCACCCAGCTCACCTCTCTCCTTCATGCAATTTAATAACCTAACCAAAAAATGCCTCATTAATTCCCAATGCTGCTGATAAAACTCTGCCGGGAGTCCATCAATTCCCAGTGCTTTGCCCTTTCGCATTCCACTTAAAGCCCTTCACATTTCCCCCTCAGTTATTTCCCCACCCAGTGCTTCCCTATCACTGTTACGCAACTGACATACCACACTCCCACACACCTGTTCTAAAACCCCATCCTCTACCCCTTCTCGTTGCCAGTACTTCTCATACCACTTGTCAGCAAACGCCCCCATTCCTTCTGTAGCTTGTATGACCTGCCTCTCCCTGTACCCTCCTATCGACTCATGAACCTCCAACCATGGAATAGTCATTGCCTGCTGTCTTTGTTTCTGCCTACGCAATATGCACGATGAAGGTCTATCGCCCCATAACACCTCTTCCACCCCCGCCTGTACCCGCACCGCTTGGAACCTCTCATCCTGTACCTCATGCAGCCTCCCTTTAATTGCCATAATATCATCCATTGGATAAGTGCCCGCCACCGCCCCCCCTCGCATAACAACCCCGTAATCTATCCTCCAAATAGTTAGCAAGCCCATATTTTAAAGAATTGATACGTTTCCCTTCCTTTATGTAATATTGCTTAATCCGTTCTTTAGCTACACCATCCCATCACATCACCACATCCTCTACCCCATTTATCTCTGCACTTAACCCCTCCCACAGCGTTGCAAATCTCTCTATCCCCTCCTCATCACCTAACACACTTGTATTTAATTTCCAATAACCCCTAGATATACCTGCTAGTGACTCCCACGCCACCTCTGCTACTACCGCCCGATGATCCGAATAAGCTACTTCTATTGTACGGAAAAATGTCAACCCAACCCCTTGAGATATATACAGCATATATATAGCATAGATATATAGCATATATAGATATATAGCAGCGTAACCCCGGGAGACAGAAATGGTGAAGCTGGAGATACTGTCCTGGGAGACAGTAATGGTGAAGCTGGAGATTTTGTCCAGGTAGTCGGGAATTATACGCAGGAAGGAATACATATAAATGACCTCATAGGGGACAGGAGCCATAGTAGGGAAACAAGTGTAGTCAAAGATAAGATAAAACCAATATTGCAAACTAGAAATACCGCAGGAAATAGCAAACAAGAGGACTCCAATAGCAATAGTGAGGATATATTACCAAAAACAACTGGTGGGAGCTCCATTGTTGGTGCTAGGGAGGATAGAAGTAAGACAGGGAAACATGCACCAACAGGAAATACAGTCACAGAAACCCAAGGCAAGCGGAAACCAAGCCTGTGCACATACTATGCACTTGGTATCTGCTGGCATGGGAAATCTGGAAAAACAGATGGGACGTGCAACTATGACCACCCTAGAAAATGCCATGCCCTTATGACAACAGGAAAATGCAAACTCCCTTCCTGTAAGCTTTTTCACCCTGAAATGTGTACCTCTTCAGTACAGGAAAGACTGTGCTATAACTTAAATTGCCAGGCATACCATCTAAAGGGGACAAAAAGATACAAAACATCCAGGCCATGGGAAAACCTGGGTAGCCACAGCCACTCAAGAGGGAGAGGTTTTTTAGTGCCAGGAAGGAAAAAAAACTGGCAGGAAATGGCAGAAATCGTACACCAAATCCAGTCATTCCTGGAGTGGAACCACAGTCGATGGCCTCCACTCCAAACCAACAGATACAGATACTAATGCCGGAAAAAAAATCCCCCCCCAGTACCAACAATACCACCAGTCCGATAACATTCTTCTTTGCAAATATACAGGGTCTAAAGCCAGCAACAAACAACAAAATACCTTTCATCCGTGGACTGCTTGCAGAGGCAAAGGCAATGTTCGCGGCTTTCACTGAGACCCACATAAAGGATCACTTGGACAATGAAATATGGATCCCAGGTTACAACCTATACAGATGTGACAGAGTGAACAGGCAAAAGGGGGGGGGGTTGGCCTGTACATTGCAGAGTCACTTGTTTGCACAGAACTGCTTAATGCCTCAAATGACGTAGTGGAAGTTTTAGCAGTAAAGGTCGAGAACCAAAACCTAGTCATTACCTGGAGAGTTTTACCTGGATGCAACATCCCAGCAATTCCAGGAACAGCTGTTAAAAATTGACCACTGTCTGGAAAATCTTCCAGCTCCTGCACCCAACATCTTGCTCCTGGGGGATTTCAACTTAAGGCACCTAAAATGGAGGGATATAGCAAATAATATTGTTGCAGTAATAACACCAGGAGGCAGCTCTGATGAAAACTCACACTCACACGAGCTTTTAAATCTCTGCACAAAATTCAATTTAAACCAGCAAATAATAGAGCCTACTAGACTGGAGAATACACTAGACCTCATATTCACTAACAATGATGATCTGATAAGAAATGTCACCATATCAAAAACAATATACTCAGATCACAACATAATTGAGGTTCAGACATGTATGCGAGGAGCCCCAGACCGACAAAATGAGACTAGTCACGAGGGAGCATTCACCAAATTCAACTTCAATAACAAAAACATAAAGTGGGACCAAGTAAACCAAGTCCTAACCGATATAAGCTGGGAAGATACACTATGCAACACAGACCCCAACTTATGCCTAGAACAGATTAACTCGGTGGCACTCGATGTATGCACAAGGCTTATTCCTCTAAGAAAAAGGAGGAGTAGATGTAAAATAGAAAGAGACAGGCGCTCCCTTTACAGGCGACGGAAAAGAATAACAGAGCGGCTAAAAGAGGTCAATATATCTGAAATGCGTAGGGAGACACTGGTCAGAGAAATAGCAAGCATCGAACTTAAGCTAAAAGAATCCTTTAGGAGTCAGGAATCGCGGGAAGAACTAAAAGCCATAAATGAAATCGAAAGAAACCCAAAGTATTTCTTCTCCTATGCCAAATCAAAATCGAGAACAACGTCCAGTATTGGGCCCCTACTTAAACAAGATGGGTCCTACACAGATGACAGCAAGGAAATGAGTGAGCTACTCAAGTCCCAATATGACTCAGTTTTTAGCAAGCCGCTAACCAGACTGAGAGTCGAAGATCAAAATGAATTTTTTATGAGAGAGCCACAAAATTTGATTAACACAAGCCTATCCGATGTTATCCTGACGCCAAATGACTTCGAACAGGCGATAAATGACATGCCCATACACTCTGCCCCAGGGCCAGACTCATGGAACTCTGTGTTCATCAAGAACTGCAAGAAGCCCCTATCACGAGCCTTTTACATCCTATGGAGAGGGAGCATGGACACGGGGGTCGTCCCTCAGTTACTAAAAACAACAGACATAGCCCCACTCCACAAAGGGGGCAGTAAAGCAACAGCAAAGAACTACAGACCAATAGCACTAACATCCCATATCATAAAAATCTTTGAAAGGGTCCTAAGAAGCAAGATCACCACCCATCTAGAAACCCATCAGTTACACAACCCAGGGCAACATGGGTTTAGAACAGGTCGCTCCTGTCTGTCTCAACTATTGGATCACTACGACAAGGTCCTAAATGCACTAGAAGACAAAAAGAATGCAGATGTAATATATACAGACTTTGCAAAAGCCTTCGACAAGTGTGACCATGGCGTAATAGCGCACAAAATGCGTGCTAAAGGAATAACAGGAAAAGTCGGTCGATGGATCTATAATTTCCTCACTAACAGAACACAGAGAGTAGTCGTCAACAGAGTAAAGTCCGAGGCAGCTATGGTGAAAAGCTCTGTTCCACAAGGCACAGTACTAGCTCCCATCTTGTTCCTCATCCTCATATCCGACATAGACAAGGATGTCAGCCACAGCACCGTGTCTTCCTTTGCAGATGACACCCGAATCTGCAGGACAGTGTCTTCCATTGCAGACACTGCAAGGCTCCAGGCGGACATCAACCAAATCTTTCAGTGGGCTGCGGAAAACAATATGAAGTTCAACGATGAGAAATTTCAATTACTCAGATATGGTAAACATGAGGAAATTAAATCTTCATCAGAGTACAAAACAAATTCTGGCCACAAAATAGAGCGAAACACCAACGTCAAAGACCTGGGAGTGATTATGTCGGAGGATCTCACCTTCAAGGACCATAACATTGTATCAATTGCATCTGCTAGAAAAATGACAGGATGGATAACGAGAACCTTCAAAACTAGGGAGGCCAAGCCCATGATGACACTCTTCAGGTCACTTGTTCTATCTAGGCTGGAATATTGCTGCACTCTAACAGCACCTTTCAAGGCAGGTGAAATTGCCGACCTAGAAAATGTACAGAGAACTTTCATGGCGCGCATAACGGAGATAAAACACCTCAATTACTGGGAGCGCTTGAGGTTTCTAAACCTGTATTCCCTGGAACGCAGGAGGGAGAGATACATGATTATATACACCTGGAAAATCCTAGAGGGACTAGTACCGAACTTGCACACGAAAATCACTCACTACGAAAGCAAAAGACTTGGCAGACGATGCACCATCCCCCCAATGAAAAGCAGGGGTGTCACTAGCACGTTAAGAGACCATACAATAAGTGTCAGGGGCCCGAGACTGTTCAACTGCCTCCCAGCACACATAAGGGGGATTACCAACAGACCCCTGGCAGTCTTCAAGCTGGCACTGGACAAGCACCTAAAGTCAGTTCCTGATCAGCCGGGCTGTGGCTCGTACGTTGGTTTGCGTGCAGCCAGCAGCAACAGCCTGGTTGATCAGGGGCTGATCCACCAGGAGGCCTGGTCACAGACCGGGCCGCGGGGGCGTTGACCCCCGGAACTCTCTCCAGGTAAACTCCAGGTAATATACATAACCAACTACCATATGCATAACCCACTACCATATACACAACCCAAACCATATACATAACCCACTACCATATACATAACCCACAACCATATACACAACCCACAACCATATACATAACCCACAACCATATACATAACCCACAACCATATACATAACCTACAAACCCTCCTTTACAATAATCATTATTGCCAGTGCAGACACAGCTGACACTTCTACCCCCCTCCCCCCCGTATGTACAGTCCCCATTCTAAATAACATACATTAATTTCCCTAATGAATGGTCATTGACAACAATTTCTACTAAAATAACCCAACCAACCAACTTCCAAACAAAAACAGTCAGGGTCATTATAAGACATGTAGGAACGAGTCCTGCAATAATATATGTATACATATACGCATGCATATACACATACGTGTATGTGCACTTATTCATAAGAACAAACTAAATCATACATAGAAATAAATCTCTAAATGACTTGTCTGCAAATAAACTAAAAATATTACATTCAATGATAGAACACCTACACATACACAAAGTTAATGTTACCGATTAACACTCAATATATAATAGGACCTTCCATACAAAATAAGGGTATATATAAACCCCATCAAATACTTATATATTTTCGTACATAGTGCATAATGTACCCATTCAATACAATGAAAAGAGATGTATGAAGGCTAAATCTATCATCAGATTGAATAATATATAAAACATAACCTCACAATATACATATAAATATAAACCTCCTATATAAAATGGTTCTTATAACAATAAGGGAAAAACCCGAAAATCACATACAACTTTTGACTCTGTGATTTTACAAATTCATAAGGTCTACATACTCCGGAGCCCCCAACGGCTCCCTACAATAAACTTTACCCACATCAACCACCTTGCAAACCAATCAACCAACCTCACCAGGCTTCCAATCACTCCAAGAGGACGCACCACTGAAGAGACCAACCCCTTGCCTCTCACCCCATACCCAAACGGAGTAAACGTTCAACAGTAAGTCCACGATATCCCTCCGGAAAACTAATTACCCACCTTCCCCCATATAATTGTTTGTTCCTACATGCTGTCCTATAAAAACTCGCCGCCAACGCTTTTATCCTAATGTTCCCCTCCACCTCCCTCATCCCCCAAGAAACATACAAGTAATCAACTATTACGTATCTGATAGCCCTTCCCACCTCTTTGGGTACCCCTTCCATATCTAACATTAAAGCCCTAAGGGGTGATATCTGTCCCCCCCCCAATAAAAAGAAAACCCTCTTCAACCACAATCTTACCACCTCCAATGCAGAACAAAAATATACTACATGAAAAGCCGTTTCAACTTCCCCACAAAAAGCGCATGACGCCTCTCTCACAAAACCCATTCGTCTTAGGACCTCTTTCGATGCTAACGTCCCCATAAGAAATCTATATACTAATTCCCTCGCTCTTGCCGGTATTCTTAATTTACTAAATTCCACCCATATCACTCTCCAATCATATGTGGGATACACTGCCATCCCTTGCATTAATTCCTGACGACGGCCCACACCCACTAACCGTTTTACCTTGAGTTTTTTAACATTGCATACCTTTAACATAAACCGCAACATATCTTCACACTCCACTAAGTCCCTGCCACCCCACCATTTGCGGATATCCCCCATCACCTCCCCCACCCGAAGACCCCTTTTCCCCGCTGCCCGAATATACCTCTGCTTCACATATAGCGCCTTCACCCTAGACCCTAATGCAATCAATCCCAGTCCTCCCTGCCTTACCGCAGTCATTACTACATCTTTGCCCAACCACGCCCTCCCACAACCCCACACATACCTTAAGACTCTTCTTTGCATTTCCATAATATCCTGACTTTGTAATGGGTAAATTTCCGCCACTCCCCACACCTTACTATAAATCAGTGTATTTACCACCACAACCCTTTGATGCAAGGTTACATCCCCGGCCCTTAGACTCCTCAGCCTACTCAAAGCTCTCTCCGTTACCATTTCTGAATTAACCCTCCTGCTCTCCTGTGCATCTGCCAAAAACAAAATCCCACAAATCTTTAGCCTATCTACAGTTATCCAACCAAACTCCTCCCCCAAAGTCCCTCCTACCCAAGCGCCTACCTCCAACAACCGTGATTTCTGCTTATTAACTCTCATCCCAGTAGCATTCCCAAAAATCTCAATTACCCTTCCCACTTTTCTTAAATCTTCTATCTCATTAAGTAAAACAGTTGTATCATCTACATAACCAACAATATTCCCACAATATCCTCCACTCTCCCCCAACCTTCCCATCCCACCATCAACCAGAACATAGAAAGGATTCTGCAGACATGCAAAGAGTATTTGGGAGAGTGGACACCCCTGCCTTAAACCCCTCCCCATGCTTACTGAACTACCCAACCTCCCATTTACCTGTACTCTCATTGATGCATTCTCATACAAAGTCCTCACCCATCCAACCACCCTCCCTCCAAAACCCATTCTCACCATACTCTCAATCAAAAATTCCCTATCCACATAATCATAAGCTTTCTCCCAATCCAGACCTAGAATACCTCCCTTATTACTACCCTCAAGGAAATCCTGAATACGACCATGACCTACCCGCATACTCCTCCCCGGGATACCAAACTGTCCCCCATGTATCACCGACCCCATGACCTTCTTTAGTCTATTACCCAAAATTTTCGCAAAAACCTTGTAATCCGCGCATATCAAAGATATTGCACGGTAAGCACTCAACTCTCTACCCCCCCTCTTCTTTGGCACCAAAACTATGACACCCGTACTTTGCGATATGCCCACCTTCCCACTAGTTAACATATGGTCCAATAGCCTAACAAAACACTGCCTAATACACCCCCAATGTGCTCTATAAAAATCATTTGGTATACCGTCTATCCCTGGTGTTTTCCCGGTACTCATCCCGAAAACTGCCTCTTCCACCTCAACCTCACTTATACCAACCTCCAACCCCACTCTATCCTGCTCATTTAAAATGCTATGGAACCCCCCTTCAAAAATACCCTCCCAGGAACCCCCAACCCTCCAACTCCATTTCTCCCTAAACCAACTATCAGCATAGAGACTCATACTTTCCATATTGGATAGGACTCGACCCTCTGGATACCCTCCCACCCCAGGGCTAGTCTCTAATTGTAGAATGGTGGTTACACTCTGTCGGTCCCGAAATTTACGTAAAACATACCCAGACGGCTTATCACCCCACAAGACATCCTCTAACCCCGCCCTAACCCTAATTGCATCAAACCTATCATTGTGTATTTCAGCTATTCTACTCCGCAGACTGTCCATATCATCCCTCCTACCACCTCCCCCAACATAACAATCTTGCAACTGTCCCTCCAGATAATTTTGCAACCCAAAACGCCACCTCGCCTCCTCTCGTCCCCTAACCTTAAAAAAATTCGCTATTCCAGGTTTTGCCTGCATTTCCCACCAATCTAACAGATCTATCTCCCTGTTCCTAGCCTCCCAAAAAAGGCAACCACCAATCACTGAAAAAAGGCCCCTCCCCCTCCTCCTTAAGAAGCCTTACATTTAATTTCCAGTACCCAGAATAAATACGCACCACTCCATCCCACATCAAATCTGCTATTACCGCCCTGTGATCAGAAAACCCCACATCGAAGGTTTGCACCCTCACAACATCTATACCCTGCTTAATATAAATTCTGTCTAATCACGCTTCATATCCCCTATGGACGAACGTATGCTCCACTAGGTAACCCCCCCTCCCCACCACATCAACAACCCCAATATCTCGCAATACATCCCTCAGCACACTCAGCACACAACCCGCCCCTCTCGGTTCGACATCACCACTCCTAATCACACAATTCCAATCACCTCCTATTACTGTTATAGCAGGCAAACCTCTCAAGTGATACAGCAATACCTCTCTGACAAAATCTACTTTTACCCTGATATTGCTAGTTGCTGGCATGTAAACTCCCACGAAACTAGCTCGACTCTCACCCCAGACGCCATCCACCCTCACGATCCTCCCATCCCCCCCCCTCTTCCCAACCGATGACACGCAAGGGGCTGGTCTCCTTTACCGCAACTGCTACCCCACCTTTCAATTGCAAACCACTGGTTACATACATCCGATATCCTTTCACCCGCAACACACTACCAGCCCTGTGATTATGCTCTTGCAAAAAGCATATGTCAACATCAAACCGCCTTAAAAACCACTCCAACCAAACTTTCTTGACCTCAGTCTTAAGTCCATTAACATTAAGCGTGACACATCTGAAAATTACAGAAGAGGCGGCTTTCCCCTATGCCTCTGGGATTTACCCACTGCACTTTTCATATTACGTGTTCCTTTGCCACTCGAGTTTTCCTGTGCAGTCACCTCCCCCCTCCCTTTCCCACTTTGCAACTCAGGCACACTTCTACCACTATGTGGCATCGGCTCCACAACCGCTGCCCATGACTTCTTCCCCGGCCTCTGCCCCGGGGTAATAACCTCGTCTATCTCTGATGCCGCAGTTCGTTTCCTAGAACTCCCACTTACACACATATCACCCTCAGACAAATCCTCCTGGTGTACCTCCACGGCCACCACATGCTCCCGCCCAATCTTACTCAAGTCTTCCTCCACAATTTGTTGTCCCTCCAAAGCTCCAGCTTCACATGAACTGAGGACACCTTTTGCACAGGGTTCCTCCTCATCCAAAAAATCCTTGATCACATCTGCCAATAAACCATCCTGGGTTGAAGCTTCCTGGACGAAAGACTCCTCAGATGTCACCTTCAACTCCCCCGACGCCCCTGGGAGAGTGACACACGTCTCCGCCGCCGCCACCTCCCGGTCGACCTCTTCGCTCCAGAGGTCATTCCTCCGGCCTCCCGAGGCATCAGAGCCAGGCACCAAATCACACGACTGTTGAATCACAATTGGAGTGTCCAGAATTCGAGAAGCCCGCCTCCTAGGACACTGGGCTGCCATGTGCTCATAAGAGCTACACAGACGACATGTTTTCCGTTGCCCAGCATAGTACACATAAACCTGTGTTCTACAACCGATCATCGTAACATAGGATGGTATAGGCCTTGTTAAAGACATTTTAAGGGTGTAAGAACCTTCCGGCATTCCTTCATAAGGACCATCCCTCCACACCCCCATTGTTGCAGAATGCACTGTCCCATAACTTCGAAAAAACTCCTGCAGGCCATAAGCCATAGCCTCGAAGGGTACATTCCGTACCTTTACCCATGTGAAGTACTTAGAGACGTCATGTAACACAACATCCATCGTTGAATTCACACTCATGCATTGTTCCTGGTAATGTTCGACAATTCTTGTGTAGAAATCGACTCGTAGAAATTTCACAAAGATTCTTGTTAAACCATTAAGAGCGAAGCCATACAATTCCTCGTTGGGAATACCATATGTATCCCTGATGATGTTAGGGAGAAGGACGTTCATCGTATCTCCACTTAACGTACCACGAACCAGCTCTATGCAGATAGTATTCACTCTCCGTACTGTATGTTCCGCCATTTTGATATCCCAATGAGCAGCGCACGTCCTCACTACTCAATGGTTGTTGCTGAACTAAGGTAGCTCGCCTGAAAACAGCAGAGGGGTGCTGAGCACGACCGCACTCCACCGTGGTCAGGCAGCGAATGACCTTGGTGATGCATTTCTCGGTAGAGTGGCGCTGGCTGCAGACACCGCAGATTTGTTCTCACAGAGTGCACCCGGGTGTCAGTAACGCTGGCATTTGAAACAGCGAACTGGGTCTGCCGTGAAGGTCCTGACATTGTACCTGCCCCATGAACTGAGGTCCAGCTAGAATGGCAGCAGTCCTAAATGCTGAATGAGGACCTGCCGGGTTGGCGCGTTACCTGCCGTCTTTGCCTTCAGATGTTGAGCTGACACGACACTGGGGTGAGCCGTTACTGCCTCATGCTTGTGTGAGAAGCCAGACACAGGTATGGTAAGATTGTGTCATACTTGTGCCAGAAGCCAGACACAGGTATGGTAAGATTGTGTCATGCTTGTGTCAGAAGTCAGACACAGGTATGGTAAGATTGTGTCATGCTTGTGTCAGAAGCCAGACAGAGGTATGGTAAGATTGTCATGCTTGTGCCAGAACCCAGACACAGGTATGGTAAGATTGTGTCATGCTTGTGTCAGAAGCCAGACACAGGTATGGTAAGATTGTGTCATGCTTGTGTCAGAAGCCAGACACAGGTATGGTATGATTGTGGACAGTGCAGTCAGAGTACAGATGCTGTGGACTACATCTCACATTGGTCGTCAGATGCATGAGGGATATATACCAGGAATAAGAGAAAAAGAGTTATTTATATTATGTGTGTTTCCTGGAGTTTACCTGGAGAGAGTTCCGGGGGTCAACGCCCCCGCGGCCCGGTCTGTGACCAGGCCTCCTGGTGGATCAGAGCCTGATCAACCAGGCTGTTAGCTAAAAAAAATAAATTATTGTCCTCCCGACTCACGAAATCGTAGTGACACGATTGCAAACAAACCATACCACGGGTGGGGATAGAACCCGTGATCAGAGAGTCTCAAAACTCCAGACCGTCGCGTTAGCCACTGGACCAGCTAGCTACAATAATATTCGTCCAACTAGGTATATTTCTACACCACAGGAAGGTTAGCAAAGGCCACCACTGTGACCACAAATGCAAGTATTTACAGACGAATCACTAACTAGCGTGGCCGTGACGAACTCTAGCTCAAGTCCCCTCAAAGCCGTCAACATGACTCACGAAATCGTAATGACACGATTGCAAACAAACCATACAATTCTCCTGCTTTTCGGTTGGTTCTCTTCTTGAACTGGCTGATGCTATGACTGGCTTTGACATGTGCAGGCAATCTGTTCCATTCCTTTATTACTGTACAATAAAAGGTGTTTGAAGTCTGGCCACTGACTGTGGCTACTACATAAGGGGAATTACCAATAGACCTCTGGCTGTCTTCAAGACCCCTGGTTGTCTTCAAGACCCCTGGTTGTCTTCAAGACCTCTGGCTGTCTTCAAGACCCCTGGTTGTCTTCAAGACCCCTGGCTGTCTTCAAGACCCCTGGTTGTCTTCAAGACCCCTGGCTGTCTTCAAGACCTCTGGTTGTCTTCAAGACCCCTGGCTGTCTTCAAGACCCCTGGTTGTCTTCAATACCCCTGGCTGTCTTCAAGACCCCTGGCTGTCTTCAAGACCCCTGGTTGTCTTCAAGACCCCTGGCTGTCTTCAAGACCCATGGTTGTCTTCAAGACCTCTGGCTGTCTTCAAGACCCCTGGTTGTCTTCAAGACTTCTGGCTGTCTTCAAGACCCCTGGTTGTCTTCAAGACCCCTGGCTGTCTTCAAGACCTCTGGTTGTCTTCAAGACCCTTGGCTGTCTTCAAGACCCCTTGTTGTCTTCAAGACACCTGACTGTCTTCAAGACCTATGGTTGTCTTCAGGACCCCTGGCTGTCTTCAAGACCCATGGTTGTCTTCAAGACCGCTGGCTGTCTTCAAGACTCCTGGTTGTCTTCAAGACCCCTGGTTGTCTTCAAGACCCCTGGCTGTCTTCAAGACCCCTGGCTGTCTTCAAGACCCCTGGCTGTCTTCAAGACCCCTGGTTGTCTTCAAGACCCCTGGTTGTCTTCAAGATCCCTGGCTGTCTTCAAGACCCCTGGTTGTCTTCAAAACCCCTGGTTGTCTTCAAGACCCCTGGCTGTCTTCAAGACCCCTGGTTGTCTTCATGACCCCTGGTTGTCTTCAAGACCCCTGGCTGTCTTCAAGACCCCTGGTTGTCTTCAAGACCCCTGGATGTCTTCAAGACCCCTGGCTGTCTTCAAGACCCCTGGTTGTCTTCAGGATCCCTGACTGTCTTCAAGAAGGCACTGGACAGGCACCTAAAGTCAGTTCATTCGCTGCCTGACCACGGTAGAGTACAGTTGTGCTCTGCACCCCTCTGTTGTTTTCATGCGAGTTACCATGTATCAACATGATGCTGACTGTGAGGCGTCGCGTAAATACAATCGGCCTAGAGCTGCTTCATGGGGCAATTTCACCCACTTCAGCGCAGGTGTTTCTTCCGACCATCATTAGGGAGACGTATGGTATCCAGGACGATAAAGTTTATGGTGTTGCCCTGAATGGAGCATATAGGATCTTCGTTAAACTGAATTCCACATCTGTGTATGAGTCATTGGTGCATAGATTTCAAGACGTGAGTCTTGATGCTACTCCAGCTCTGAAAGTGCGTTTGATTGACGTATCCCACCACTTTACGTGGGTCAAGCTCCGTAATGTACCATTCGAGGCAGATGAGGCTGACATACGAGGTGTTTTTGAGGCGTATGGAACCGTACATCTAGCACAGCAAGGCAAGTGGGCGGCAGGTGCTTATATGGGCCGATTAGAAGGAACATTTACCCTGAAAATGACCCTAAGACATTCCATACCGTCTTATGTCGTACTGGAGGACTTTAGAACGCAGGTTCTTGTGTCATACGCTGGACAGAGACGTACGTGCAGGTTATGTGGGACGTACGATCATTTGGCGGCTATGTGTGTGAAGCAGCGGCAGGTGCCTGCACAAACTAGTGAAGCACCTGTTACCAGTGCGGACGCTGTTGCTACGAGCCCCATGCACAAGCACGAGCGTGGGCGATTGTGGAGTGAGGTGGTCGAGCCTCTCGAGGCTCGCTGTGACTCACCAGAAACCAACAATTTGACGGAGCCGAGTGCAGAAGTGTGTGTGCAGGAGGAGGTAAAGGCGATTGAGGAAGAACTTGAGGAGGTGTTGAGGACTTTGTCACTTCCTGTATTGCACAAGGATGCGAAACACCGAGTTGACAGCAGAGGAATGTGCCATACAAACACATAGCAGGGAAGATATGGCGAGCGGTGTGGGAGAAACGTCGCCGTGTTTCGTGGGACGAAGCACGGTGGAGGTTGAGATCCATTGTGCGGCCTCCTTAGAGGATAACGTGGAGGACGAGGTCATCACGAGGAAGAGAGCGGCGGCATCAGACTCTGATGATGTCCTGACGCCGGCGCAGAGACCTGGGAGGGTGGATGAATTTCGTTGTGGTAGCCAAGACAAGAGGCACCAGAAAAAGGGGGAAGGGAGGGAAGGTGATGTGAAGACTTGTAGAAACCAAGGTGCAGGTGAACCTGGGAAGAATGGAGAAAAGAGGCAGGGGTGGAAACTTTAACAGCAGCCTCAGGTGTATGACTGTGAATGTGAATGGACTGTGTAAGGGTGTAAAAAGGGAATGGTTTAGAATGTTTCTGCTCGAATATAGAATAGATGTAGTGTTTCTTCAGGAGCACAATTTCAAGGAGGGGAAAGTGCTGGAAGTGGCAGGGTTTCAGGTGGTGACTATGCCATCTGTACGTCTGAAAGATGGTGTGGGTATCATGATCAGGGAGGCAAGCCCCTTTGTGTTGTTAAGAAGTGAGGGGGGAGGGGGGAGTACTGCATGTGGACGGGCGGTGGATGGGGCAGAGGGTATCCTTTGTAAGTGTGTATGCACCGGCAGAAAATTATGTGAGAGTAAAGAGGGATTTTGTTTGTGAAGAACTAGTTTTCTTCTTACGTGGTTTACCTGCAGTGGCCATCGTTGATGGGGACTGGAACTGCGTTATTCGGAGGGATGACATGGAATCAAAAGGGGTGGGGCACGTGTCAGCGGCCTTGCGAGATCTCTTGAGGGATATTCGGTTGCAGGATGCAGTTGGAGGAGGGGCATGGGAGGTAGAGGACACTTTTGTAAGAAGGGGTTACGCGGCTAGGTTGGAGAGGCTGTATATATCTCAAGGGGTTTGGTCGACATTTTTCCTTACAATAGAAGTAGCTTATTCGGATCATCAGGCGGTAGTAGCAGAGGTGGGGTGGGAGTCACTAGAAGGTATCTCTAGGGGATATTGAAAATTAAATACTAGTGTGTTAGGCGATGAGGAGGGGATAGAGGGATTTGCGATGCTGTAGGAGGGGTTAAGTGCAGAGGTAAATGTGGTGGATGATGTGGTGATGTGGTGGGGTGGTGTGGCTAAAGAATGGATTAAGCAATATTACGTAAGAGAAGGGAAACGCATCATTTCTTTAAAATAAGGGCTTGCCAACTATTTGGAGGACAGGTCATGGAGTTGTTATGCGAGGGGGGTGGTGGCGGGCACTTATCCTATGGATGATATTATGGCAATTAAAGGGAGGCTGCGTGAGGTACAGGATGAGAGGTTCCAAGTGGTGCGGGTACAAGTGGGGTGGAAGAGGTGTTATGGGACGATAGACCCTCATCGTGCAAATTGCGTAGGCAAAAACAATGACAGCAGGCAACACATACTCACCAATGCCTGCGAACCTCGCCCCCATCTATCTTCCCATCCAGCGCTACTCGATCACTACACCCCAATGAACATGGCACTAGCTCGCAGACACTATGCAAAGCCTCACCTCCCACTGCACTATTCCCCAAATACTGCTCATACCATGTGTCTGCATAACCACTCATCTCCTCTGTAGTCCGCAACACTTGCCCCTCATGATAACCCAGCACTTCAGAGTGGACAACTAACCTACCAACCTCAGTGGCCTTCTAATGGCGCTGTTGACCATGTAAGACACACGCCGACGGTCAATCACGCCACAGCACCTCCTCAACACCCCCTGCACACGCACCATATTAAAATGTTCATTTTGCAGCTCACGAATCCTTCCCTTCAACATTTCTATCTCCACAGGATATACTCCCCGTGGAAGTGTGAATTGCTCATTACTCTATAATTTGTTCATGATTGTAGCCAAAGTATAAACGTAAGTAACCATTCTACAGAATTCATTACCTTTGTAACTTGTGAGCTCATTACCTTTGTACCTGGTTCAGCTATCAAAACTTTGGGGGCCCAGTCCCTGGACCTATTACGTACCTCTGTAATCTGTAAATACCTTTGTAACTTGTCATGATTGTGACCAGACTTACCTGGAGTTCATTACCTTTGTAAATTGTGAGTTCATTACCTTTGTAAATTGTGAGTTCATTACCTTTGTAAATTGTGAGTTCATTACCTCTGTAACTTGCTCAGCTATCAAAACTTTGGAGTCCAGTCCCTGGACCAATTATGTACCTCTGTAATCTTTTGACTACCGCCCACAGGATGGGTATGGGGTGCATAATAAACATATTAAACTAATTAAACTAACGTGTCCACCTCTTCCATATCAATCCCTCAACCTACCCTCTAGGTACTGAAGGAGCCCATACGATTGTTGCATAATGCGTTTCCCCTCCCTCACATAAAACTGACATATTCGTCCCTTAGCCACCCCGTCCCACCACCCCAGCAAATCCTCTACACCCCGCCTTTCCTCACTGAGCTCTACCCACAATGTCTCGAATCTTTCCTGCCCCTCTTCATCACCCAGGATCCTTGTATTTAGTTTCCAATAGCTCTTACACCTGGCCAGCCCATCCCACCCCAGGTCAACCAAAACCCCAATGATCAGAATATTCCACCTCTACTGTATGCAAGGACTTCACTCTTACCTGCTTCATGACGTACACCTGATCTAGCCTCGCCGCATATCCACTTCTAAAAAAAGTGTGCTCCACCGCCCAAGCCCCACCTCCAAATATGTCACATAGACACACATCCCTCAAAAGATCACCTAGGATAGTTGAAAAATGCCCCGCCCACCGCAGCTCAATGTCTGCCCTGCGAATAACACAGTTCCAATCCACTCCCACGATAGCAGCAGGTGGTAAAGAATGGAATAAACGAGCTCATCCCTCACAAAATTCGCTTACAGACGTGCATCACTCTTCGCAGGCACATACACACACACTAACGCCACTCGCTCGCCCATACACCATCCATCCACTCTTGTAATATGCCCCTCCCCTCCTCTTCACTTCTACTGACCACAAATGGGCTCGCCTCCCAGAGTAGGACTCCCACCCCTCCTTTCAAGTGTCCTGTCCACATCACAAAAGCCCTATATCCATCCACCTCCAATACATGCCCCACAATACATGACATCCACTCTATGAGGGCACAAGAAACTTGCAAACCACGCATGCTTCACATCCTGACACAAACCATTAATGTTAACCGTCATACACCTTAGGCCAGCTGTGGTTTCTTCTCCCTGTACTTTGACACCTTCGCAACACCACCATGTTCTTTCGGATCTCCTCTATGCATGTCTCCACTGGCAGCCCTAACCCCTCTCTGGTCCAGCTCCAGGTCCAAAGTCCCGGAGGGACCGCCTCCATCTGCTTCCACCACCACCACCTTGCCGGTCCTCTGTGCTGGGGTCAGGACATCATCCAAATCCGATGTCACAGCCTCACACTTGTGTGTGACTCCACCCGCCTCCATCTCCACCTCCTGTGATACCTCACAGTGAACCTCCACCTCCACCACATGTCCAACCTTCCTGCCATCTGGGCATATTGCCCCATGAGACACCACCAAGTCAATGGGCTCCTCTCGCTGCCCACACAGGTCTGCAGCATTCCTCACACCAGCCCTCATCACCGAATTGCCCTACCTATCTGACTGGGGAAACAGCGAGGTGAGCACCGTCTCTAGGACCTCATCGATGGCTTCCTCCGCCAAACCATGCTGTCCCCCACCATCAGGCAAAATGGGTCCCACAAGGTCCGCACCCGCCTCTGCCTCTGCTCGCTCCACCTCCTCACTCCACAGACGACCAGGCCCACATCCTTCCTGTAGCTCCAGAGCACGTCCAACTTGCCCAGATTCCCTTGGGGCAATACTATCTAGACCATGAAGTCGAGGCTGTCATTCACAATACGCAGCAATGTGATCAAAACCACCACAACGCCTGCAAGTCCTGTGTTGCCCAGCATAGGACACCATAAGCTGAGTCCTGAAGGCCTCCAACATAACATACGATGGTATGGGGTGCCTTACCGTCATTTTTAGTGAAAACGTGCACTCCAGGAATCCAGCATATGCACCTTCTACCCACTTGCCGGGCTGTGCCAGGTGAACGGTCCCGTAGTCCTTGAAAACATTGCGTATGTCCGTTTCATTTGCCTCAAACGGTACAATTTGCACTCTAACCCAAGCATAGTGCCTGGATACGTCATGAAGGTGAACACTCACCATAGAATTGACGTCCACTCGCACATCCTGGTATTTCTCAACGAGCCTCTCATAGATGCCGGTGTTCAACAACTTGACAAACACGCCATTAAGTGCTACGCCATATAATTCTGCATCCTCTATACCATACGTGTCCCGGATGATTAATGACAACAGCACGGGAGCAGCTTGCGGCGAAATCGCCCCATGAACCAGCTGGATACCCACAGTATTTACCCTCCTCCTCACACCCTGCGCCATATTGGAAAAAAGGAAGTCGTCCAAATGCCAAGAGAGGGCAGCAGGCGCACGTCTGCTCACACCAAGAGACGAGCAGGGAATCCGTTATAATTATTACCCTAAATGGCCATTATAATTACCCTAAATGGCCATTATAATTATTACTCTAAATGGTCATTAAAATTATTACTCTAAATGGCCATTATAATTATTACCGTGAATGGCCATAGTTATTACCCTAAATGGCCATTGTAATTATTACCCTGAATGGCCATTATAATTATTACGATAGTCATAATTACGATAAATGGCCATTACAATTAACCTAAATGGCCATTATAATTATTACGCTAGTCATAATTACGATAAATGGCCATCATAATTAGCCTAAATGGCCATTATAATTATTACGATAGTCATAATTACGATAAATGGTCATTATAATTATTAACCTAAATGGCATTTATTATTATTATTAAAGATTCGCCGGTATTCTCCCGGCCCAGGCCTTTTCCAAGTGGTGGCCCGGCCTTGGCTCCCTCTCTAGGGAGTGTCTGAGACCTAAGTCTACCATGGGAGGAGGCACAAGTACCTCCTCATCTTTGGGACCAACTGTCCCCAGGTCTAGCTTCTGGGACCAACTGTCCCCAGGCCTAGCCACAAGCTAGGCCTCTCTGGTCTGCCATCCCCGCCCCAAGGGGACTAATGGGAATGACAGTCTTGTGAGCTGCAAGCTCTGGCTCAGGCACCTACCCTACCCTAGAAGGGCTGGGCATGGTGTCGATGACCTAAATGGCAATTATAATTACCTTAAATAGCCATTTTCTTTTTATATTTTATTTAAAAACTTTACAGCTTAATATTAAATAAAAAGATATAAAATGGGTACAGTAGGATCCTCAATCCTACACAACATACACTAACAAGTTTTAACAACATACACTAACAAGTTTTAACAACATACACTAACAAGTTTTAACAACATACACTAACAAGTTTTAACAACATACACTAACAAGTTTTAACAACATACACTAACAAGTTTTAACAACATACACTAACAAGTTTTAACAACATACACTAACAAGTTTTAACAACATACACTAACAAGTTTTAACAACATACACTAACAAGTTTTAACAACATACACTAACAAGTTTTAACAACATACACTAACAAGTTTTAACAACACATTGTCATTGACATAAAAGAGGTTACCCATATACACTCACAAAATTTTTCATATAACATACTACTATAATATAAACAATATAAACTATATAACTATATAAACTATATAAAATATAAACTATGTAAACCTTTCAGATTTGTATAGTTAACATACTGTGACTGATATATGACAAAGGTTCACAACCTTCACAGTATATAATCAGAGTAATAACCTACATCACAATCTCAGTTAAAAACAAGTACATGCACTTCCCAAAATTAACCCCTATACAATAAGAATTACCTAAAAACATGTTGATAAATTAGACACATGTAGAATGTAGAATGTAGAACATTCTACAAGATTGATGGACTGAACACATCGACTCCAGGCTGAGGGACTGATTACCTCATACTCCTCCTCTCCTTACGCCTTCCTCTTTGTATTGGACTGATGAAGCCACTGTGCGGCGAAACGTTTCCTGAATAAAGATTCCCATATGCTGCATAAGTGTCTCAATCTTCAAAGATACCCAAGAGTTGCACATGTGTCTAATTTATCAACATGTCGGTTCTCTGAACCATTCATCTGCAAACCTAAAAACATACATACCTGCCTCACTACAATCCCTCTTTAACCATTGAAAAAAAAATGAAAATCCTAAGCCTCACACTTATACTAAATAAATATTAATAAATATTAGTAAATGTTAATACAGCCTCTTCCACCGGCTGAGCACATTATATAAAGTCAGAGACTAAACCATACTCTCCCATTACAAACTTTTAACGAGGCATTACAAATTTATGGAAGTCATTAGCGTTCCATCTGTCATCAACTGGATGAGCACATTATATAATGCTAAAATAAAGTCAGTACACTCGCTAAAAACCCCAACACTAAACACAAACAACATAATTTAAATAACCTCTCATTGCGATACCATTATCGCACATGAAATATGCCCAATAAAGGCTATAAACGCACACTCTACATAAGCCCAAAAGCTCTTCACGGTGTTACACCAATAATCTTGACACCATTCACACTTAATACATGAAGAAGGTCATGACGACCCTGACACATCAAACACAGAATTCTCCATTCGTTACTACGTAATTACTTGATATCACCTTTGTTTTCTGTGCCCACTTGCATGTTACATACACTTATGCCACACATCTACACCTTCTATATCCACATACACCTCACTCTCACCCCTCCCCAGGAGGCGACCCCGCTGTGTCCCCCTGAATTCCCCCTTCTCGTATGTAATCCCCAACCCCCCCCCCTCACTCACTCAGCCTAAGTCGTAGATTCATGAGAAACCTTAACGTTAACATTCTATACCCTTCCGAAAAATCCTTCTCCCACCTCCTCCCATACAGTTCTCTATTACGACACATCGTACGATAAACCGTTACCGCTAGTACCCGCCTCTGCACCTCACAATCCCCCTCCCCCTCATCACCCACGATATATATATATATATATATATATATATATATATATATATATATATATATATATATATATATATATATATATATATATATATATATATATATATATATATATATGGTCATTTAGAGAGAATGGATCAAAGTAGAATGACATGGAAAGCATATAAATCTATAGGGGAAGGAAGGCGGGGTAGGGGTCGTCTTCGAAAGGGTTGGAGAGAGGGGGTAAAGGAGGTTTTGTGGGAAAGGGGCTTGGACTTCCAGCAAGCGTGCGTGAGCGTGTTAGATAGGAGTGAATGGAGACGAATGGTACTTGGGACCTGACGATCTGTTGGAGTGTGAGCAGGGTAATATTTAGTGAAGGGATTCAGGGAAACCGGTTATTTTCATATAGTCGGACTTGAGTCCTGGAAATGGGAAGTACAATGCCTGCACTTTAAAGGAGAGGTTTGGGATATTGGCAGTTTGGAGGGATATGTTGTGTATCTTTATATGTGTATGCTTCTAGACTGTTGTATTCTGAGCACCTCTGCAAAAACAGTGATAATGTGCGAGTGTGGTGAAAGTGTTGAATGATGATGAAAGTATTTTCTTTTTGGGGATTTTCTTTCTATTTTTGGGTCACCCTGCCTCGGTGGGAGACGGCCGACTTGTTAAAAAAATATATATATATATATATATATATATATATATATATATATATATATATATATATATATATATATATATATATATATATATATATATATATATATATATATATATATAATCCACTATTATATAATCCAAAGCTCTTATAACACTCTCATCGAACCCTCCCACATCTAGGCTTAGTGCACACAGAACCGACACCCCTCGGCCCCCCATCCCCGGTACAACCCTAATTAACCAATACCTAACACCCTCCAGTCCCCCACAAAAGTATACTACATGGAACGCCGTCTCATCCTCCCCAGAGATTCCACACCTTCCACCCACAATTACCCCTCTGGTTCATAGTACCTCCCCCGACGGTAGTATGCCATGCAGAAAGCGATACGTTACCTCCCTTACCCTAGGCTTTAACTTCAACTTGCTAAACCTATACTAAATACTCTTCCATGCGTACATGGGGAACAATCCCTCAACTGGTACAACAATCCTTTCTGCAAGCAGCCTACACAAAACCCCTACTCGAATTTTCCTGGGTTCTCTAACCAACATCAAAGCCCTCAAAACAGTTTCACATTCCATCAACTCCACACCACCATACAACTTACCCAACCTATCATGTACTTTTCCCAGCTGCCCTCCACTCACACCTTCGTGCAAAAACCTCCCATTTAAGAAACACACATTTAATCCTCCTTCTCAGATCCATCAACCCCAACCCACCCTGGTGCACAGGTAACATTACACCCTCTCTCCTCAGCCAATCGCACCTTGAACCCCACAAAAAGTTAAACACTCGTCTCAGAATTCCCACAATCGCCGTCCCTGTTAATGGGAACACGGCTGCTACGTGCCAAACCTTACTATACAATAATACATTTATAACAATCACTCATTGCACGAGAGTCAGATGATGAGGTCGCAATGCACCCAGACGCCCCTGAATCCTTTCCATTAATCTATTCGAGTTTTCCTCTCGAGCAGCATCCAAGTCATCCCTATAGGTGATACCACTAATTTTTAAAGACACCGTTTGTTTCCTCACAACGTTACATCTCCCCCCCCTCCACCCAATCACCCAACCCCATGATCATTGACTTCTCTCTATTTACCTGCATCCCTGTTGCATTTCCGAACTGTTGCACAACATCATCAAAAACACCCAACGCCATCCCCTCTCGAACCAGGACTGTTGTGTCGTCTACATATACTATTATTCCAGGCCACACTTTCCCGACCCCCCCCCCATACTTCCACTCGTGTCACATGCACAACGTTCAACCATTCTATAGAAGGGGTCCTGAATGCACGCAAACAACATTTGTGACATGGGACACCCCTGCCTAAGTCCTCTACCCATTACAATCTCCTTCCCCAAGCATCCATTAATCTGTACCCTCATCTTAGCTCCATTGTACAACGTGGTTACCCAATTAACTGTTTCTTCCCCATAACCCTCTCTCCTAAGTATAGCTCCCAATGCTCCCCTTTCCACCCTGTCATAGGCCCCCTGTCAGTCTAAGGCCAACAACGCCGCCCTCCCTTCCCCCCCCCTTTTGACTCCACAAAACTTCTCAGTATTCCATGACCCTCAATCATCGACCTTCCAGGCAAACCATACTGTGTTTTCGAAACCACTCTCCCTACCACACATTTAAATCGATTACCCAAGACTTTAGCGAACAACTTATAATCAGTACATAACAGAGATATGGCATGGTACTCCTTGAGGGTGTGCTGCCCCTTACCCTTCTGGACCAACACTACAACTGCTGTTGCTTGCTTGTCCCCCATCACACCCTTCTCCTTCATCTGATTAAATAACCTACTCATGAAACCCCTTATCACCTCCCAATGTTGGAGGTAAAATTCAGCCAGGAGACCGTCTATTCCTGGTGCTTTGCCCTTCCTCATTCCCCTTAATGCCAACTCTATTTCCTCTTCTGTTATTACCCCCCCTAAAGCCTTTCTATCACTATTCCCTAAATTACACGTCACATACTCACACACCTTCTCTAAATCCACATTCCCCACCTTCCCACTTGTCCAATACCCTTCATACAATTTATCCGCATACACACACATTCCTTTTGTAGTTAGTATCCCCTGACCCATTCTATAACCCCCTGCCATCTCATGTACCTCTAACCTCGGAATAGCTGTAACCTGCTGTCTTTGTTTTTGACGTCGCAACACACACGCCGATGGTTTGTCTCCCCAAAGCACCTCCTCTACCCCTGCCTGCACCCTTACCACTTGAAACCTCTCATTTTGTAACTCCCTCAGTCTCCCCTTGACCTCGACAATTTCATCCATAGGATAGTTGCCCCCCCACAGCCCCCTTCCCATAACAGCCCCTTAACCTGTCCTCTAAATAATTTGAAAGGCCATATTTAAAATCATTTATATGTTTGCCCACCCCCACATAATATTTCCTAATCCTTTCCTTGGCTACACAATCCCACCATTGTACGACATCTCCCACTCCCTGTGCCTCCTCGCTAAGCTCCTTTCATAGGACAGAAAATCCCTGTAACCCCTCTTCATCACTCAATACACTTATATTTAATTTCCAGTAACTCCTGTATATTTCCGCAAGTGCCTCCCACCCAACCTCCACCAACACTGCTCTATGATCCAACCATGCTACTTCAACAGTTTTGAAAGATCTCACTACAACCCCGTGAGAAAGATGCACTCTATCTAACCTCACTGCATACCCTCTCCTAACAAATGTATGCTCTGTTTCCCACGCCCCCCCCTCAATAAATCTCGTAGGGCCACCGACACATAACCTGCTCCTTTTGGTTCCACATCAGCCCTCCTAATGACGCAGTTCCAATCACCTCCTACTATTGCCACCTCTGGTAATGCACGGAAAAAAAACACAAGGTCCTCACACACAAACTCCTGCTTCACCTGTACGTTATTCTCTGCAGGCGCATATACGCTAATAAAGGCCACACGTTTTCCCATCAACAAACCATCTACTCGCAACACCCTTCCCCCTCTCCCCCCCTCACTTCTCTGCAAAACAAACGGGCTCACCTCCCTAATTAATATACCCACCCCTCCTTTCAAATGGGCAGATGGCAGGGTTACCACCTGAAACCCCTCCATCTTCAACACCCTACCCTCCTTAAAATTATGCTCCTGAAGGAACACTCTAAATTTATTCAGAAACATTCGAAACCATTCTCTCTTTACACTATTACACAAGCCATTAACGTTTACTGTCATACACCGGAGGCCTATTAAAGTTTCCACCCCTGCCTCCTCTCTTCACTCTTCCGATGGGCACCAGAACGTGTGGGACCACTTGTCACCTGCACACTTCCCTCTCTCCCCCCCTTCTTTCGGTGCCTCCTGTCATGGCCACCACTACCTTCACCTTCTGCCCATATTTGCTTCCCAGTCCGCTGCACTGGCGTTAGGACATCATCTGAATCCGACGCAGCGGCTCTCTTTCTTGTGACAGGCGCATCCTCCATGGCTTGGTCTGGGGATGCCTCCTAATGTACCTCAACCTCCACTGTACACAGTGGCAATGATCTCGGTGACACCTCAGTCACGCTGTCACTCCCGTCGTCTGAATAGTTCTGTTGTTGATGCACCACAGCCTTCAACTCGTCTTCTACCACCTTTCCAGGAACAGCCACCTCCTCAGGCAGTGACAAGGACTTCAGAACCTCGGCTAATTCCTCCTCAATTTCCAATACTTCCTCCTGTACTTTTTCCTCAACCCGATCCACTGGACGTGTCTCTGGGCCAGGTAACTGGTCAAGGGCCTCACCCTCTCCCCCAGCCTTATGCGCCTCATCCACTATCTCGCTCCATAGACGACCACGCCCTCCTTCACGTCGTTGATCATCACCTGCTTCCCCCGGTGTAGAAGCGGATGCCTCCGCCCCTGGGCCAGGAGCTCGTTGCCGCTTCCCACACTCCGCCGCTATGTGATCATATTCCCCACATAGTCGGCATGTACGCCTTTGCCCAGCGTATGACACCATGACCTGTGTCCTGGATTCCTTTAGGTACACGTAAGACGGTATGGGGTGTCGCAATGTCATTTTTAGGTTAAAAGTGCCCTCCGGCAGACCTGTGTAGGCACCCGTCACCCACTTACCATGCTGGGCCAAATGAACAGTTCCGAATTCCTCAAACACTTTTCTGATATCTGTCTCATCAGCCTGAAAGGGGACATTACACAGTTTAATCCATGTATAATATCTGGATACATCGATCATCCTCACATGCACAGCTGGTGTTGCATCAAGACTTACGTCCTGAAAATGGTTGACCAACGACTCATAAACTGTTGCTGAGAGCAGTTTCACAAAAAATCTACGTGCTCCGTTCAATGCTACTCAGTACAACTCGCCATCCTGAATGCCATATGTGTCTCTGATGATTTTAGGTAGAAATACCTGGGGTGAAGCTGGCGTTATTGCCCCACTGAGAAGTTCAACGCCGACAGTGTTGATCCTGTGCCTATAACTGAACGCCATGTTGACTAATGGTAGTTCTCCTGGGCTGACGACAGAGGCGCGACAAGCACCACCCCACACTACTGCAGTCAGGGAACTGAAGTGCGTTTGCGCAGGAGGTCTACACAGCCCTAGAGCGATGCAGAAAATGATTTATTATTATTATTAAAGATTCGCCGGTATTCTCCCGGCCCGGGCCTTTTCCAAGTGGTGGCCCGGCCTTGGCTCCCTCTTTAGGGAGTGTCTGAGACCTAAGTCTACCATCGGAGGAGGCACAAGTACCTCCTCATCTTTGGGACCAACTGTCCCCAGGTCTAGCTTCTGGGACCAACTGTCCCCAGGTCTAGCTTCTGGGACCAACTGTCCCCAGGTCTAGCTTCTGGGACCAAGTGTCCCCAGGTCTAGCTTCTGGGACCAACTGTCCCCAGGCCTAGCTTCAGGGACCAACTGTCCCCAGGCCTAGCTTCTGGGACCAACTGTCCCCAGGTCTAGCTTCTGGGACCAACTGTCCCCAGGTCTAGCTTCTGGGACCAACTGTCCCCAGGTCTAGCTTCTGGGACCAACTGTCCCCAGGTCTAGCTTCTGGGACCAAGTGTCCCCAGGTCTAGCTTCTGGGACCAACTGTCCCCAGGCATAGCCACAAGATAGGCCTCTCTGGTCTGCCATCCCCGCCCCAAGGGGACTAATGGGAATGACAGTCTTGTGAGCTGTAAGCTCTGGCTCAGGCACCTACCCTACCCTAGAAGGGATGGGCATGGTGTCGATGACCTAAATGACAATTATAATTATTACCTTAAATAGCCATTATCATTATCCTAAATGGTCATCATAAATACCCTAAAAGGGCATCCAAAATTTACTTTACATAGTTCTGGGACGTCGGTGATCTTTTTTTTCATTCGTAAAATAATATATTAAGTATAAATCATACAAAAAACAGAATTCGAATATTTTATGTAAATATTAATAGAGATTTAAAGTAATATATTAATATTAATAAATAAGTTAATTTTTGTATAAAAGTGACATATATATTGCTTAAAATTATTTTTAAATTATATAATTACGATTATAGATATATAATAAAGTATATAATATAAAACATTTGAGTCTCCCATAAATTATTGCGTTCTCTTTTAATAAAAAACGTTATTTACTACCAGTACATGTACAAGGTATACATGTACAAGGTATACATGTACAAGGTATACATGTACAAGGTATACATGTACAAGGTATACATGTACAAGGTATACATGTACATGGTATACATGTACAAGGTCATCGACACCATGCCTGTGAAAATTTGTGTGGACTGCCTCCAAGTGAGTCGCCTACCCTGGCAAACTCTGTTGACACCGAGCTCTGAGGTGGGTACCTCAGCCTCACAAGTGGCTTATAGGACAGATTTTCACAAATGATTGATGTTGCAAGAAACTCGCCTGCATGCACGAATAAAGGACTATCTTACTTGGTGTTGCAGCATATATCCTGATCTTCAACTTCCCTAAGCTTAGCCTTAGCCCCTTTGGACTTCCCCTCAGAAACCATGTGCAACCGGGAGCCTTAATTCCTGCAATATTCAATCGATATTAGTGACCTGCCTGCACCTCAGAAATTCCTATATCCAAGGGGGTGTGTATCCCCTAGTACAACTATGCAGACACGGACACTAGCTTCTAGAAAGACAAGAGACACTGGTATGTACTGGGCATGCACTGCCAGCTGCACACGGGCCTACAGATCAACTCACTCACAATTTTCCCCAGACAATGGCCAGAAATCCTAAGAGGAAGTGGAGGTTTGTCTTACTGTATGGGCCTGACGGAGGAGGTCATCTACTGTACATCGAGGTGCCTCTACCAGATTTCCCCAGGTCTCAAATGTGAAGGCACGTTGGGGGGCGCTGTCTGCTGAACACGGCCCGTGTTGTCCAGATGATGTTTGGTCTAAGAAGAACGAGCTGATCCCTTCCAGACCCGCATTTCTTGGTGCAAACTAGGGCTGCCAATTCTCCCTAGCTAACTTAACCTAGTGTTTGCCTACATTATCGGCCTATTACTACCTATGTTAAGGTCTTAGGTCTAACTTATTATTATCTACAGTTGCCTCAATAATCCTAATATTAGTGTACTAACAGTAAACTACCTACTTCTTCCCTGAAGGGTAAATCTATAAATTAATAAGTGCCTACCATCTACATTCGACAATCCGGGAGAGAACGCTTTTGTTTGGGTGGGTTTAAAGGCCACCCAGCTCAGCCGTTCTATTATGGCCTTGCTGGGACCCCTTTGTATGCCATATCTGTCCTGTGGAACTTTAGGGACCAAATAAATTTCCACAATGCCCAGCCCTTCTAGGGCAGGGTAGGTGCCTGAGCCAGAGCTTGCAGCTCACAAGACTGTCATTCCCATTAGTCCCCTTGTGGTGGGGATGGCAGACCAGAGATGCATAGCTTGTGGCTGGGCCTGGGGACAGTTGGTCCCAAAGATGATGAGGTACTTGTGCCTCCTCCCATGGGAGACTTAGGTCTCAGATACTCCCTAAAGGCTGGGCCACTTGGAAAAGGCCCGGGCTGGGAGAATACTGGTGAATCTTTAATAATAATAATAATAACGCACAAGGTATACATGTACAAGGTATACATGTACAAGGAATACATGTACATGGTATACATGTATAAGGTATACATGTATATGGTATACATGTATGATATACATGTACATGGTATACATGTACAAGGTATACATGTACATAGTATACATGTATATGGTATATATGTACAAGGCATACATGTACATGGCATACATGTAGACAGCTTGTACTGTCTGCATAGACAGCCTATGCTGTCTGCCAGCTTAGTTCATATTTCGCAGCACTAAGGTGCTGCCCTCTGGGCCTGCTCTAGGTCTGTGGGAAGCTGGTCCCACACGCACGCACTCTCACAGCATCCTAGCAGCAAGACACAAGGCCTACTAGTTCTTCCTCTCGTGGGATGGCCTTCCTGGGCCATGGGCACAACACACAAGCCTGTGTACCCACCACGACATTACAAATAAAGCAAGAAGCCTCCGAAGACGTTTATCATTCACGCATCCGCTTTCATCGTATGAAATAATCTCGTTATAAATGGTCGGAAGTGGTGGTCACAGCAGTTGTGTTTGCCCAGAGAGAGGAAGGGATGAAGTCATCTTCACTTCATCACCCCATGCAAGAAGCACCCATCTCTCAGCGAGTTATCCTGATGTCGTGTCTGCACGTTTCAGCATCCAGACACAGGTATAAGCAGGACCAAGCCGTAATTTACCGAATTTCTTCGAGAATTGTAAGTGGCGTCCCAGTGACCCCACACTACAGTGTCCCATGCTGTTTCTCAAGTCACGTGTTCAGTGTCACTTGTATGTGGCTGTTGTTGTTCAGTTCAGCACAGCTGTTTCAGCAGGCCAGAGGTGAGTTTTGTGGTGATTTCTGCGTCCAGTGTGAGTTTCTCCACGTGTTTGTAGGAGGGAGAGGAAGTGGCCGTTTCCTCACCTCACCCATGCTCGCCCTACTCACACCTCACCAGCCTACCACCACACTCTATGTGCATCACTCCCTCTGCTGTGTTTTCTGCTGTTTTTCGTGTGAATTCATTACCAGAGCTGTGTATCCAAGTGCCCGAGGCCACTCGAAGCTACATGGATCAGCATGCCGCTTAGATCAGCAAGCCATGTAGATCAGCAAGCCACGTGGATCAACAAGCCACATGGATCAGCAAGCCACGTGAATCAGCAAGCCACATGGATCAGCAAGCCATGCGGTTCAGCATGCCACGTAGATCACGACACCACGTGGATCCCGATGCCACGTGGGGTGTGGGCGATGTCATGTGGATCTACAAGCCACGTGGGTTACCAAGCCGGATGTCCCAGGCCTCATGCGGTGGTCTGCTGCCCGCATCACATTGACTTCACCGATGTTGCTGCCTGACTTCATGATGTCACGATGCCTGCCTGACGTCACCTCAAGATGTCTGCTGATGTCATCTCATGACGTCACGCCTGACATCACATGATGTCACATCGAGTGTTCTAGTAATTATTTCAGTATTGTCGAGAAGATTGAAAGAAGATATATGTCGTGTGTTAATTAATTCCTCCTAGTCAGTGTTCTCACATGTTAGTGTATGGTTTAGTGTCAATTTTGTGCACAGAAAAGCATCTTTTGCTAGTTTAAACCATGTTGTACCGCATGTACCATGGGTATATGTAAAGTTTTCCGTGTGTCCAGTGACCAGTGAGGTCTGCGGTCAGACCCCTTGTGTAGCACCACTGTGCTAAGTCACCTGGTGTGACCAGTGTGTTTGACAGCTGTTATCAGTCAACTCTGAGCCCGAGCCCTCTTGTACAGAAGGCTCTTATGCTTGTCACTTGTGATGTTCTGCAGAATCCTACCTGCTATGATTCCCATCGAGATTTGTTTCACTTCACCTCCAGAACTTCAGAATACAGTTATATGTAGAGAAACAAGTCTGGGGATGCTTAGACTAACCTCTGCTATAACTCCAACTGTCGAGAGAATGACACTCGTCAAGCCGCAGTTAGCCCTGTCAGCAGGCGCTGTGTCAGCCTCGTGTCACAAGCTTTAGTGAGCAGCCTGCACAAAGATGATGTCACTTTGACTGCTAGCTCGCTCACTGCAGTCTGGTGTATGATGTTACGACTCCCAGATGTTTCGCCCAGTTGTCTCTGCCACAACTCGCTCCACACTCGCCGGCAGTGACAGCCCAGCGACAGTACCTGTCAAGAAGTGTCCTCATGAGTCGCTTACCAGAAGTCCTGCCCAGTTGCCGAGTTTTGTTGACGCTTCACTCGAGGGCACCAGCATGTCGTGCCCCAGTGACTCCTACAATGACTGTTTCACCGTTCTAGAGGAGCCCATACCCCGTTATGTCACAGCTCAGCTGCAGCTATGTCTCCTGTGTTACAGTATCTGTCCAGATGCAAGAAGGAGTGCAGTGATGCCCATCGATGCTCACTGCCTATGACCACAATGTTTAGCACACATTTTTTCTTCCCTCCCAGTAGGAAGTTTTTTTTTCCATGTTCATATGTATATACATGTTTTTATCTTGTGTTCTGTGCCCTATTCCTATGAGAGAGACCGAGCTTATTTTACCACCAGTATTGTCGCGCCGGGACGACGTGAGGTAGGTGGCCGAGCGAATGTAGACAGCCTGTACTGTCTGCATAGAGAGCCTATGCTGTCTGCCAGCTTAGTTCATATTTTGCGGCACTAAGGTGCTGCCCTCTGGGCCTGCTCTAGGTTTGTGGGAAGCTGGTCCTACACGCACGCACTCTCACAGTGGCCTAGCAGTAAGACACAAGGCCTACTAGTTCTCCCTCTCGTGGGCATGGCCCTCCTGGGCAATGGGCACAACACACAAGCCTGAGAACCCACCACGACATTACAAATAAAGCAAGAAGCCTCGGAAGACGTTTATCATTTACACCCCGCTACCAGCATTACCAAATAATTTCCGGTATACAAGGAATACCTGATCAGGATCTGATCCACCAGGAGGCCTGGTCACAGACCGGGCCGCGGGGGCGTTGACCCCCGGAACTCTCTCCAGGTCTCCAGGTAAACATGTACAAGGTAACTGTACATGGTATTTTTTTATATTTTATTTAAAAAACTTTACATCTCAACATAAAATATAAAGATATAAAATAAGTACAGTAGGGTCCTCAATCCTACACAACAACACTGACAAAATATAACAACACATTGTAACTGACACAAAATATAACAACACATTGTAACTGACACAAAATATAACAACACATTGTAACTGACACAAAATATAACAACACATTGTAACTGACACAAAAGAGGTTACCCTTATACACTCACAAATATTTCCATATAACATACTTAACAATAAGAAAAAAGAAAAAAGGGAGATCCGACCCCTAACCTCATTATAAACCTTAACAAACATAACTTACAGGTGACACAGTAACAGGGCCAAATATAAATGAAATTATATAAACATCCATTGAAACTAAACCTTTTAGATTTATATAGTTAACATAATATGACTGTAACATATGACAAAGTCTCACAACCTTCACATTAGTCAATAAGATGAATGACCTACATCATAATAAGATAAGATAAGATAAGATTTCGTTCGGATTTTTAACCCCGGAGGGTTAGCCACCCAGGATAACCCAAGAAAGTCAGTGCGTCATCGAGGACTGTCTAACTTATTTCCATTGTGGTCCTTAATCTTGTCCCCCAGGATGTGACCCACACCAGTCGACTAACACCCAGGATGCGACCCACACCAGTCCACTAACACCCAGGTACCTATTTGCTGATAGGTGAACAGGACAACAGGTGTAAGGAAACGTGTCGAAATGTTTCCACCCGCCGGGAATCGAACCCGGGCCCTCCGTGTGTGAAGCGGGAGCTTTAGCCACCAGGCCACCGGGCCTATACAAGAAAATTGCCTAAAAACATACATACGCCTCACTACAATCCCTCTTTAGTCATTGAAAAATAAAGAAAATCTTAAGCCTCCACTTACACTTAATAAATATTAATCAGCCTCTTCCACAGGATGAGCACATTATATAAAGAGACAAAACTCCATTTGTCAGGGTAATGCACGAAGGACAACCACAATATACCAAACAAAATAAAAAAGGTGTTTATCCTAACATAAACCGCCATAACACATTTCATAAATAACAACAACTTGACACCTCAAAACACGATACACATATCTCAAAACAAAATAACATTGAAAAGAATGGGTAAACTTGACCCTATTTCACGATAAACCTAACAATGACATAACGTACAGATAACACTCAGTACCAGGCTCAAAATATGAACTATATAAACATCCATTGAAACCAAACCTTTAGGTATATATATATATATATATATATATATATATATATATATATATATATATATATATATATATATATATATATATATATGTATGTATGTTACATAATATTACTGTGACAAAGGTGCAATTCAATAGAAAGAATGTTCACTATAAAATATATCCGTCAATCACAACCTTCACATTAGTCATATAAACGAGTGATCTACATCATAATTCCGTTAACACAAGTATATACTCTTTCCCAACTAACCCCCGATACAGGAAAATTCTCTAAAACATACATACGTTCCCCATTACAAAACTTTAATGAGTCATTGCAAATTTATGGAAGTCATTAGCCTTCCAGCCCTCATCAACAGGAGGAACACATTATATTGCGATACGACTATCGCACATGAAACATACCCAATAAAGGCAATATAAGTACAATCTACATAGACCCAAAAGCTCCTGCAAGGTCTTACACCTATAATCTTAACACCATTCACACTTAATATATTAAGCAGGTCATGACGACCCTGACACATTAATCACAGAATTCTACATACGTTACTACATAATTACTTGATTTCATCAACTTTGCTTTCTGTACCCACTTGCATGCTACATACACTTATGCCACACATCTACACTTTCTATACCCATACACCTCACTCTCACCTCCCCCAGGAGGCGACAACGCTGTGTCCCCCTGACTTCCCTCTTCAATGTTCACATCGCTATTTGGGCCTTGCGGACCTGCTGCGCAGTCGCTCCTGATTGAGTTGGCTTTTGCGCAGTTTACCTGTTTTCACTTGGATATCAAAATGGCGGAACGTACAGGACGGAGAATAAATACTATCTGCATTGAGCTGGTTCGTGGTACGTTAAGTGGAGATACGATGAACGTCCTTCTCCCTAGCATCATCAGGGATACATATGGTATTTCCAATGAGGAATTGTATGGCGTCGCTCTTAATGGTTTGACAAGAATCTTCGTGAAATTTGTATGAGCCGGCTTCTACACAAGAATTGTCGAGCATTACCAGGAACAACGCATGAGTGTGAATTCAGCGATGGATGTCGTTTTACATGACGTCTCTAAGTACTTCACATGGGTGAAGGTACGAAATGTACCCTTCGAGGCCACGGCATATGGTCTACAGGAGTTTTTCAGCAGTTATGGGACAGTGCATTCTGCAACCATGGGGGTTTGGAGGGATGGTCCGTATGAAGGGCTGCCGGAGGGTTCTTACACCCTTAAAATGTCTTTAACAAGGCCAATACCATCCTATGTTACGATGACCGGTTATAGAACACAGGTTTATGTGTACTATGCTGGTCAGAGGAAAACATGTTGTTTGTGTAGCTCTTATGAGCACATGGCAGCCCAGTGTCCTAGGAGGCAGGCTTCTCGAGTTCTGGGAACTCCAATTGTGATTCAGCAGCCGTGTGATTTGGTGCCTGGCTTTGGTGCCTCGGGAGGCCGGAGGACTGACCTCTGGAGCGAGGAGGTCAAATGGGAGGTGGCGGCGGCGGAGACGTAATGTGAAAACTGCAGTGAGTAAATCCCAGCGGCATAGGGGAAAGCCGCCCCTTCTATAAATTTCAGATGTGTCACACTTAATGTTAATGCCTCGTTGTGCTCCCGGTTTTCTGGTGTTTTCACGGTCGCTCTTACGTGCTAGAACTTTAATTTGTGTCATCAATCCTATACGATACATCCCTCTAGCGCCTGGAACCAATCTTGGGCGGAAAACATTATATACTGAGTAAAAAAAAAGGAGAATTGTGTGCACTACCTAACAGAGTTTACTGCCAGAGGGGAATCATAGGCCTGTCCCGTGTGGAAAAATAATAATAATTGAACTTTGTGTCAGAGGAAAGAAAGTCTCCCTGAAAGCATTGAGTATACATAGTGTATAGTGTATACTACAGTGGCTCCCTAGTATATTGATGATAAAGGCTAAAGTGTCATTTGAAAACAGGTGAATTTGTAAATGAAGTGATAAGCCTATAGAGGCAGGTGCCAGAAGTCGCCAGAAACTTACCACAGGTCAGCTGTTTTTAATAATCTTCCTGGCCTGCTAGTGTACTCGCATATAATCTAGTGATACCAGTGAATAGCAGAATACAGTGTTGTAGTAGCAACTAACCAGTATTATAATGGTACTTAGTGGAGTGGAGTGACTTTCATTAGTTTCTTTTTCTTGAAATACCAGACGTTACTGTGAATTTCATATAACCTGTAGTTACCAGCGGTCGCAATATACACAACGAGAAGCAATTATTACTACAGAAAAAGCGTCCTTCCTCCAAAATTTGCACCAGTCAACTATAGTGATAATATAGCATTTATTGTGGTGGAGACGGAAAAAAAAAAAAAAAAAAAAAATAGAGAAGCTAGATACAGCGACCGTTCGTCATTGTAGGAGCTGCCAGATATCACCGGCTCTTCAACACGCAAGTTGTACTTTTGTATCAATCAAATCACATATTACTCGGGTAGATAATTTCCAGTAGATCCTTCATGTGTTAGCTCAAATCACCGACCAGTATGGTTTAAATAAGTGACCCACTGATCAGATCAGATAGACTGGTCCGAACCCTTGACTGGTCCGAACCCTTGACTGGTCCGAACCCTTGACTGGTCCGAACCCTTGACTGGTCCGAACCCTTGACTGGTCCGAACCCTTGACTGGTCCGAACCCTGGACTGGTTTCAAACGGTTTCGTTGTGCACCACCTAGCAGGTTATTAATAGAATATTCAAGAGGTTGCTAGTAAAATTGCAGTAAATCAACCATTCAAATCATTATGAAGCTGTGTGTAGTCTGTGGTCAGTCAAACAAACGGGCTTCCACATGCATAAATTGTCATTTCTGTGGAAATTGGTGTCACGCCCCTTGTGCAGATATCCAAGAACTAGCTACAAGCAGTATTAAAACAGGGAAGTGTTTTTGGGTATGCCCAAATGAGATAAATCTGTGGACTAAAATCACAAGGGTATTAAAAGAGGTCAACATCAAAGCTGCTTTCATAGAAAACCTGGAAGTTTTCTACAACAGATGGGAACATAAAAAGTCCGGGCTGAATGGTACTGCCCTTGATACTGGCCATGTAGTCAGAAACTGTAAGGCTGGAGATGATGTCCTGGTAGTCAGTAAATGGGGGGCTGATAGTGCTGTCATGGGAGACAGTAATGGGGAAGCTGGAGGTGCTGTCCTGGGAGACAGTAATGGTGAAGCTGGAGGTGCTGTCCTGGGAGACAGTAATGGTGAAGCTGGAGATGCTGTCCTGGGAGACAGTAATGGGGAAGCTGGAGATGCTGTCCTGGGAGACAGTAATGGTGAAGCTGGAGATTTTGTCCAGGTAGTCGGGAATTATACGCAGGAAGGAATACATATAAATGACCCCATAGGGGACAGGAGCCATAGTAGGGAAACAAGTGTAGTCAAAGATAAGATAAAACCAATATTGCAAACTAGAAATACCGCAGGAAATAGCAAACAAGAGGACTCCACTAGCAATAGTGAGGATATATTACCAAAAACAAATGGTGGGAGCTCCATTGTTGGTGCTAGGGAGGATAGAAGTAAGACAGGGAAACATGCACCAACAGGGAATACAGTCACAGAAACCCAAGGCAAACGGAAACCAAGCCTGTGCACATACTATGCACTCGGTATCTGCTGGCATGGGAAATCTGGAAAAACAGATGGGACGTGCAACTATGACCACCCTAGGAAATGCCATGCCCATATGACAACAGGAAAATGCAAACTCCCTTCCTGTAAGCTTTTTCACCCTGAACTGTGTACCTCTTCAGTACAGGAAAGACTGTGCTATAACTTAAATTGCCAGGCATACCATCTAAAGGGGACAAAAAGATACAAAACATCCAGGCCATGGGAAAACCTGGGTAGCCACAGCCACTCAAGAGGGAGAGGTTTTTTAGTGCCAGGAAGGAAAAAAAACTGGCAGGAAATGGCAGAAATCGTACACCAAATCCAGTCATTCCTGGAGTGGAACCACAGTCGATGGCCTCCACTCCAAACCAACAGATACAGATACTAATGCCGGAAAAAAAATCCCCCCCCAGTACCAACAATACCACCAGTCCGATAACATTCTTCTTTGCAAATATACAGGGTCTAAAGCCAGCAACAAACAACAAAATACCTTTCATCCGTGGACTGCTTGCAGAGGCAAAGGCAATGTTCGCGGCTTTCACTGAGACCCACATAAAGGATCATTTGGACAACGAAATATGGATCCCAGGTTACAACCTATACAGATGTGACAGAGTGAACAGGCAAAAGGGGGGGGTTGGCCTGTACATTGCAGAGTCACTTGTTTGCACAGAACTGCTAAATGCCTCAAATGATGTAGTGGAAGTTTTAGCAGTAAAGGTCGAGAACCAAAACCTAGTCATTGTGATAGTCTACAAGCCTCCGGATGCAACATCCCAGCAATTCCAGGAACAGCTGTTAAAAATTGACCACTGTCTGGAAAACCTTCCAGCTCCTGCACCCAACATCTTGCTCCTGGGGGATTTCAACTTAAGGCACCTAAAATGGAGGAATATAGCAAATAATATTGTTGCAGTAATAACACCAGGAGGCAGCTCTGATGAAAACTCACACTCAAGCGAGCTTTTAAATCTCTGCACAAAATTCAATTTAAACCAGCAAATAATAGAGCCTACTAGACTGGAGAATACACTAGACCTCATCTTCACTAACAATGATGATCTGATAAGAAATATCACCATATCAAAAACAATATACTCAGATCACAACATAATTGAGGTTCAGTCATGTATGCGCGGAGCCCCAGACCGACAAAATGAGATTAGTCACGAGGGAGCATTCACCAAATTCAACTTCAATAACAAAAACATAAAGTGGGACCAAGTAAACCAAGTCCTAACCGATATAAGCTGGGAAGATATACTAAGCAACACAGACCCCAACTTATGCCTAGAACAGATTAACTCGGTGGCACTCGATGTATGCACAAGGCTTATTCCTCAAAGAAAAAGGAGGAGTAGATGTAAAACAGAAAGAGACAGGCGCTCCCTTTACAGGCGACGGAAAAGAATAACAGAGCGGCTAAAAGAGGTCAATATATCTGAAATGCGTAGGGAGACACTGGTCAGAGAAATAGCAAGCATCGAACTTAAGCTAAAAGAATCCTTTAGGAGTCAGGAATCGCGGGAAGAACTAAAAGCCATAAATGAAATCGAAAGAAACCCAAAGTATTTCTTCTCCTATGCCAAATCAAAATCGAGAACAACGTCCAGTATTGGGCCCCTACTTAAACAAGATGGGTCCTACACAGATGACAGCAAGGAAATGAGTGAGCTACTCAAGTCCCAATATGACTCAGTTTTTAGCAAGCCGCTAACCAGACTGAGAGTCGAAGATCAAAATGAATTTTTTATGAGAGAGCCACAAAATTTGATTAACACAAGCCTATCCGATGTTATCCTGACGCCAAATGACTTCGAACAGGCGATAAATGACATGCCCATGCACTCTGCCCCAGGGCCAGACTCATGGAACTCTGTGTTCATCAAGAACTGCAAGAAGCCCCTATCACGAGCCTTTTCCATCCTATGGAGAGGGAGCATGGACACGGGGGTCGTCCCACAGTTACTAAAAACAACAGACATAGCCCCACTCCACAAAGGGGGCAGTAAAGCAACAGCAAAGAACTACAGACCAATAGCACTAACATCCCATATCATAAAAATCTTTGAAAGGGTCCTAAGAAGCAAGATCACCACCCATCTAGAAACCCATCAGTTACACAACCCAGGGCAACATGGGTTTAGAACAGGTCGCTCCTGTCTGTCTCAACTATTGGATCACTACGACAAGGTCCTAAATGCACTAGAAGACAAAAAGAATGCAGATGTAATATATACAGACTTTGCAAAAGCCTTCGACAAGTGTGACCATGGCGTAATAGCGCACAAAATGCGTGCTAAAGGAATAACAGGAAAAGTCGGTCGATGGATCTATAATTTCCTCACTAACAGAACACAGAGAGTAGTCGTCAACAGAGTAAAGTCCGAGGCAGCTACGGTGAAAAGCTCTGTTCCACAAGGCACAGTACTCGCTCCCATCTTGTTCCTCATCCTCATATCCGACATAGACAAGGATGTCAGCCACAGCACCGTGTCTTCCTTTGCAGATGACACCCGAATCTGCATGACAGTGTCTTCCATTGCAGACACTGCAAAGCTCCAGGCGGACATCAACCAAATCTTTCAGTGGGCTGCAGAAAACAATATGAAGTTCAACGATGAGAAATTTCAATTACTCAGATATGGTAAACATGAGGAAATTAAATCTTCATCAGAGTACAAAACAAATTCTGGCCACAAAATAGAGCGAAACACCAACGTCAAAGACCTGGGAGTGATCATGTCGGAGGATCTCACCTTCAAGGACCATAACATTGTATCAATCGCATCTGCTAGAAAAATGACAGGATGGATAATGAGAACCTTCAAAACTAGGGAGGCCAAGCCCATGATGACACTCTTCAGGTCACTTGTTCTATCTAGGCTGGAATATTGCTGCACACTAACAGCACCTTTCAAGGCAGGTGAAATTGCCGACCTAGAAAATGTACAGAGAACTTTCACGGCGCGCATAACGGAGATAAAACACCTCAATTATTGGGAGCGCTTGAGGTTCCTAAACCTGTATTCCCTGGAATGCAGGAGGGAGAGATACATGATTATATACACCTGGAAAATCCTAGAGGGACTAGTACCGAACTTGCACACGAAAATCACTCACTACGAAAGCAAAAGACTTGGCAGACGATGCACCATCCCCCCAATGAAAAGCAGGGGTGTCACTAGCACGTTAAGAGACCATACAATAAGTGTCAGGGGCCCGAGACTGTTCAACTGCCTCCCAGCACACATAAGGGGGATTACCAACAGACCCCTGGCAGTCTTCAAGCTGGCACTGGACAAGCACCTAAAGTCAGTTCCTAATCAGCCGGGCTGTGGCTCGTACGTTGGTTTGCGTGCAGCCAGCAGCAACAGCCTGGTTGATCAGGCTCTGATCCACCAGGAGGCCTGGTCACAGACCGGGCCGCGGGGGCGTTGACCCCCGGAACTCTCTCCAGGTAAACTCCAGGTAGCAGTGGTGGTAAAGGAGACCAGCCCCTTGCGTGCCATCAATTGAAAGGTGGGGTAGCAGTGGCGGTAAAGGAGACCAGCCCCTTGTGTGTCATCGGATGGGAAGAGGGGGCTGGGAGGGTCGTGAGGGTGGATGGTGTCTGGGGTGAGAGTCGAGCTAGTTTCGTAGGAGTTTACATGCCAGCAACTAGTAATACCAGGGTAAAAGTAGATTTTGTCAGGGAGGTATTGCTGTATCACTTGAGAGGTTTGCCTGCTATAACAGTAATAGGAGGTGATTGGAATTGTGTGATTCGGAGTGGTGATGTCGAACCGAGAGGGGCGGGTTGTGTGTTGAGTGTTCTGAGGGATGTATTGCGAGATATTGGGGTTGTTGATGTGGTGGGGAGGGGGGGGGGGATACCTAGTGGAGCACACGTTCGTCCGTAGGGGATATGAGGCGTGATTGGACAGAATCTATATTAAGCAGGGTATAGATGTTGTGAGGGTGCAAGCCTTTGATGTGGGGTTTTCTGATCACAGGGCGGTAATAGCAGATCTGATGTGGGATGGAGTGGTGCGTATTTATTCTGGGTACTGGAAATTAAATGTTAGGCTTCTTAAGGAGGAGGGGGAGGGGCCTATTTTCAGTGATTGGTGGTTGCATTTTTGGGAGGCTAGGGACAGGGAGATAGATCTGTTAAATTGGTGGGAAATGCAGGCCAAACCTAAAATAGCGAATTTTTTTAAGGTTAGGGGACGAGAAGAGGCGAGGTGGCGTTTTGGGTTGCAAAATTATCTGGAGGGACAGTTGCAAGACTGTTATGCTGGGGGAGGTGGTAGGAGGGATGACATGGCCAGTCTTCGGAGTAGAATAGCTGAATTACACAATGATAGGTTTGATGCAATTAGGGTTAGAGCGGGGTTAGAGGATGTATTGTGGGGTGATAAGCCGTCCGGGTTAGTTTTACATAAATTTCGAGACCGGCAGAGAGTAACCACCATTCTACAATTGGAGACAAGCCCTGGGGTGGGAGGGTATCCAGAGGGTCGGGTTCTATCCAAGACGGAAAGTATGAGTCTCTATACTGATAGTTGGTTTAGGGAGAAATGGAGTTGGAGGGAGGGGGGTTCCTGGGAGGGTATTTTTGGAGGGGGGTCCATAGTGTTTTAAGTGAGCAGGATGGAGTGGGGTTGGAGGGTGGTATAAGCGAGGTTGAGGTGGAAGAGGCAGTTTTCGGGATGAGTACCGGGAAAACACCAGGGATAGACGGTATGCCAAATGATTTTTATAGAGCACATTGGGGGTGTATTAGGCAATGCTTTGTTAGGGTATTGGATCATATGTTAATTAGTGGGAAGTTAGGCACATCGCAAAGTACGGGTGTCATAGTTTTGGTGCCAAAGAAGAGGGGAGGAAGAGAGTTGAGTGCTTACCGAGCAATATCTCTGATGTGCGCAGATTACAAGGTTTTTGCGAAAATTTTGGGTAATAGACTGAAGAAGGTCATGGGGTCGGTGATACATGGGGGACAGTTTGGAATCCCGGGGAGGAGTATGTGGGTAGGTCATGGACGTATTAGGGATTTCCTTGAGGGTAGTAGTAAGGGAGGTATTCTAGGTCTGGATTGGGAGAAAGCTTATGATTATGTGGATAGGGAATTTTTTATTGAGAGTATGGTGAGAATGGGGTTTGGAGGGAGGGTGGTAGGATGGGTGAGGACATTGTATATGGATGCATCGATGAGAGTACAGGTAAATGGTAGGTTGGGTAGTCCTGTAAGCATGGGGAGGGGTTTAAGGCAGGGGTGTCCAATCTCCCAAATACTCTTTCCATGTATGCAGAATCCTTTCTATGTTCTGGTTGATGGTGGGATGGGAAGGATGGGGGAGAGTGGAGGCTTTTGTGGGAATATTGTTGGTTATGTAGATGATACAACTGTTTTACTTAATGAGATAGAAGATTTAAGTAAAGTGGGAATGGTACTTGAGATTTTCGAGAATGCTACTGGGATGAGAGTTAATAAGCAGAAATCATGGTTGCTGGAGGTAGGCGCTTGGGTAGGCTGGACCTTGGGGGAGGAGTTTGGCTGGATAACTGTAGAAAGGCTAAATATTTGTGGGATTTTGTATTTGGTAGATGCACAGGAGAGCAGGAGAGTTAATTCAGAAATGGTAATGGACAGAGCTTTGAGTAGGCTCAGGAGTCTATGGGCCGGGGACATAACCTTGCATCAAAGGGTTGTGGTGGTAAATACGCTGATTTATAGTAAGGTGTGGGGAGTAACGGAAATTTATCCCTTACGAAGTCAGGATATTATGGAATTACAAAGAAGAGTACTAAGGTATGTGTGGGGTTTTGGGAGGGCGTGGTTGGGCAAAGATGTGGTAATGACTGCGGTAAGACAGGGAAGATTGGGATTGATGGCATTAGGGTCTAGGGTGAAGGCGCTATATGTGAAGCAGAGGTATATTCGGGCAGCGGGGGAAAGGGGTCTTCGGTGGGGGAGGTGATGGGGATATCCGCAAATGGTGGGGTGGCAGGGACTTAGTGGAGTGTGAAGATATGTTGAGGTTTATGCTAAAGGTTCGCAATGTTAAAAAACTCAAGGTAAAACGGTTGGTGGGTGTGGGTCGTCGTCAGGAATCAATGCAAGGGATGGCAGTGTATCCCACATATGATTGGAGAGTGATATGGGTGGAATTTAGTAAACTGAGAATATAGGCAAGAGCGAGGGAATTAGTATATAGATTTCTTATGGGGACGTTAGCATCGAAAGAGGTGCTAAGACGAATGGGTTTTGTGAGAGAGGCGTCATGCAGTTTTTGTGGGGAAGTTGAAACTGCTTTCCATGTAGTATATTTTTGTTCTGCTTTGGAGGTGGTAAGATTGTGGTTAAAGAGGGGTTTCCTTTTATTGGGGGGGGGTCAGATATCACCTCTTAAGGCTTTAATGTTAGATATGGGAGGGATGCCCAACGAGGTGGGGAGAGCTATCAGATACGTAATAGTTGATTACTTGTATGTCTCTTGGGGGATGAGGGAGGTGGAGGGAAACATTAGGATAAAAGTGTTGGCGGCGTGTTTTTATAGGACAGCGTGTAGGAACAAACAGTTATATGAGGGAAGGTGGGAAACTAGTTTTATATCGTGGACTTACTGTTGAATGTCTACTCAGCTTGGTGATGGGGTGAGAGACAAGGGGTTGGTCTCTTCAGTGGTGTGTCCTCTTGGAGTGATTGGATACCTGATGAGGAAGGTTGACTGATTGCAAGGTGTTTGATGTGGGTAAAGTTTATTTGCAGGGAGCCGTCGGGGGCTTCGGGGTATGTAGACCTTATGAATTTTGTAAAACCACAGAGTTAAAAGTTGTATGTGATTTTCTGCTTTTTTTTCTTTTATTGTTATAAGAACCACTTTATATAGGGGTTTATATTCATATGAATATGTGAGGATATGTTTTATATATTCGAATCTGATGATAGCTTTATCCTTGTCATACGTCTTTTTTTTATCGTATTGAAGGGGTACATTATGAACTATGTACGAGAATACATAAGTATTTTATGGGGTTTATGTATACCCTTCATTTTGTATGGAAGGTCATATTATATATTGAGTGTTAATCGGTAACATTAACTTTGTGTGTGTGTGTTGGTGTGTTTGTGGGAACCAATGCCTTAGGTATAGTTCTATTATTGGATGTAATATATTTTTAGTATATTTGGTGACTAGTCATTTAGCGTTTTATTTCTATGTATAATCCAGTTTGTTCTGTATGAACACATGTGCACATACACGTATGTGTGTATATGCATGCGTATATATATACATATATATATGATTGTAGGACTTGTTCCTACATGTTTTATAATGACACCGACTGTTTGTTTGGAAGTCGGTATGTTTTTTTTTTTCCATAAATTGGTTGGGTTATTTCAGTAGAATTTTGTTATATCAATGTGTTAAAATGTATTTTGTGTGTACCTGACATTGTCTGTCACTTCTGTTATTGGATGTTATATATTTAGTTTATTTAGTAATAAGTCATTTTGCGTATTTTTTCGTGTATAATCCAGTCTGTTCTGTAAGAACACATGTGCACATACATGTATGTGTATATGTGCATGTGTATGTATATACATATATACATGATTATAGGACTTATTACTGAGTAATTGAAATTTCTCATCGTTGAACTTCATATTGTTTTCTGCAGCCCACTGAAAGATTTGGTTGATGTCTGCCTGGAGCTTTGCAGTGTCTGCAATGGAAGACACTGTCATGCAGATTCGGGTGTCATCTGCAAAGGAAGACACGGTGCTGTGGCTGACATCCTTGTCTATGTCGGATATGAGGATGAGGAACAAGATGGGAGCGAGTACTGTGCCTTGTGGAACAGAGCTTTTCACCGTAGCTGCCTCGGACTTTACTCTGTTGACGACTACTCTCTGTGTTCTGTTAGTGAGGAAATTATAGATCCATCGACCGACTTTTCCTGTTATTCCTTTAGCACGCATTTTGTGCGCTATTACGCCATGGTCACACTTGTCGAAGGCTTTTGCAAAGTCTGTATATATTACATCTGCATTCTTTTTATCTTCTAGTGCATTTAGGACCTTGTCGTAGTGGTCCAATAGTTGAGACAGACAGGAGCGACCTGTTCTAAACCCATGTAGTCGGTATGTTTTTTTTTCCGTAAACTGGTTGGGTTTATATTCAGTAGAATTTTGTTATATCAATGTGTTAAAATGTATTTTGTTTTTTGTGTGTGTACTGACATTGTCTGCCACGGTTTTTTGATTTGCTACTTGTCGGCTTGTGTTTTTTTCTTATTATGGTTTATGTGTATGTTGCTTTTAAATAAAATAAAAAAATAAAAAACTTCCCTCTTCTCATATGTAATCCCCAAACCCCCCCCTTACTCACTCAGCCCAAGTCGCAGAGTCATGAAAAACCTTAACGTTAACATTCTATACCCTTCCGAAAAATCCTTCACCCACCTCCTCCCATACAGTTCTCTGTTACGACACATCGTACGATAAACCGTTACCACTAGTACCCGCCTCCACACCTCACAAACCCCCCTCCCCCTCATCACCCACGATATATATATATATAATCCACCATTATATAATCCAAAGCTCTTGTGACACCCTCGTCGAACCCTCCCACATCTAGGCTTAGTGCACACAGAACCGACACCCCTCGGCCCCCCACCCTCTGTACCACCTTATTTAACCAATATCTAACACCTTCCAGTCCCTCACAAAAGTATATTGCATGAAACGCCGTCTCATCCCCACCACAGATTCCGCACCTCCCGCCCACAATTACCCTTCTGCTTCTTAGTATCTCCCCCGATGGTAGTATGCCATGCAGAAAACGATATGTTACCTCCCTCACCCTAGGCTTTAACTTCAGCTTGCTAAACCTTTACCAAATACTCTTCCATGCGTACGTGGGGAACAATCCCTCAACTGGTACAACAATCCTCCCTGCAAGCAACCTACACAAAACCCCTATTCGAATTTTCCTGGTTCTCTAACCAACATCAAAGCCCTCAAAACAGTTTCACATTCCCTCAATTCCATACCACCATACAACTTACCCAACCTACCATGTACTTTTTTCAGCTGCCCCCCCTCATTCCTTCGCGCAAAACCTCCGATTTAAAAAACACACATTTAACCCTCCTTCTCAGATCCATCAACTCGAACCCACCCTGGCACACAGGTAAGATAACAACCTCTCTCCTCAGTCAATCGCACCCTGAACCCCACTAAAATTTAAATACCCGTCTCAGAATTACCACAATCGCCGTCCCTGTTATTGGGAACACAGCTGCTAAGTGCTAAACCTTACCATACAATAATACATTTATTACAATCACTCTTTGCGCAAGAGTCAGATGATGAGATCACAATGCACCCGGACACCCCAGGATCCTTTCCATCAATCTATTTGAGTTTTCCTCTTGAGCAGCATCCAAGTCATCCTTATTACCTGGAGTTTACCTGGAGAGAGTTCCGGGGGTCAACGCACCCGCGGCCCGGTCTGAGACCAGGCCTCCTGGTGGATCAGAGCCTGATCAACCAGGCTGTTGCTGCTGGCTGCACGCAAACCAACATACGAGCCACAGCCCGGCTGATCCGGAACTGACTTTAGGTGCTTGTCCAGTGCCAGCTTGAAGACTGCCAGGGGTCTGTTGGTAATCCCCCTTATGTGTGCTGGGAGGCAGTTGAACAGTCTCGGACCCCTGACACTTATTGTATGGTCTCTTAACGTGATACCACAAATTTTTAAAGACACTGTTTGTTTCCTCACAACGTTACATCTCCCCCCACCTACACCCAATCACCCAACCCCATGACCATTGACTTCTCACTATTTACCTGCATCCCTGTTGCACTTCCAAACAATTGCACAATATCATCCAAAACCCCCAATGCCATCCCTTCCCAAACCAGGACTGTTGTATCATCTACATATCCTATTATTCCAGGCCACACTTTCCCTACGTCCCCCACACCCCCACTCGTGTTACATACACAACACTCAACTATTCTATAGAAGGGGTCCTGAATGCACGCAAACAATATTTGTGACATAGGACACCCCTTAACAGGAACGGCGATCACGAGTATTCTTGGCATGAAGTTCAAATTCTTGTGGGGTTCAGGGTGTAACTGGTTGTGAAGGGAGGTAGTGGCATTGCTGGTATGTAAGGGAGGGTTGGGTTTGTTGGACTTGAGAAAGCGCGTGAAATGTGTGTTCATTAAGAGGGAAGTGATGCGTGGAGGTGGATGGGGGGGACAGCTAGATAAGGTACATGATCTGGAGTTTACCTGGAGAGAGTTCCGGGGGTCAACGCCCCCGCGGCCCGGTATGTGACCAGGCCTCCTGGTGGATCAGAGCCTGATCAACCAGGCTGTTACTGCTGTCTGCATGCAAACCAACTTACGAGCCACAGCCCAGCTGGTCAGGAACCGACTTTAGGTGCTTGTCCAGTGCCAGCTTGAAGACTGCCAGGGGTCTGTTGGTAATCCCCCTTATGTATGCTGGGAGGCAGTTGAACAGTCTCGGGCCCCTGACACTTATTGTATGGTCTCTTAACGTGCTAGTGACACCCCTGCTTTTCATTGGGGGGATGTTGCATCGTCTGCCAAGTCTTTTGCTTTCGTAGTGAGTGATTTTCGTGTGCAAGTTCAGTACTAGTCCCTCTAGGATTTTCCAGGTGTATATAATCATGTATCTCTCCCGCCTGCATTCCAGGGAATACAGGTTTAGAAACCTCAAGCGCTCCCAGCAATTGAGGTGTTTTATCTCCATTATGCGTGCTGTGAAGGTTCTCTGTACATTTTCTAGGTCAGCAATTTCACCTGCCTTGAAAGGTGCTATTAGTGTGCAGCAATATTCCAGCCTAGATAGAACAAGTGACCTGAAGAGTGTCATCATGGGCTTGGCCTCCCTAGTTTTGAAGGTTCTTATTATCCATCCTGTCAATTTTCTAGCAGATGCGCTTGATACAATGTTATGGTCCATGAAGGTGAGATCCTCCGGCATGATCACTCCCAGGTCTTTGACGTTGGTGTTTCGCTCTATTTTGTGGCCAGAATTTGTTTTGTACTCTGATGAAAATTTAAATTCCTCGTGTTTACCATATCTGAGTAATTGAAATTTCTCATCGTTGAACTTCATATTGTTTTCTGCAACCCACTGAAAGATTTGGTTGATGTCCGCCTGGAGCCTTGCAGTGTCTGCAGTGGAAGACACTGTCATGCAGATTCGGGTGCCATCTGCAAAGGAAGACACGGTGCTGTGGCTGACATCCTTGTCTATGTCAGATACAAGGATGAGGAACAAGATGGGAGCAAGTACTGTGCCTTGTGGAACAGAGCTTTTCACCGTAGCTGCCTCGGACTTTACTCTGTTGACTACTACTCTCTGTGTTCTGTTAGTTAGGAAATTATAGATCAATCGACCAACTTTTCCTGTTATTCCTTTAGCACGCATTTTGTGCGCTATTACACCATGGTCACACTTGTCGAAGGGTTTTGCAAAGTCTGTATATATTACATCTGCATTCTTTTTGTCTTCTTGTGCATCTAGAACCTTGTCGTAGTGATCCAATAGTTGAGACAAACAGGAGCGACCTGTTCTAAACCCATGTTGCCCTGGGTTGTGTAACTGATGGGTTTCTAGATGGGTGGTGATCTTGCTTCTTAAGACCCTTTCAAAGATTTTTATGATATGGGATGTTAGTGCTATCGGTCTGTAGTTCTTTGCTGTTGTTTTACTGCCCCCTTTGTGGAGTGGGGCTATGTCTGTTATTTTTAGTAACTGTGGGACGACCCCCGTGTCCATGCTCCCTCTCCATAGGATGGTAAAGGCTCGTGATAGGGGCTTCTTGCAGTTGTTAATGAACACAGAGTTCCATGAGTCTGGCCCTGGGGCAGAGTGCATGGGCATGTCATTTATCGCCTGTTCGAAGTCATTTGGCGTCAGGATAACATCGAATAGGCTTGTGTTAACCAAATTCTGTGGCTCTCCCATAAAAAATTCATTTTGATCTTCGACTCTCAGTCTGGTTAGCGGCTTGCTAAAAACTGAGTCATATTGGGACTTGAGTAGCTCGCTCATTTCCTTGCTGTCATCTGTGTAGGACCTATCTTGTTTAAGTAGGGGCCCAATACTGGACGTTGTTCTCGACTTAGATTTGGCATAGGAGAAGAAATACTTTGGGTTTCTTTCGATTTCATTTATTGCTTTCAGTTCTTCTCGCGATTCCTGACTCCTATAAGATTCCTTTAGCTTATGTTCGATGCTTGCTATTTCTCTGACCAGTGTCTCCCTACGCATTTCAGATATATTGACCTCTTTTAGCCGCTCTGTTATTCTTTTCCATCGCCTGTAAAGGGAGCGCCTGTCTCTTTCTATTTTACATCTACTCCTCCTTTTTCTTAGAGGAATAAGCCTTGTGCATACATCGAGTGCCACCAAATTAATCTGTTCTAGGCATAAGTTGGGGTGTGTGTTGCTTAGTATATCTTCCCAGCTTATATCGGTTAGGACTTGGTTTACTTGGTCCCACTTTATGTTTTTGTTATTGAAGTTGAATTTGGTGAATGCTCCCTCATGACTAATCTCATTATGTTGGTCTGGGGCTCCGCGCATACATGTCTGAACCTCAATTATGTTGTTATCCGAGTATATTGTTTTTGATATGGTGACATTTCTTATCAGATCATCATTGTTAGTGAAGATGAGGTCTAATGTATTCTCCAGTCTAGTAGGCTCTATTATTTGCTGGTTTAAATTGAATTTTGTGCAGAGATTTTAAAGCTCGTGTGAGTGTGAGTTTTCTTCAGCGCTGCCTCCTGGTGTTATTACTGCAACAATATTATTTGCTATATTCCTCCATTTTAGGTGCCTTAAGTTGAAATCCCCCAGGAGCAAGATGTTGGGTGCAGGAGCTGGCAGATTTCCCAGACAGTGGTCAATTTTTAACAGCTGTTCCTGGAATTGCTGGGATGTTGCATCCGGAGGCTTGTAGACTACCACAATGACTAGGTTTTGGTTCTCGATCTTTACTGCTAAAACTTCCACTACATCATTTGAGGCATTAAGCAGTTCTGTGCAAACAAGTGACTCTGCAATGTACAGGCCAACCCCCTCCTTTTGCCTCTTCACTCTGTCACATCTGTATAGGTTATAACCTGGGATCCATATTTCGTTGTCCAAGTGATCCTTTATGTGGGTCTCAGTGAAAGGCGCGAACATTGCCTTTGCCTCTGCAAGCAGTCCACGGATGAAAGGTATTTTGTTGTTTGTTGCTGGCTTTAGACCCTGTATATTTGCAAAGAAGAATGTCATCGGACTGGTTGTATTGTTGGTACTGTGGTTTTTTTTTTTTTTTACTGGCATTAGTATCTGTATCTGTTGGTTTGGAGTGGAGGCCATCGACTGTGGTTCCACTCCAGGAATGACTGGATTTGGTGTACGATTTCTGCCATTTCCTGCCAGTTTTTTTTTCCTTCCTGGCACTAAAAAACCTCTCCCTCTTGAGTGGCTGTGGCTACCCAGGTTTTTCCATGGCCTGGATGTTTTGTATCCTTTTGTCCCCTTTAGATGGTGTGCCTGGCAATTTAAGTTATAGCACAGTCTTTCCTGTACTGAAGAGGTATACATTTCAGGGTGAAAAAGCTTACAGGAAGGGAGTTTGCATTTTCCTGTTGTCATATGGGCATGGCATTTTCTAGGGTGGTCATAGTTGCACGTCCCGTCTGTTTTTCCAGATTTCCCATGCCAGCAGATACCAAGTGCATAGTATGTGCACAGGCTTGGTTTTCGTTTGCCTTGTGTTTCTGTGACTGTATTCCCTGTTGGTGCATGTTTAGCTGTCTTATTCCTATCCTCCCTAGCACCAACAATTGAGCTCCCACCAGTTGTTTTTGGTAATATATCCTCACTATTGCTAGTGGAGTCCTCTTGTTTGCTATTTCATGTGGTATTTCTAGTATCTTTGACTACACTTGTTTCCCCACTACGGCTCCTGTCCCCTATGAGGTCATTTATATGTATTCCTTCCTGCGTATAATTCCCGACTAACTGAACAAAATGTCCAGCTTCACCATTACTGTCTCCCAGGACAGCATCTCCAGCTTCACAATTACTGTCTCCCAGGACAGCACTATCAGCCCCACATTTACTGACTACCAGGACATCACCTCCAGCCTTACAGTTTCTGACTACATGGCCAGTATCAAGGGCAGTACCATTCAGCCCAGACTTTTTATGTTCCTCATCTGTTGTAGAAAGCTTCCAGGTTTTCTATGAAAGCAGCTTTGATGTTATCCTCTTTTAATACCCTTGTGGTTTTAGTCCACAGATCTATCTCATTTGGGCATACCCAAAAACACATCCCTGTTTTAATACTGCTTGTAGCTAGTTCTTGGATATCTGCACAAGGGGCGTGACACCAATTTCCACAAAAATGACGATTTATCCATGTGGAAGCCCGTTTGTTTGATTGATTGCAGACTACACAGAGCTTCATAATGATTTGAATGGTTGATTTACTGTAATTCTACTAGCAACCTCTTGAATACTCTATTAATAACCTCCTTAAATGAAGCTCTAGCTATTTGTATTTCTATTTCTAACTGTACTTGTATATTGGACAGCTTACCGTGTACGTTCCTGATTTATATTTATTGTTTGTGTTTGATAAGGGCGCCTACAACCCCATCCGTTTACAGTCTGCTTTATTGTCCAACGAATCCGTTTGAAACCAGTCAAGGGTTCGGACCAGTCGAGGGTTCGGAACCAGTCTGATCTGATCAGTGGGTCACTTATTTAAAACATACTGGTCGGTGATTTGGGCTAACACATGAAGAATCTACTGGAAATTATCTACCCAAGTAATATGTGATTTGATTGATACAAAAGTATAACTTGCGTGCTGAAGAACCGGTGATTGCTGGCAGCTCCTACAATGACGAACGGTCGAGCCTCAACCCGTGTTTATCAATCGCTGTATCTAGCTTTTCTAGGTTTTTTCCGTCTCCACCACAATAAATGCTATATTATCACTATAGTTGACTGGTGGAAATTTTGGAGGAAGGTCGCTTTTTCTGTAGTAATAATTGCTTCTCGTTGTGTGTATTGCGACCGCTGGTAACTACAGGTTATATGAGATTCATAGTATACGTCTGGTATTTCAAGAAAAAAGAAACTAATGAAAGTCACTCCACTCCACTAAGTACCATTATAATACTGGTTAGTTGCTACTACAACACTGTATTCTGCTATTCACTGATATCACTAGATTATATGCGATGTACACTAGCAGGCCAAGAAGATTATATGCGAGGTACACTAGCAGGCCACGAAGATTATATGTGAGGTACACTAGCAGGCCAGGAAGATTATTAAAACAGCTGACCTGTGTGGCAAGTTTCTGGCGACTTCTGGCAGCTGCCTCTATAGGCTTATCACTTCATTTACAAATTCACCTGTTTTCAAATGACACTTTAGCCTTTATCATCTATATACTAGGGAGCCACTGTAGTATACACTATGCTCTGTGTATACACAATGTTATCAGAGAGACTTTCTTTCCTCTGACAAAGAAAAGTTCTATTATTATTATTTTGCACACGGCACACAGGCCTATGATTCCCCTCTGGCAGTAAGCTCTGCTAGGTAGTGCACACTAATTCTCCTTTTTACATTAGCTGCCTGACTGCGGTGGAGCGCGGTTGTGCTCGGCACCCCTCTGCTGTTTGTCAGGAGAGCTCTCATAGCAACAATATGGCGCTGAGTATCCGACGTAGGGTGAACACTGTCGGCGTTGAGCTGCTTCGTGGGGCGACTTCCCCCTCTACGGCGCAGGTGTTACTTCCGACGATCATCAGGGAAATGTACGGAGTACAGGATGATGAAGTTTATGGTGTGGCCCTGAATGGGGCCTATCGTCTATTCGTCAAGTTAAATTCGACGGCTGTGTACGAGTCGTTAGTGACGAAATTTGAGCATGTGAGTATTGATGTAACTCCAGCTGTCAAAGTGCGACTCATAGACGTCTCTCGCCACTATACGTGGGTGAAGTTGCGAAATGTCCCCTTCGAGGCTGACGAGGAATACTTACGAAAGGTGTTTGCAGCTTATGGTATCGTGCATCTGGCAACCCAAGGCAAGTGGGTGGCAGGTGCATACATGGGACGTCTGGAGGGTACATTCTCCCTCAAAATGACACTGAGGCACCCGATCCCGTCATACGTCATGATGCCGGAGTTTAGGACCCAAATTCTAGTGGCGTATGCTGGGCAGCGACGAACATGCAGGTTGTGTGGGGAGTATGATCATATGGCGGCGACGTGTGGGAGGCAGTGGAGGGCGCCGGCGCAAACAGGTGGAGCACCAGTTACAGGTGTGGATGTCATTGAGGAGAATTCCAAAGGAAAACGAGGAGATGGCCGTCTGTGGAGTGAAATTGTAGAAGAGTCTCTTGTGGTGCATGATGGGCGAGGCACGAGTTGTGTGGAGCCAAAAATGGCCACTTTGCCGGTGACGGGGGAGGAAGTGCTAATTCAGCAGGAGGTGCGGGAGCTGGAGGAGGAGCTCGACGAGGTATTGAAAACTTTACCTTCTTCGGGCGAGGATAATGGCTTGGTCCGTGAAATGGTGCCTGAGTTGAAAGGAGAGTGTGGCGGGACAGGCACGAGAAGGAAGGAGGACAACTGCAGGCACAGAGAGGAGTCACCGTGCTCTGCGCGACAGGTCACAGTAAAGGTTGATGTTCACTGTGAGGAATCTTCGGAAGAAAGTATGGCGGTAGAGGGTGTCACGAGGAAGAGGGCGGCTGCGTCAGACTCAGATGATGTCCTGACGCCCGCGCAGAGGTCTGGGAGGAAGGATGTATATTCTCGAGACAGCCAGGATAAGAGGCATCGGAAAGGGGGGGGGGGGTGGATGGTGACAAACCACATGTTGACCCTGGGGCAGGAGGCCCTGGGAAGGTTGAGAGGAGAAAGGGTTGGAAGCTTTAGAAAGGCCTTAAGTGCATGACTGTGAATGTGAATGGACTGTGTACTGGTGTGAAGAGGGAATGCTTTCGTATGCTCTTACGTCGATACAGGGTGGATGTAGTCTTTCTACAGGAGCATAATTTCAGGGAGGGTAGAGTGCTCGAGGTGGCAGGGTATAAGGTTTTGACTCTGCCATCGGCACGTTTGAAAGGTGGTGTGGGTTTATTGATAAAGGAGGCGAGCCCGTTTGTGTTGCAAAGAAGTGAGGGGGGAGGGGGGGGAGGGTGTTGCGTGTGGATGGGTGGTGGATTGGGCAGAGGGTGACCTTTGTAAGTGTGTATGCACCAGCTGAAAATATGAAAGTAAAGAGGGATTTTGTGTGTGATGATCTAGTTTTTGCTTTCCGTGGTTTACCTGCAGTGGCCATCGTTGGTGGGGACTGGAATTGTGTGATCAGGAGAGCGGATGTGGAACCACGAGGGGCGGGGCATATGTTGACAGCATTACGCAATCTTTTGGTGGACGTTCAGTTGAGGGATGTGGTAGGTGGGGGAGCGTGGGAGGTGGAGCATACTTTCGTGCGGCAAGGTTATGCAGCTAGGTTAGACAGGTTGTATATATCTCATAAGGTATTGTCAAAGTCTGTCCGTACTATTGAACTAGCTTTTTCGGATCATAGGGCGGTTGTAGCAGAAGTAGAGTGGGATTCCCTAGCTAGTATCTCTAGGGGATATTGGAAATTAAATACGAGTCTGTTGGAAGATGAGGAGGGGTTGGGGGGTTTTACAGAGCTGTGGGAGAGATTAACTGAGGAGGTACAAGGTGTGGAGGACGTGGTGACGTGGTGGGATGGTGTGGCTAAGGACCGGATTCGGCATTATTATGTGAGGGAGGGGAAAAGGATTAATTCTTTAAAATTTGGGTTGCTTAATTATTTGGAGGACAGGTTACGGGGTTGTTATGTAAAAGGGGCAGTAGAGGGTATCTATCCGATGGACAACATTATGATACTTAAAGAGAGGTTGCGGGAGGTTCCAAGCGGTGAGAGTAATGGCGGGGCTGGAGGAGGTGTTATGGGGAGATAGGCCGTCCTCGTGTGTGTTGTGCAGACAAAAACAACATCAGCAGGCAACAGCTATTCCATGTTTGGAGGTTCTTGAGTCGGTGGGAGGGTATAGGGCGGGTCAGGTTATCCACACTATGGATGGGATGGGGTTGTTTGCGGATAAGTGGTACGAAAAGTATTGGCGGGAGGAAGGGGTAGGATTAGGGGATTTAGAGAGGGTGTGTGGAAGTGTGCCATGTAGGTTAGGACACAGTGATAGGGAAGCTTTGGGGGGGGACATAACTGAGGGGGAAATATGGAGAGCTTTGAGTGCCATGTGAAAGGGCAAAGCACCGGGAATCGATGGACTGCCGGCGGAGTTTTATCAACAGCATTGGGAGTTAATAAAGGGTTTTTTGGTGAGGTTACTAAACTTGATGAAGGTAAGGGGCAGGTTGGGTGAAAGACAGGCAACAGCTGTAGTTGTTTTGGTACCGAAGGGTAAGGAACAGCGTTCGCTCAGGGACTATAGGACAATATCGTTGTTATGCGCGGATTATAAGTTATTTGCAAAAATTTTAGGAAATAGGATTAAGTGTGTTGTAGGGAGGGTTGTATCGGAAACCCAGTTTGGGTTGCCAGGTAGGTCTATGGGGGTGGGGCATGGTTTTTTAAGGGATTTCGTGGAAGGAAAAGGGGGGGAAGGGGGGGGTTTAGTTGCAATAGACTGGCAAGGAGCTTATGATAGGGTGGAGCGAGAGGCGTTGAGAGCTATCCTTAGGAAACAGGGCAATGGGGAAGAAATAGTGGGATGGGTAGAGGCGTTATATAGAGGGGCAATGGTGAGAGTACAAATTAATGGAAGATTAGGGGGGAGGATTGCAATGGGCAGAGGTCTTAGACAGGGGTGTCCTATGTCACAGCTTTTATTTGCATGCATACAGGACCCCTTTTATAGAATGGTGGAGTGCCATATGGGCGTTAGTGGAGGGGTTGGGAGGGTACAGGGGGCGTTTGGCCTGTTCTCATAGGGTATGTAGATGATACCACTGTTTTGGTTAGGGAGGGGATGTCCATAAACGCCTTAGATGGAGTGGTCGACACGTTTGCATGTGCAACTGGTATGAGGGTAAATTTGGAGAAGTCCATGGTTATGGGGTTAGGAACTTGGGGGGAGAGGGTTAAGTGGGGTAGTGCAGTCGTAAAGAAGCGGGTTTACCTGGAGTTTACCTGGAGAGTTTACCTGGAGAGAGTTCCGGGGGTCAACGTCCCCGCGGCCCGGTCTGAGACCAGGCCTCCTGGTGGATCAGAGCCTGATCAACCAGGCTGTTGCTGCTGGCTGCACGCAAACCAACATACGAGCCACAGCCCGGCTGATCCGGAACTGACTTTAGGTGCTTGTCCAGTGCCAGCTTGAAAACTGCCAGGGGTCTGTTGGTAATCCCCCTTATGTGTGCTGGGAGGCAGTTGAACAGTCTCGGGCCCCTGACACTTATTGTATGGTCTCTTAACGTGCTAGTGACACCCCTGCTTTTCATTGGGGGGATGGTGCATCGTCTGCCAAGTCTTTTGCTTTCGTAATGAGTGATTTTCGTGTGCAAGTTCGGTACTAGTCCCTCTAGGATTTTCCAGGTGTATATAATCATGTATCTCTCCCTCCTGCGTTCCAGGGAATACAGGTTTAGGAACCTCAAGCGCTCCCAATAATTGAGGTGTTTTATCTCCGTTATGCGCGCCGTGAAAGTTCTCTGTACATTTTCTAGGTCGGCAATTTCACCTGCCTTGAAAGGTGCTGTTAGTGTGCAGCAATATTCCAGCCTAGATAGAACAAGTGACCTGAAGAGTGTCATCATGGGCTTGGCCTCCCTAGTTTTGAAGGTTCTCATTATCCATCCTGTCATTTTTCTAGCAGATGCGATTGATACAATGTTATGGTCCTTGAAGGTGAGATCCTCCGACATGATCACTCCCAGGTCTTTGACGTTGGTGTTTCGCTCTATTTTGTGGCCAGAATTTGTTTTGTACTCTGATGAAGATTTAATTTCCTCATGTTTACCATATCTGAGTAATTGAAATTTCTCATCGTTGAACTTCATATTGTTTTCTGCAGCCCACTGAAAGATTTGGTTGATGTCTGCCTGGAGCTTTGCAGTGTCTGCAATGGAAGACACTGTCATGCAGATTCGGGTGTCATCTGCAAAGGAAGACACGGTGCTGTGGCTGACATCCTTGTCTATGTCGGATATAAGGATGAGGAACAAGATGGGAGCGAGTACTGTGCCTTGTGGAACAGAGCTTTTCACCGTAGCTGCCTCGGACTTTACTCTGTTGACGACTACTCTCTGTGTTCTGTTAGTGAGGAAATTATAGATCCATCGACCGACTTTTCCTGTTATTCCTTTAGCACGCATTTTGTGCGCTATTACGCCATGGTCACACTTGTCGAAGGCTTTTGCAAAGTCTGTATATATTACATCTGCATTCTTTTTGTCTTCTAGTGCATTTAGGACCTTGTCGTAGTGGTCCAATAGTTGAGACAGACAGGAGTGACCTGTTCTAAACCCATGTTGCCCTGGGTTGTGTAACTGATGGGTTTCTGGATGCGTGGTGATCTTGCTTCTTAGGACCCTTTCAAAGATTTTTATGATATGGGATGTTAGTGCTATTGGTCTGTAGTTCTTTGCTGTTGCTTTACTGCCCCCTTTGTGGAGTGGGGCTATGTCTCTTGTTTTTAGTAACTGTGGGACGACCCCCGTGTCCATGCTCCCTCTCCATAGGATGGTAAAGGCTCGTGATAGGGGCTTCTTGCAGTTGTTGATGAACACAGAGTTCCATGAGTCTGGCCCTGGGGCAGAGTGCATGGGCATGTCATTTATCGCCTGTTCGAAGTCATTTGGCGTCAGGATAACATCGGATAGGCTTGTGTTAATCAAATTTTGTGGCTCTCTCATAAAAAATTCATTTTGATCTTCGACTCTCAGTCTGGTTAGCGGCTTGCTAAAAACTGAGTCATATTGGGACTTGAGTAGCTCACTCATTTCCTTGCTGTCATCTGTGTAGGACCCATCTTGTTTAAGTAGGGGCCCAATACTGGACGTTGTTCTCGATTTTGATTTGGCATAGGAGAAGAAATACTTTGGGTTTCTTTCGATTTCATTTATGGCTTTTAGTTCTTCCCGCGATTCCTGACTCCTAAAGGATTCTTTTAGCTTAAGTTCGATGCTTGCTATTTCTCTGACCAGTGTCTCCCTACGCATTTCAGATATATTGACCTCTTTTAGCCGCTCTGTTATTCTTTTCCGTCGCCTGTAAAGGGAGCGCCTGTCTCTTTCTATTTTACATCTACTCCTCCTTTTTCTTAGAGGAATAAGCCTTGTGCATACATCGAGTGCCACCGAGTTAATCTGTTCTAGGCATAAGTTGGGGTCTGTGTTGCTTAGTATATCTTCCCAGCTTATATCGGTTAGGACTTGGTTTACTTGGTCCCACTTTATGTTTTTGTTATTGAAGTTGAATTTGGTGAATGCTCCCTCGTGGCTAATCTCATTATGTCGGTCTGGGGCTCCGCGCATACATGACTGAACCTCAATTATGTTGTGATCTGAGTATATTGTTTTTGATATGGTGATATTTCTTATCAGATCATCATTGTTAGTGAAGATGAGGTCTAGTGTATTCTCCAGTCTAGTAGGCTCTATTATTTGCTGGTTTAAATTGAATTTTGTGCAGAGATTTAAAAGCTCGCGTGAGTGTGAGTTTTCATCAGAGCTGCCTCCTGGTGTTATTACTGCAACAATATTATTTGCTATATTCCTCCATTTTAGGTGCCTTAAGTTGAAATCCCCCAGGAGCAAGATGTTGGGTGCAGGAGCTGGAAGGTTTTCCAGACAGTGGTCAATTTTTAACAGCTGTTCCTGGAATTGCTGGGATGTTGCATCCGGAGGCTTGTAGACTATCACAATGACTAGGTTTTGGTTCTCGACCTTTACTGCTAAAACTTCCACTACATCATTTGAGGCATTTAGCAGTTCTGTGCAAACAAGTGACTCTGCAATGTGGTCTAATCTATGCAGATGATCTTGATGTTGCACGTGTTAATAATTCGGTCAGGTTGGTAGAAAGGATTCTGGGTCGATTGGGAGCATTGCAGCCTTATCATTTGACCCTTGTGCAGCGTGCCATTGTAATTAACGTTTTATTGTATAGCAAGGTTTGGCATGTGGCTGCCATGTTCCCTTTAATGGGGACGGCAATTGCAACTATACTTAGAGGGGTTTTTAAATTTTTGTGGGGTTCAGGTTGTGATTGGCTTAAAAGGGATGTAGTAATGTTACCTGTGCATCAGGGGGGGTTGGGTTTAATGAACTTAAAGAGGAGGGTCAAATGTATCTTCATTAAAAGGGAGGTGATGAGGGAGGGTGTGAGTGGGGGGGGGGTTGGTTAATGTACACAATAAATTGAAACGCATGTTTTCTGGGACGGAGTTGAGGGAGTGTGAAACTATTTTGAGGGCAGTGGTGATGGTTAGGGATCTGGGTAAGGTAAAAATAAGTAGGCTGTGTAGGATGTCAGTGGAAAGGGTTGTGGCTCCGGTGGAGGGGATTTTCCCCATGTATGACTGGGGATGTATATGGAGAAGGTTTGGTAGGTTAAGATTACAACCCCGTGGACGTGAGGTGATGTAACGGTTTTTGCATGGGATTTTACCATCGGGAGTGGTCTTACGAGCTAGACGGGTGGTTGAGGGGGGGGGGTATGTGGAATATGTGGCGGGGAGGATTCTGCATTCCATGTAGTGTATTTTTGTGAGGGGTTGGGGAGCGTCAGGGGTTGGTTGCGCAGGGTGTTGCATAGGATAAGTGGTCAATATTCTGTTCTGCGGGCATTGAGTCTTGATGTGGGGGGTATGGATGAAAGTATTATTAGGGCTGTGGGGTACATTATGGTAGATTATGTTTACATAATGTGGGGAATGAGGGGGAAAGGGGTAAGTGAGGTGAAGAGGAGGGTATTGGCTGTTACAGTTTATAAAACGTTGTGCCGTAATAGAGAACTTTATGAGAGGAGGTGGGAGAGGGCATTCTCTGAGGGATATAGAGACCTTACATTAGAGGTTTTATTAAATTTGTAAATTAGGTGGGTGGGGCAGGGTAGGGATGGTACAATGTGTTATGTTGATGGGCTGTCAGGGGTGGAAACGGGGTCGCCTCCTGGTATGTAACGGGTGAATGTGTATGAACTTGGGCGTATGATGTGTATTCATGGTTTGTGACGAGTATACTTAACATATGTGTTTGACTTTGCAGTGGGACATTGTTCTATGCATGTTATTCATATGCATGTTTTTAGATGCTTGTAGAGGTGTCAGTGTGTTGGATCCTTGTTATTAATATATTCTGTGTTTGATGAACATATTGTTTTTACCTTATTCTCAATACATTACGTTAATTGTATTTAACGTATAAGGTGTCCTACTTTATAACTTACAAAGTGACAATATATGCATATCGTTGGTGTGTTTTGTTAATCATATAATAATGCATTTTGGAACTATTCGTTTATTGGTTATCATAGGTGTAGGGATTTTCATGTATGGGTGAGGAGGGATATTTGTGTTATCTCAAAGTTCATGTTTGTGTGGTTGTTAATGATTTATTCTGTGTAAGAACTGTTATTGTCTTATCTATCTCTTGTATTGTATTGTTCTAAATAAAAAAAAAAAAAAAAAAATTCTCCTTTTTTGACTGAGTATATAATGTTTTCCTCCCAAGATTGGTTCCAGGCGCTAGAGGGATGTATCGTATAGGATTGATGGCACAAATTAAAGTTCTAGCACGTAAGAGCGACCGTGAAAACACGAGAAAACCCGGAGCACAACGAGGCACGCTGACACGCAAGCAATGGTATGGGGGAGCGGAAATGAAGGAATGTGAAACAGTGTTACGTGCCTTAATGTTAGCCAGGGAACCGGGAAAAGTAAAGGTGGAAACTTTGTGTAAATTGTTAGAGGGACATGTAGTGGTGCCGGTTGCAGGGATCTACCCCATGTATGCATGGGATGTCATATGGCAAAGATTTAGTAAGTTAAGGATATGACCTAGGGCCTGTGGTGTTATGTATCGTTTCCTACATGGTATATTGCCAACGGGAGCGATGCTCCGAGATAGGAGAGTCATCGAGGGTGGGGGATGTAGCAGATGTAGTGGGGAAGAGACTGCGTATCATGTTGTCTATTTTTGTGAAGGTTTGGAGTGCATCAGGGTATGGATGAGTAGGGTAATGGCTAGGGTGGGGGTCAAGGTGTGTCGGTATTGAGAGCGTTGATTCTTGATATGAGTGGGGTGGATGAGGGTGTGGCAAGGGGTTTAGCATACATAATCGTGGACTACATATATCTTTTGTGGGGTATGAGGGGGAAGGAGGGTGGGGAGGTGCTGAGAAGGATTTTGGCGGCGGTGTTTATCGAACTTTGTGTGGCAATATATGAGAAAAGGTGGGGTGAGGTTTTTTCCGAACGTTATGGAGGACTAACAATAGGGAATTTAAGGCGTTATAACGGGTTTTTAACAGCTGGGGTGAGTATTTTGGTACAAGGGGGGGGGGAGTCAGGGGTATTCAATGGGCTGACATCCTCGGTTGTGAAGTGATGGATGGATGGGTGCGACTGGAGGTACACGTGTGGAACTGGATGTGATGGTGTGAAAGATCTATTTTATTTAGTTCCCTTGTTGGGGAAGTTATAAATAAAAGATTAAATATAAAACATTTATAAATATATAACATATAAAATATATAACGTGAATTTTTCTTTGGTAGTGAATTATGTCCCGCTTGTACTGTTCTTCAAGTGAATGTTAACTTGAGAGGGTAATCCTTTCACTATGTTTCTTAAAACATTGAGGTTTTTTGATATTTTTGTAACGTGTTCCTGCATCACTTTTGAAGTAATTACTTATTATGTAATCATGTGTAAATAAGGATTAGTAACCTAAATTAATATTCATTGTATATTTATTTGTATGTAATACTAGTTAGGCACATGCTAGAAGGCACAGAGAAAGTCTAGTCTGGTGGTATGTGTGTTAAGTTTTGGTATGTTTGTATGTGGTGTGTTAGATGTTATAAGGAGTTTGTTATGGTGTTGTTATCTTACTAAAATCAATATGAAACATTTGGATAATCTTATTCATGTCGTAGACTTGGATTCTTTCAAAATATTTACATATCATAGTATTTTACTGATAATGAGGCATGTTCGACACCATGCCTAACCCTTCTAGGGTAGGGTAGGTGCCTGAGCCCGAGCCTTTAGCTCATAAGACTGTCATTCCCATTAGCCCCCTTGTGGCGGGGATGGCAGACCAGAGAGGCCTAGCTTGTGGCTAGGCCTGGGGACAGTTGGTCCCAAAGATGAGGAGGTACTTGTGCCTCCTCCCATGGGAGACTTAGGTCTCAGACACTCCCTAAAGAGGGAGCCAAGGCCGGGCCACCACTTGGACAAGGCCCGGGCCGGGAGAATACCGGCGAATATTTAATAATAATGTAGCATGTGGTGTATTTTCTTGCATTTTAAGTGTGAACTTCACGTTATACAATGTTGTTATAAAAGTTTTGATTTTCATGGTTGTTACATCACCAGGCCCGGTGGCCTGGTGGCTACAGCTCCCGCTTCACACACGGAGGGCCCGGGTTCGATTCCCGGCGGGTGGAAACATTTCGACACGTTTCCTTACACCTGTTGTCCTGTTCACCTAGCAGCAAATAGGTACCTGGGTGTTAGTCGACTGGTGTGGGTCGCATCCTGGGGGACAAGATTAAGGACCCCAATGGAAATAAGTTAGACAGTCCTCGATGACGCACTGACTTTCTTGGGTTATCCTGGGTGGCTAACCCTCCGGGGTTAAAAATCCGAACAAAATCTTATCTTATCTCTTATCTTAAGGGGGGGAGAAGTGTCAGCTATCGTGGCACTAGCAATAACAATTGTTGTAGGTGTGTAGGATATGTTGTGGGTCGTGTATCTGGATGTAATATGGCTATTATAATTGACCCTAAATGGCCATTATAATTACCATAAATGGCAATTATAATTATTACCCTAAATGGCCATTAAAATTACCCTAAATGGCCATTAAAATTAACCTAAATGGCCATTAAAACTACCCTAAATGGCCATTAAAACTACCCTAAATAGCCATAGCTATTACCCTAAACGGACATTATAATCATGATAAATGGTAAATATCATTACCGTAAACAGCCATTTTAACTATTGCCCTAAATGGGCATCCAAAATTTACTAGTCGTTGGGTTGTCACCTTCATCGATCGTCTTTTTCCGAAAAATAATATATTAAATATAAATGAGAGAAAAAACAGAACGTGAATATTTTATGTAAAGCTTAATAGATATTTGGAGCAATTTATTAACAGTAATAAATATTTCAATTTAAATATAAAAGACACACATACGATTATTAGGTAAAATTATCTTTCAGTTATATAATTACTATTATAGATATATAATAAAGTATATAATATAAAATATTTGAGTCTCCCATAAATTATTGCGTTCTCTTATAATAAAAAACGTTATTTACTACCAGTACATGTACAAGGTATACATGTACAAGGTATACATGTACAAGGTATACATGTACAAGGCATACATGTACATGGTATACATGTACATGGTATACATGTACAAGGTATACATGTACAAGGTATACATGTACAAGGTATACATGTACAAGGCATACATGTACATGGTATACATGCACAAGGTATACATGTACAAGGTATACATGTACAAGGTATACATGTACAAGGCATACATGTACATGGTATACATGCACAAGGTATACATGTACAAGGTATACATGTACAAGGTATACATGTACAAGGCATACATGTACAAGGTATACATGTACAAGGTATACATGTACAAGGCATACATGCACAAGGTATACATGCACAAGGTATACATGTACAAGGTATACATGTACAAGGCATACATGTACAAGGCATTGTGAAGGCTTACTCAGCCCTGTAACAACTTCAGACAGTATTACTCAGGCGGGCTCCTCCTCAGGAAAATTAATGAATAGAAAAAGAAATAATAATTCACAAAGATAATCACTATTTATTAAATCAAACATAAAACAATAAAACATGAAAGGTATATCCTATTTGAAAGATAAATGAAAAATGAAACGAATAAAATAACATTTGAACTCAACGCTAATATCTACAAGGGTGTCTGGTGTAGGTGACACTGTTGTTGAAACCGTAGCCGTTGCTGATGATAAGGGGGGGAGGTCGCAGGTGTTAAGATAAGATAAGATAAGATTTCGTTCGGATTTTTAACCCCGGAGGGTTAGCCACCCAGGATAACCCAAGAAAGTCAGTGCGTCATCGAGGACTGTCTAACTTATTTCCATTGGGGTCCTTAATCTTGTCTCCCAGGATGCGACCCACACCAGTCGACTAACACCCAGGTACCTATTTGCTGTTAGGTGAACAGGATAACAGGTGTAAGGAAACGTGTCGAAATGTTTCCACCCGCCGGGAATCGAACCCGGGCTCTCCGTGTGTGAAGCGGGAGCTTTAGCCACCAGGCCACCGGACCATCCACTGGCTAGTTCTTCACAGAGAATCGCCGTGATTACCCCAATGACAGGAAAGCAGGTTCTTTACCGCTGCAATGCTGTGGAGTTACGTCCTGCACTTTCATACAGGTGCACAGGTAGTTCAATACAAAATGGAGAAGTCTCTGGACGTTAGTCCTTCTCCTGTTCTGCTCGTTGATTGCCAGGTGACCCTCTCTGACATCCAAGCTGGAAAGACAGACAGGTTACCCACTGCTTAAATAATCACTCTCCATGGTAAGTCTGATACTTAAAAGATGTGGTGATTATTACAACAGTCAACATAGAGCAAGGCTGAAAAGACTAAGTTTATTATTGATCAAAAGTGAAGCTTTTAACCAATAAATCCACTAGAATACAAGGCAGGCATGTACTTACAGTAGTGTTGGGAGCTGTGAGTCGAGTGATTTACTGTTTGACGAGAGCCCCACACGTCACCTGTCGGGGGTGGGGGAGGTGGAAGAGGGAGGGGAAGGGATAGCGGGAGCTAGACTGACCCTACGTTAACAAACAGCCGGCAATCAAACTATCACTTTAGGGGTGGGGGAAAAAAGGCGGGAAAAACGGGAGCGTGACTTACCCTACCTTAACTAGTAGCCGGCAGACAAACTATCAATTTAGGGGTTGGGGGAGAAAAGGCGGGAATATCGGGAGCTAGACTGACCCTACCTTAACAAGTAGCCGGCAATGAAACTATTGTTACTATATATTCCCTCTCTACTCCTATCTATTGAATTTTTCCCTCACACTCCCCCATACCAAGACTTATAGTCAAGGAGTATAAGAAGAATAGGCGAGGAAAAAGTTCTAACATGTGGAAGTCGCGTAAGGCAACAAATCTTCTACTGACTGTCACGACTTAACCAGTCAGAGAAATAATTGGATGAACCATTGATATACACAATATGGAACTTAAAAGCCTGGAGTGCCAATGTCCACCTCAAGAGGCGACTGTTGGTTCCCTTAAAAGTTTCTAGGTATATCAAAGGTTTGTGGTCCGTTTCTAAAATGAATTCTTTTCCCAGCAAATAAAATTTAAGTTTGGAGATACCCCACATAAGGGCTAAACATTCCTTTTCTATTATGGAGTATCTTGTTTCTGCGGGAAGGAGTTTCCGGCTTAGGAAGCATACAGGGAAGGGAGTACCCTCATGGTATTGTAGTAGCATTGCACCTAAGCCAGTATTGGAGGCATCAGTTCTCAAACAAAATGTTTTATTAATATCTGGAATCTTAAGTATAGGGTCTTTTGCAAAGATACTTTTAATCTCATTAAACTTTTCCCGAGCTACATCGGAAAGTTCAAGAGGTTCTTTCACAGACTTTTTAAGGAAGTCTGATAAGATGCCTGTAAGATCAGCAAGATTCGGGATAAACCGTGCATAAATTTTACAGAACCAAGAAAGCTACACATGTTTTTCTTGGTTTTGGGGAATTTAAATTCTAATAAAGCTTTGATCTTACTGGGGAGAGGCTGCAGAGAGTTATTAGAAAGTATCAGTCCAAGATATCTAATCTTGTTATACCCAAGGAAGCATTTCTTCGGCTTGGCAGTGAGGCCATGTGAGCGTAACCTACGCAAAACTGATGTTAATGTTTGGATATGTTCGCCCCACGTAGATGTCATTACGTAAATGTTATCAAAATAAACTGAAACATTTGGCATATTACCCAAGACCTTTCTCATCAGTCTCACATAGGTAGCACAGGCAGTTACCAAACCGAAGGGCATAGTTCTATATTGCATCAGTCCTTGGTGAGTAGGAAAAGCGGTGTACTGCTTAGAAGAAGGATCTAACATTACCTGATGATATGCCTGCGCAATATCAATCTCTGAAAAGAAGGAAGAGTCATAAAATTTGTGTAGATCGCTATCTATTAAGGGCATAGGCTCAGCATCCCACCGAGTTATAGCACTAAGGCCTCTGAAGTCAATAGCAAGTCTATATGAATTATCCTCCTTCTTAACCATGACTACTGGTGAGCAATATGCAGATACTGAAGGTTCAATGATCTTTAGTTTTAATAATTTGTCTACCTCTCGGTCAAATGCATCCCTAAGGTGAACTGGAACTGGGTATAATTTCCGTTTGATAGGATTGTCCGTCACTAAGTCAATCTTATGGACTACCGTGGAGGTAACACCTGGAATATCAGTAAAGACGTCTGAAAAGTTACTCACACTTTGAAGTAGTTCATGTCTCTTATGGTCATCCAAAGATTCATTAATATTAATGTTGGTTGCGCCCGAGTGGTCAAAAGTCACCAAGTCATGTAGTTCTTCATCATAGTCTAAGTTAGAGGTGTCAATTACGCACACTTTACATTCTTCAGTTGTCGTATCAAGTTCGTGTTGAAAAACTAAGTCAAAGTTATTAAGGCAGTTAACCGAATTTCTTCGGTAATATTTCTTAAGGATGTTGATATGATAAAGCTTAGGTTTCCCCTTGACTTCTATGAGGTAGTCAACTTTCCCACAAATTTTTAATACTTTATATGGACCTTTCCATGCTACTAATAATTTATTTGACTTAATCGGCAAAAGTACAAGAACTTCATCCCCTACTTTAAAACTTCTCCTCTGACTTTTGGAATCAAAATAGGTTTTGTACTGGTCCATTGACAAGCTTAGGTTTTTCGAAACTATGTCAGAGGTCTCCTCAAGTTTGGATCTAAGGTCAAGGAGAAACTGGTAAGAAGACTGAACCTCAGCATTTACCTCCTCATTAGTCCATAAGTCATGAAGGATGGACAGTGGACCTCTGGCCTGTCTACCATAGAGAAGTTCAAAAGGTGAAAACTCCAAAGAGTCACTGGGAACTTCCCTCATGGCAAACAAAGCACAGAGTAGGTAACGATGCCACTCCTTAGGTTTAAGGGAGCAAAGTTTCCTTAAAATGGACTTGAGAATCGAATGCTGGCGCACAATCCTCCCATTACAGCTGGGATGATAGGGTGTGGTGAAGAGAGGCTTCACTCCCAGAAGTTGGTATAGATGTTGCATTAAGTCAGATGTGAATTGTGTCCCACGGTCAGACAAAATTTCTCTAGGGATGCCCACTCTGGAGAAGATGGACAAAAGGGCTTCAGCCACCTCTGTAGTAGTTATGGTCTTTAAGAGAACGGCTTCAGGGAAACTCGAAGCATAATCAACTAATGTTAATATATATCTATGTCTCCCAGATGAAAGTGGAGATAAAGGACCAACGATATCAATAGCTACTCTTTCAAAAGGTACTGTAAAGACTGGCATTTTGACCATAGGTACTCGCCTGGTACCTCGGGAGGATGATAGTTGGCAAACTTTACACGATCTACAATAAGTAGTGACATCTGAGGACATTTTTGGCCAAAAATAGGTTTCCCTAATTTTAGTTAAGGTTTTACGATGCGAGAAATGTCCTTCCGACAGTATTTAAGTCTCCGCACTGTCGCTTGATCTTCAGATAGTTCCTGACTATGGAACTGAACTTCTCCAGGCCGAGGGACTGACAACCTCAAATTCTACGACCTCAAGGGTGATGGACTGATTACATCGTCTTCACATCTCTACTGTTCCTGCCTACTTTCTGTATTCGACTGAAGAAGCCTACTGTGTAGGCGGAACGTTTCGGAATAAAGTTGCCTAACTGTTGCCCATGTGTCTTACCTACCATGGTTAGAGGTTCATGAGTCGCTGGGTGGGTATAGGGTGGGTCAGGTTATACAAACTACAGATGGGATAGGGTTTTTTGCCGATAAGTGGTATGAGCAGTATTGGCAAGAGGAAGAGGTAGGAGCTGGGGATTTAGAACAGGTGTGTGGGAGTGTAACATGTCGGTTGGGAAACAGTGATAGGGAAGCACTGGGTGGGGAAATAACTGAGGAGGAAATATGGAGAGCTTTAAGTGAAATGCATAAGGGCAAAGCGCCGGGAATTGATGGACTACCGGCAGAGTTTTATAAACAGGATTGGGAGCTAATGAGGGGGTTTTTGGTAAGGTTATTAAATTTGATGAAGGAGAGGGGCAAGTTGGGAGAAAAGCAGGCAACAGCTGTAGTAGCCTTGGTACCGAAGGGCAAGGGACAGCATACGCTTAGGGACTACCAGGCAATATCGTTGTTATGCGCAGATTATAAGTTGTTTGCTAAGATTTTAGGAAATAGGTTTAAGTGTATAGTAGGGCGGGTTGTATCAAGAACTCAGTTTGGCTTGCCAGAGAGGTCTATGGGGGAGGGGCATGGGTTACTAAGGGATTTCGTGGAAGAAAAAGGGGGGGAATTGGGGGCTTGGTTGCTCTAGACTGGCAAGGCACATATGATAGAGTGGAGCGAGATACATTGAGAGCTATCCTTAGGCGACAGGGTTTTGGGGAAGAAATAGTGGGATGGGTGGATGCGTTATATCGTGGGGCAATGGCGAGGGTGCAGATTAATGGACGATTGGGGGAGGAGGATTTTAATGGGTAGGGGACTTAGACAGGTGTGCCCTATGTCACAGCTTTTGTTTGCGTGCATACAGGACCCCTTTTATAGAATGGTGGAGCAGCAAATGGACATTAATGAAAGGGAGGGGAGTGAAGTTGGGAGGGTTTGGCCAGTTCTAATAGGGTATGTAGATGATACTACTGTTCTGGTTAGGGAGGGGATGTCAATGGACGCCTTAGATGGGGTAGTCAACACATTCGCATGTGCAACTGGTATGAGAGTGAATTCAGAGAAGTCCATAGTCATGGGGTTTGGAGCTTGGGTGAGGAGGGTTGAGTGGGGTAGTGTAGTTGTGATGAAGTGGGTGACTTTCGTTAAAAAATTGTGGTCTTGCCTATGCAGATGATCTGGATGTTGCACGTGTGGAAAACTCGGTTAGGTTGGTAGACAGGATTCTGGGTCACTTGAGAGCAATGCGGCCTCATCATTTGACCCTTGTGCAGCATGCCATTGTTATTAACGTCTTATTGTATAGCAAGGTTTGGCACGTGGCAGCCGTGTTCCCTTTAACTGGGACGGCAATTGCAAATATACTTAGACGGGTTTTTAAATTCTTGTGGGGTTCGGGCTGTGATTGGCTTAAAAGGGATGTGGTAATGTTACCTGTGCATCGGGGGGGGGGTTAATGAATTTAAAGCAGAGTCAAATGTATCTTCATTAAGAGGGAGGTGATGAGGGAGGGTGAGGGTGGGGGGGGGGTTTGGTCAAGATACACAGTAGGTTGAAATATATGTATTCTGGAGTAGAGTTGCATGAGAGTGAAACTATTTTGACTCTGTCATCTGCACGTTTGAAAGGTGGTGTTGGTTTATTGATAAAGGAGGTGAGCCCATTTGTGTTGATACGAAATGAGGGGGAATGAGGGGGGAGGGTGTTGTGTGAGGATTGGTGGTGGATGGGGTAGAGGGTAACTTTTGTAAGTGTGTATGTGCCAGCGCAAAACGATATGAAAGCAAAGAGGGATTTCGTGTGTGATGATCTAGTTTTTGCCTTATATGGTTTACCTGTGGTGGCCATCGTTGGTGGGGACTGGAATTGTGTAATTGGCTAATGTGGAACCACAAGGGGCGTGGCACATGTTGGCAGCCTTACGAAATCTCTTGGTGGATGTTCAGTTGAGGGACGTGGTAGGTGGGAGAGCTTCGGAGGTAGAGCATACTTTCATGAGGAGAGGTTACGTGCCTAGGTTAGATAGGGTGTACATATCTCACAGGGTTTTGTCAAAGTTTGTCCGTACAGTAGAAGCAGCTTTTACAGATTATCAGGTGGTAATGGCAGAGGTGGAGTGGGAGTCATTAGCTAGTATCTCTAGGGGATACTGGAAGTTAAATACGAGTGTGTTAGAAGATGTGGAGGGGTTGGAGGGTTTTAAAGCACTGGGGGAGGGGTTAAGTGAGAAGGTAAAAGGGGTAGAGGATGTGGTGACGTGGTGGGATGGAGTGGATAAGGAACAGATTCAGCATTATGTGTGGGAAGAAAAACGGATCAATTCTTTAAAATATGGGCTCATTAACTATTTGGAGGACAGGTTAAGGGGTTGTTATGTAAGGGGGGCAGTGGAGGGTACCTATCCTATGGACGACATTATGGTAATTAAGGGGAGGCTGCAGGAAATCCAGGACTAGAGGTTCCAAGTATTGAGAGTAATGGCGGGGGTGGAGGAGGTGTTATGGGGAGACAGGCCGTTGTCGTGTGTATTGCGTAGGCTAAAACAACGTCAACAGGCAACAGCTATTCCATGGTTGGAGGTTCATGAGTCGGTGGGTGGGTATAGGGTGGGTCAGGTTATACAAACTTCAGATGGGATGTGGTTGTTTGCAGATAAGTGGTATGAGCAGTATTGGCAAGAGGAAGAGCTGGGGATTTAGAACAGGTGTGTGGGAGTGTGACATGTCAGTTGGGAAACAGTGATAGGGAAGCACTGGTGGGGAAATAACTGAAGAGGAAATATGGAGAGCTCTAAGTGAAATGCGTAAGGGTGAAGCACCGGGAATCGATGGACTGCCGGCAGAGTTTTATCAACAGGATTGGGAGCTAATGAGGTGGTTTCTGATGAAGGAGAGGGGCAAGTTGGGAGAAAAGCAGGCAACTGCTGTAGTAGTCTTCGTACCGAAGGGTAAAGGACAGCATACACTTAGGGACTACTGGGGTAATATCGTTGTTCTGAGCAGATTGTAAGTTGTTTGCTAAGATTTTAGGAAATAGGTTTAAGTGTGTAGTATGGTGGGTTGTATCGAGAACTCAGTTTGGGTTGCCAGGGAGGTCTATGGGGGAGGGACATGGGTTACTATGGGATTTCGTGGAAGAAAAAGGGGGAAAGGGGGGGCTTGGTTGCTGTAGACTGGCAAGGCGCATATGATAGAGTGGAGCGAGAAGCACTGAGAACTATCCTTAGGTGACAGGATTTTGGGGAAGAAATATTGGGATGGATAGATGCGTTATATCGTGGGGCAATGGCGAGGGTACAGATTAATGGAAGATTGGGGGGGAGGATTGTAATCAAAAGAAACCCAAAGTATTTCCTCTCCTATACCAAATCAAAGTCGAGAACAACGCCCAGTATTGGGCCCCTACTTAAACAAGATGAGTCCTACACAGATGACAGCAAGGAAATGAGTGAGCTACTCAAGTCCCAATATGACTCAGTTTTTAGCAAGCCGCTAACCAGACTGAGAGTCGAAGATGAAAATGAATTTTTTATGAGGGAGCCACAGAATTTGGTTAACACAAGCCTATCCAATGTTATCCTGATGCCAAATGACTTCGAACAGGCGATAAATGACATGCCCATGCACTCTGCCCCAGGGCCAGACTCATGGAACTCCGTGTTCATCAAGAACTGCAAGAAGCCCCTATCACGAGCCTTTTCCATCCTATGGAGAGTGAGCATGGACACGGGGGTCATCCCACAGTTACTAAAAACAACAGACATATCCCCACTCCACAAAGGGGGCAGTAAAGCAACAGCAAAGAACTACAGACCGATAGCACTTCCATCCCATATCATAAAAATCTTTGAAAGGGTCCTAAGAAGCAAGATCACCACTCATCTAGAAACCCATCAGTTACACAACCCAGGGCAACATGGGTTTAGAACAGGTCACTCCTGTCTGTCTCAGCTATTGGATCACTACGACAAGGTCCTAGATGCACTAGAAGACAAAAAGAATGCAGATGTAATATATACAGACTTTGCAAAAGCCTTCGACAAGTGTGACCATGGCATAATAGCGCACAAAATGCGTGCTAAAGGAATAACAGGAAAAGTCGGTCGATGGATCTATAATTTCCTCACTAACAGAACACAGGGAGTATTCGTCAACAGAGTAAAGTCCGAGGCAGCTACGGTGAAAAGCTCTGTTCCACAAGGCACAGTACTGGCTCCCATCATGTTCCTCATCCTCATATCCGACATAGACAAGGATGTCAGCTACAGCACCGTGTCTTCCTTTGCAGATGACACTCGAATCTGCATGACAGTGTTTTCCATTGCAGACACTGCAAGGTTCCAGGCGGACATCAACCAAATCTTTCAGTGGGCTGCAGAAAACAATATGAAGTTCAACGATGAGAAATTTCAATTACTCAGATATGGTAAACACGAGGAAATTAAATCTTCATCAGAGTACAAAACAAATTCTGGCCACAAAATACAGCGAAACACCAACGTCAAAGACCTGGGAGTGATCATGTCGGAGGATCTCACCTTCAAGGACCATAACATTGTATCAATCGCATCTGCTAGAAAAATGACAGGATGGATAATGAGAACCTTCAAAACTAGGGAGGCCAAGCCCATGATGACACTCTTCAGGTCACTTGTTCTATCTAGGCTGGAATATTGCTGCACACTAACAGCACCTTTCAAGGCAGGTGAAATTGCTGACCTAGAAAACGTACAGAGAACCTTCACAGTGAGCATAACGGAGATAAAACACCTCAATTACTGGGAGCGCTTGAGGTTCCTAAACCTGTATTCCCTGGTACGCAGGAGGGAGAGATACATGATTATATACCCTGGAAAATCCTAGAGGGACTAGTACCGAACTTGCACACGAAAATCACTCACTACGAAAGCAAAAGACTTGGCAGACGATGCAACATCCCCCCAATGAAAAGCAGGGGAGTCACTAGCACGTTAAGAGACCATACAATAAGTGTCAGGGGCCCGAGACTGTTCAACTGCCTCCCAGCATACATAAGGGGATTACCAACAGACCCCTGGCAGTCTTCAAGCTGGCACTGGACAAGCACCTAAAGTTGGTTCCTGACCAGCCGGGCTGTAGCTCATACGTTGGTTTGCGTGTGGCCAGAAGTGACAGCCTGGTTGATCAGGCTCTGATCCACCAGGAAGCCTGGTCACAGACCGGGCCGCGGGGGCGTTGACCCCCGGAACTCTCTCCAGGTAAACTGTAATGTATGGTGTGTGTGAGAGTGTAATACCACTGTAATGTATGGTGTGTGAGAGTGTAATACCACTGTAATGTATGGTGTGTGTGAGAGTGTAATACCACTGTAATGTATGGTGTGTGAGAGTGTAATACCACTGTAATGTATGGTGTGTGTGAGAGTGTAATACCACTGTAATGTATGGTGTGAGTGAGAGTGTAATACCACTGTAATGTATGGTGTGTGTGAGAGTGTAATACCACTGTAATGTATGGTGTGTGTGAGAGTGTAATACCACTGTAATGTATGGTGTGTGTGTGAGAGTGTAATACCACTGTAAAGTATGGTGTGTGTGAGAGTGTAATACCACTGTAATGTATGGTGTGTGTGAGAGTGTAATACCACTGTAATGTATGGTGAGTGTGAGAGTGTAATACCACTGTAATGTATGGTGTGTGTGAGAGTGTAATACCACTGTAATGTATGGTGTGTGTGAGAGTGTAATACCACTGTAATGTATGGTGTGTGTGTGTAATACCACTGTAATGTATGGTGTGTGTGAGAGTGTAATACCACTGTAATGTATGGTGTGTGTGAGAGTGTAAAACCACTGTAATGTATGGTGTGTGTGTGAGAGTGTAATACCACTGTAAAGTATGGTGTGTGTGAGAGTGTAATACCACTGTAATGTATGGTGTGTGTGAGAGTGTAATACCACTGTAATGTATGGTGTGTGTGAGAGTGTAATACCACTGTAATGTATGGTGTGTGTGAGAGTGTAATACCACTGTAATGTATGGTGTGTGTGAGTGTAATACCACTGTAATGTATGGTGTGTGTGAGAGTGTAATACCACTGTAATGTATGGTGTGTGTGAGAGTGTAATACCACTGTAATGTATGGTGTGTGTGAGAGTGTAATACTACTGTAATGTATGGTGTGTGTGAGAGTGTAATACCACTGTAATGTATGGTGTGAGTGAGAGTGTAATACCACTGTAATGTATGGTGTGTGTGAGATGTAATACCACTGTAATGTATGGTGTGTGTGAGAGTGTAATACCACTGTAATGTATGGTGTGTGTGAGAGTGTAATACCACTGTAATGTATGGTGTGTGTGTGAGAGTGTAATACCACTGTAATGTATGGTGTGTGTGAGAGTGTAATACCACTGTAATGTATGGTGTGTGTGAGAGTGTAATACCACTGTAATGTATGGTGAGTGTGAGAGTGTAATACCACTGTAATGTATGGTGTGTGTGAGAGTGTAATACCACTGTAATGTATGGTGTGTGTGAGAGTGTAATACCACTGTAATGTATGGTGTGTGTGAGAGTGTAATACCACTGTAATGTATGGTGTGTGTGAGAGTGTAATACCACTGTAATGTATGGTGTGTGTGAGAGTGTAATACCACTGTAATGTATGGTGTGTGTGTGAGAGTGTAATACCACTGTAATGTATGGTGTGTGTGAGAGTGTAATACCACTGTAATGTATGGTGTGTGTGAGAGTGTAATACCACTGTAATGTATGGTGTGTGTGAGTGTAATACCACTGTAATGTATGGTGTGTGTGAGAGTGTAATACCACTGTAATGTATGGTGTGTGTGAGAGTGTAATACCACTGTAACGTATGGTGTGTGTGAGAGTGTAATACCACTGTAATGTATGGTGTGTGTGAGTGTAATACCACTGTAATGTATGGTGTGTGTGAGAGTGTAATACCACTGTAATGTATGGTGTGTGTGAGAGTGTAATACCACTGTAATGTATGGTGTGTGTGAGAGTGTAATACCACTGTAATGTATGGTGTGAGTGAGAGTGTAATACCACTGTAATGTATGGTGTGTGTGAGAGTGTAATACCACTGTAATGTATGGTGTGTGTGAGTGTAATACCACTGTAATATATGCTGTGGATATTACGTGTTTAGGGTCATTTTGGATTCTTGTGTATTGATCTGGTGTGTGTATTTATTCCACCTTGTATTTGCATTGTTTTAAATCAAATAAAAAAAATGACCATTATAATTATGATAAATGGTCATCATAATTACTGTAAATGGCCATTTTAACTATTACCCTAAAGGGCATCCAAAATTTAAACGTCCTATGTTTTATCTACAAGTAGTTTTTGCATCCGTAAAGATATATATGAAATATAAATCATGGAAAAGACAGAACTCGAATGTTTTATGTAAATCTTAATAGATATTTAAGCCAGTTTATTAATATTTATAAAAACATCTATTTATATATGAAAGTCACATATACTGCTATTACTTGAAATTATTTTTCAATTATATGATTACGATTAAAGATATATAATAAAGTATATAATATAAAACACTTGAGTCTCCCAAAAAATATTGCGTTCTCTTATAATGAGAAACGTTATTTACTACCAGTACATGTACAAGGTATACATGTACAAGGTATACATGTACAAGGTATACATGTACAAGGTATACATGTACAAGGTATACATGTACAACGTAACCCTAAGCTTTGTATAACCACAACTTCTTCTTAACTACAACAATTCCTGTAGTATTATGAGGCGCAATCTAAGAAGAAACAGCACCAAGGCCAGCAAGAAAACACCGAAAAATCAACTATTCAACAAGTTTAGTCAGGAGGACGCCGGCCCAGCAACCACCCCTCTCACCACCACTCATGGCAACACCACAACAATAACAACAAACATGGCTGCCGCCAGCCCATCCTCCCCTCTCTTCCCCGGATTCAACCTACCAAGTAGTCTCTCAGGTATGACCAACGATCCAGATACCCTAAAAACAAGACACCACCATCGACACCATGCCCAGCCCTTCTAGGGTAGGGTAGGTGCCTGAGCCTGGTGGCCTGGTGGCCTGGTGGCTAAAGCTCCCGCTTCACACACGGAGGGCCCGGGTTCGATTCCCGGCGGGTGGAAACATTTCGACACATTTCCTTACACCTGTTGTCCTGTTCACCTAGCAGCAAATAGGTACCTGGGTGTTAGTCGACTGGTGTGGGTCGCATCCTGGGGGACAAGATTAAGGACCACAATGGAAATAAGTTAGACAGTCCTCGATGACGCACTGACTTTCTTGGGTTATCCTGGGTGGCTAACCCTCCGGGGTTAAAAATCCGAACGAAATCTTATCTTATCTTATCTTAGCTCCCTTGGGGCGGGGATGGCAGACCAGAGAAGCCTAGCTTGTGGCTAGGCCTGGGGACAGTTGGTCCCAAAGATGAGGAGGTACTTGTGCCTCCTCCCATGGGAGACTTAGGTCTCAGACACTCCCTAAAGAGGGAGCCAAGGCCGGGCCACCACTTGGAAAAGGCCCGGGCCGGGAGAATACCGGCTAATCTTTAATAATAATAATAATAATAATAATAACAAGACACCAGGATCACACAACTCGAGAACAAAATCCTCAGTCTTGAACAAAAGTTATCAACACCAGGAATGACTAACTGTGACAAGACCATCCAGACAGTCATAGATAGCCATACCCAACAAATAATATCTCTTAATACAAAGGTTGAAGAAGCAGTAAAAGAATGGAAGAACAACTTAGATAACCAGTTCAGTGACTACTTTGCTCTCCAAGAAGATAAAACTGAACAAGATAAACTATCGGACGCAGTAATAGTTAACAGTCCACTTTTTCCCAGTGATATGAACCAAACAAACAGTAAAGAAATTACTCTGCAGGTCATAAAGGACCAAACAAGTGTTATTGTACCAGAGTCTGAAATAAAGGAAGCCAGGTTACTAGGATCCCATGGTAGAAATAAAGGAAGCCAGGTTACTAGGATCCCATGGTAGAAATAAAGGAAGCCAGGTTACTAGGATCCCATGGTAGAAATAAAGGAAGCCAGGTTACTAGGATCCCATGGTAGAAATAAAAGAAGCCAGGTTACTAGGATCCCATGGTAGAAATAAAGGAAGCCAGGTTACTAGGATCACATGGTAGAAATAAAGGAAGCCAGGTTACTAGGATCCCATGGTAGAAATAAAGGAAGCCAGGTTACTAGGATCCCATGGTAGAAATAAAGGAAGCCAGGTTACTAGGATCCCATGGTAGAAATAAAGGAAGCCAGGTTACTAGGATCCCATGGTAGAAATAAAGGAAGCCAAGTTACTAGGATCCCATGGTAGAAATAAAGGAAGCCAGGTTACTAGGATCCCATGGCAGAAATAAAGGAAGCCAGGTTACTAGGATCCCATGGTAGAAATAAAGGAAGCCAGGTTACTAGGATCCCATGGTAGAAATAAAGGAAGCCAGGTTACTAGGATCCCATGGTAGAAATAAAGGAAGCCAGGTTACTAGGATCCCATGGTAGAAATAAAGGAAGCCAGGTTACTAGGATCCCATGGTAGAAATAAAGGAAGCCAGGTTACTAGGATCCCATGGTAGAAATAAAGGAAGCCAGGTTACTAGGATCCCATGGTAGAAATAAAGGAAGCCAGGTTACTAGGATCCCATGGTAGAAATAAAGGAAGCCAGGTTACTAGGATCCCATGGTAGAAATAAAAGAAGCCAGGTTACTAGGATCCCATGGTAGAAATAAAGGAAGCCAGGTTACTAGGATCCCATGGTAGAAATAAAGGAAGCCAGGTTACTAGGATCCCATGGTAGAAATAAAGGAAGCCAGGTTACTAGGATCCCATGGTAGAAATAAAAGAAGCCAGGTTACTAGGATCCCATGGTAGAAATAAAGGAAGCCAGGTTACTAGGATCCCATGGTAGAAATAAAGGAAGCCAGGTTACTAGGATTCCATGGTAGAAATAAAAGAAGCCAGGTTACTAGGATCCCATGGTAGAAATAAAGGAAGCCAGGTTACTAGGATCCCATGGTAGAAAAAGTGTTATGCTTAGATTCCACTCACATGACAGGAAAAAAGACTTAATTATTGCATCTATTAAAGTAAAGAAAGAGGTATACATAAACGAGTGTCTTACCAAAAAACGTCAGAACCTCCTGTATAGAGTCAGAAAACTTAAGCGGGAGAATAACGACACAATACACCAATGCTTCACAGTTAGTTAGTTAGTTAAAGATTAGCCGGTATTCTCCCGGCCCGGGCCTTGTCCAAGTGGTGGCCCGGCCTTGGCTCCCTCTCTTAGGGAGTGTCTGAGACCTAAGTCTCCCATGGGAGGAGGCACAAGTACCTCCTCATCTTTGGGACCAACTGTCCCCAGGCCTAGCCACAAGCTAGGCCTCTCTGGTCTGCCATCCCCGCCACAAGGAGGCTAATGGGAATGACAGTCTTATGAGCTAAAGGCTCGGGCTCAGGCACCTACCCTACCCTAGAAGGGTTAGGCATGGTGTCGATCAAAAATGCTTCACACGGGATGGGAAAATTCTAGTTAGGAAAACAAATGTAGGTCAACTGTACACAATCACGAACGAGAATGATCTATCACGATTTCTCAGGGATACTAATCTTACAGAGAATAACTAAACAATGTCCAACTTAAAAGCCTACGTAGTGTAGTGTACGTTTTGCTCCATTATTGTTCAAATTTCATTGTACAATCTCTTAGTATTTAAATAATCAACTACCTCATTTTGTGATTTTACTAGTAAGCATAAGTATTGTTTGCTTAAACATTAGCTGAATTGATACTTTCTCTGTCCATATTACTACCTCATATTTTTTAAATACTATCAATTGATATTACTTACTAAAATTAATAATTATCATTTTTACTATAATTTCAATTTACTCTTAACATTTTTGACATTTAATAACCATTACTTGTCTAATTACCTTTACCTGTTTTAATACCACATTTACTATCCTAGAGTACTCTTAATTACCTTGTACTGCCATATAACCTCAAGTATAACTACCAGTGCAATATTGAATGAAATAAACATTACTTTTTCACTTTTTTGTAATCATTATTACTTACTAAAATTTTTATTAAACACCATATTTACTACCAGTCAATTTTACTTTTGTACATTAAACATTATTTTATACTTCCCATAACATTTTGTTGCCAAATTTTCAAGTTTGTATATTCAACTCTAACCTTTATATTATCCTTTGTACCTGTGTACCTGTGTACTTGTGTACCTGTGTACCTGTGTACCTGTCTACCATCTTACTATCATATTATAACCAAGACATTACCCTTGTTATTTTTTTACTATTATTCTTTTGGTACTTTAATTGTGAATTATATTTTGTCAATTTAAATCTAGTTATACTCTTGATCTTGTCAACAACCTATACCAGACTCTAGTGCAATTGCAAGTACCATTTCAATTTGTATTTTTATATTATAAGTCTGTATTATAATTCCTACTCTAAGATTATTTTCATATCTTAGTGACTATATTGTGTGTGCAATTAGTGTATTTTTCAATTATATTATTGTTCAAGGCCCTTAACTATCTTTTGCTAACTAGTACCAACTACCTCATATATTTTTTTTCTACTTTTTTTATTCTTTTGCTACCTTAACAGGCTTAACTTGCATATTTTATCTTGTCAATTTAAATCTAGTTATACTCTAATTCTTGTAAACAACTTATATAACACCTTAGTGCTATTATTATTTATTATTAAAGATTCGCCGGTATTCTCCCGGGCCGGGCCTTTTCCAAGTGGTGGCCCGGCCTTGGCTCCCTCTTTAGGGAGTGTCTGAGACCTAAGTCTCCCATGGGAGGAGGCACAAGTAACTCCTCATCTTTGGGACCAACTGTCCCCAGTGTGAAAATTTGTGTGGACTGCCTCCAAGTGAGTCGCCTACCCTGGCAAACTCTGTTGACACCGAGCTCTGAGGTGGGTACCTCAGCCTCACAAGTGGCTTATAGAACAGATTTTCACAAATGATTGTTATTGCAAGAAACCTCGCCTGCATGCACGTATAAAGGACTAACTTACTTGGTGTTGCAGCATATATCCTGATCTTCAACTTCCTAAGCCTAGCTTTAGTCCCTTTGGACTTCCCCTCGGAAACCACGTGCAACCGGGAGCATTAATTCCTGCAATATTCAATCGTAATTAGTGTCCTGCCTGCACCTCAGAAATTCCTATATCCAAGAGGGTATGTATCCCCTAGTATAACTATGCAGACTCAGACACTAGCTTCAGACGGCTCTGAGACACTGGTACTTACTGGGCATGCTCTCTCTGTAGCACGCCGGGCCCACAGTTAACTCGACCCACAATCTCCCAAGACACTGGCCAGAACCTACGGGAAAAGGTGAAGATCTTGTCTTACTGTATGGGCTGATGGAGGAGATCATCTACGGTACATCGAGGTGCCTCTACCAGATTTCCCCAGGTCTCAGATGTGAAGACACATGGGGGCGCCGTCTGCTGTTCACGGCACGTCTTGTCCAGTCGGTGTCTGTCGTAAGAAGGGCGCTATTCTGTCTTTGTGACCCGCGCCTCCTCAATCAAGCTAGGGCTGCCAGTTCTCCCTAGCTAACTTATCCTAGTGTTTGCCTACATTATCGGCCTATAACTACCTATGTTAAGGTCTTAGGTCTACTTTATCATTATCTACAGATGCCTCAGTAAACCTAATATTAGTGTACTACCAGTAAAACTACCTACTCCTTCCAGGAAGAATAAATCTATAAATTAAATAAGCTTACCAACAACCGCCAACCAGAGAATGCTTCGTTTGTTTGGGAGGGTTTAAGGGCCGTCCGGCTCGGACAACCCAACGGCCATGCTGGATCTGAGCTGTGGAACTATTTGGACCAAATAAATTTCCACATCCTCCCGCCGGCAAAGGTAGGCGCTAAGTCTAAATCAAGTTCACCCTCCGCGAGCCCCCACGGCGGACCCTGGAAACGAGTGCCGTCCGGCCACTCTCGTCGAGCAGACTCCGGTCTAACTTCAACCGTCCAGTTTCCCCTGTGTGGACCTCTGGGGGTGTAAACTTGTTGGTTCCGGTGGTCTTAGCACCCTTTGCTTTAACTTTAACGTAGTTCGTATGTCTAACCTTGATTGAGTGGCTCCGTACTTTCCCACCCAGTGGCCCACATGCCCTGGTAGCTTTTCCTCCCACTGTTACGAGGTTCCCTGGATTTAAAGGCAATCTATCTCCCTCTTTACGTACCCTGTAAAAGTGTTTTCCCAAGGTGGCCGAGTGTTCGTCACTCCCTGCCTGGATCAGCTTCCCTGGCGGTTCATAGTGTATACTGGTATTCATTATCACTACTCCCCCAGCTGTCATGGGGACAGTTTCTCCTCTATCTGGCGTGGCAGGGAATTCAGGTGGAATCCTACCGCCTATGATGTATCCTACTGGGGATCTGTATAACCCAATTCCTTCCTTAAACGTCTGTCGTGTAGACAGGAAGTCATCTATATGATCGGCTCCCACCAGGATACCTACATTTCTGACTGTGTCAGTGGTAATTCCCTGGTCTGCTAGCTTCATGTCAAGGTCTTTCAATCGCTTAGCTGCTGCAGCAAGACCTCTCGCTGTAATTGCCCTGGGTAATGTCTCTACCACCAAGGCTGTAATATCTCTGCGATGTCCACCTAATTTGACTGTGACATCCACCACATCATAAGATTTGGGTGGGACCTGACTTACAGCCCCTCCCAACATCATACTCACTTTCTTCGTGGCCTTCAAATTTAATTTAGCCACCAACTTCTTTGTTATCAAGGATACTTGTGCTCCTGGGTCAAAGAATAATCGGGTTGCTTCGGACCTGTGCCCATTCACAACCTTTGCCATGACTGTAGGTAGGGCAGCACCTCCGTGATTCTCACTCGGATTAGAGACTTCACTCCCACTAATCACGCTGGCTACCATTTCAGGCTCGGACTCACTTTCTATCTCTACCTGAGAGATATCCCTACTAGCTTGGGGTTCCCTTAAATTATTGGGACATAGTGCAGTATGGTGCTTACCTTTGCAACAGACTCGACACTCACTGAGCTGGGTGCCACAGTCTCTCGCATAGTGTTCCCCACAACACTTGAAGCAGAGTCTCAACTCCCTTAGTCTCTGTTGCCTACTGCTCAGTGTTATATACTCCGAGCAACTCGTGCTAGAGTGTTCGCCTTCGCAGAACACGCATATTCTGGCATGAGTGCCTCTAAGGCTCTGCTTAGAGGTTCTTACCTTAGACACCTCTTTACCATAGTACACTCCAATGTTAGTCGTACGAGCTTTAGACTGATCTCTCGAGCTCTTTGAGCAACTTTCTGGGTTTTTATGTGGCGATGGTGGTGACTCTTCTCTCACACCTATACTCAAATGAGAAACGAGATCTCCCAACCCCTCAACAATTTGTTTTATCGTGAACCTATTCGTCCGATATTTTAAGTGTAACTCATGCACTGTCGTGCTAGCCAGTTTCCTCTGAATCACCTGGCTAAGGACCCATTCTGAATCATCCTCATCATGCAAATCTCTGAAACTGTTTGTCAGGCTCATAATCTCAATACGGAACTTCTCTAGGCTTTGACGGTCATGTCGGCAAGCCTCTAGATCCAACAACCGATAAAGTATAGCTACCTTTATCTCCTCAGTGTTGCCAAACATGTCTTCTAATTGGTCTTTGGCATGTTGGTAATTAGTGTCAGTAATCTGGTAGTGCCGGACCAGGTCTAAGGCTTTACCCTTGAGCTGCGACCGCAAATACTGCAACTTGACGGCATCTGACAAATCGTTTCTGTCATCTATCTGGGCTCTAAACTGATCCCAGAAAGCAATGTACTCTGTTAAGGTTCCGTCGAACGTTGGCAAATTCAACTGGGGCAACTTGGGCAAGATATTGACAGGTGTGCGGTTGTTTGGGGTACCTGCGGTGTTCAACCCCACCCTTGGAATACTAGCCTTTAATGTACTTAACTTATCTTTGTACATATTCATTTCCTGATGACAATCTACATCATCCTTATCGAATTCGTCCATAGCCTGGTGAAGACTTCCCTGGGATTCCTCATCCGCAATAGCCTGTTGCTCATATGCTGAGAATGCTCGTTCATAGGCTTCCCATTTTTCCCCCAAACTCTTCAAGCAGTCTTGCAAATCATTGCAGTCTACATTACTGCGTTGGCAAGTAGCCTTGCACCTGTTACGTATTCTGTTCAGATGCCCTTTGTATGCTGCTACTGATCGCCTTAATTTTGTTAACACTGGACTAGACTCTCCTGAACCCCCATCTGCCATTGTCGAAGTTTAATGAGGAGTGTGACACTAATTGTACTTTACCCAGTCCACCCCACAGCACGTCACGGTGTTAGGCAAGAATGAACGAGTCTTAAGGCTTCTCAACAAGCTTAACGATTCCCTTTGTTAAATTGACTACTATGAATCAAAAATGTACACTGTTACCTCTCAAATCCCAATCAAAAATGTGTATCGATGTGAAAGCTTAATCTAGCACTTAACTGTACAATGCCAGCAAATAATTACAGGACTTAACCTAGTCTCAGGTATAATTCACAAATCCCACATTAACATGAATCAAAGATGATGAAAATCACACAATAAAAGGGTGCAGTATACAAATTAAAATCACTTGGTTAACACAAGTAAATTCAACAATTCAACTTGTGGAACAGTAAATGAATAATGTATGTAACCAGCTTGGCCTGTGCCCAGCTTACTCTGTCTAGCGTGGATGGTTGGATAAGGTAAATCCTAACCTAGCTAGTGTGCTATAACTTAAACCTGGCTTTATAACTCCCTGTAAATAATAACTAGGTTAAATCTGTCCTAGCTACTATAACCTTTTGTAAATATTGCACAAGCCTAGCCTAACTGTGGCTACCTTGCAAATCCACTGTAAGTAATTAACACACAAGTCTCCTACTCTGGATTACTTGTAATCACTGTAAATAATTAAATTCACAAGCTTCTCTAGCCTACCTGGCCTGCCTGTAAATTACTGCAAAAAACAACTTCTGTGTATAGTCAGCTTGGCCTAGCCTCTGTGTAACTTTGACCTAGGTGTGCTAACTTAACCTAACTTTTTTAAACTGGTTCCTAACTGTGGCCTGGCTATGATAGCTTAACCTAACTCTGTAAAACTGGTTCTTAACTGTGGCCTAGCTATGATAGCTTAACCTAACTCTGTTAAACTGGTTCCTAACTGTGGCCTAGCTATGATAGCTTAACCTAGCTATTCCACATCACGGTTTTCGATGGACCACTTTTGTGAAAATTTGTGTGGACTGCCTCCAAGTGAGTCGCCTACCCTGGCAAACTCTGTTGACACTGAGCTCTGAGGTGGGTACCTCAGCCTCACAAGTGGCTTATAGAACAGATTTTCACAAATGATTGTTATTGCAAGAAACCTCGCCTGCATGCACATATAAAGGACTATCTTACTTGGTGTTGCAGCATATATCCTGATCTTCAACTTCCTAAGCCTAGCTTTAGCCCCTTTGGACTTCCCCTCGGAAACCACGTGCAACCGGGAGCATTAATTCCTGCAATATTCAATCGTAATTAGTGTCCTGCCTGCACCTCAGAAATTCCTATATCCAAGAGGGTATGTATCCCCTAGTATAACTATGCAGACACAGACACTAGCTTCAGACGGCTCTGAGACACTGGTACTTACTGGGCATGCTCTCTCTGTAGCATGCCGGGCCCACAGTTAACTCAACCCACAATCTCCCAAGACACTGGCCAGAACCTATGGGAAAAGGTGAAGATCTTGTCTTACTGTATGGGCTGATGGAGGAGATCATCTACGGTACATCGAGGTGCCTCTACCAGATTTCCCCAGGTCTCAGATGTGAAGACACGTGGGGGCGCCATCTGCTGTTCACGGCACGTCTCGTCCAGTCGGTGTCTGTCGTAAGAAGGGCGTAAGAAGGGCGTAAGAAGGGTGTAAGAAGGGCGTAAGAAGGGCGCTATTCTGTCTTTGTGACCCGCGCCTCCTCAATCAAGCTAGGGCTGCCAGTTCTCCCTAGCTAACTTACCCTAGTGTTTGCCTACATTATCGGCCTATAACTACCTATGTTAAGGTCTTAGGTCTACTTTATCATTATCTACAGATGCCTCAGTAAACCTAATATTAGTGTACTACCAGTAAAACTACCTACTCCTTCCCTGAAGAATAAATCTGTAAATTAAGCTTACCAACAACCGCCAACCAGAGAATGCTTCGTTTGTTTGGGAGGGTTTAAGGGCCGTCCAGCTCAGATGACCCGACGGCCATGCTGGATCTGAGCTGTGGAATTATTTGGACCAAATAAATTTCCACACCCAGGCCTAGCCACAAGCTAGGTCTCTCTGGTCTGCCATCCCCGCCCCAAGGGGGCAAATGGGAATGACAGTCTTATGAGCTAAAGGCTCGGGCTCAGGCACCTACCCTCCCCTAGAAGGGTTAGGCATGGTATCGATGACCCTTAGTGCAATTACAATTGAGAGTCTTGTGCCTTTTTTTATATTAATAGATTAAACTCAGTTGTACTATAGTCAATACCAAATTCATTATATTAGACCATATTGCAATTACTAGTGAGAGACTGGTGCTATTTTTAATTTGTATTGTTATATTATTAGATTAAATCTAGTTGTACTATAGCTCATTCTAGCTCAAAACATAGACTCCACAAAAGTCATTATATTAGACCTTAGTGCAATTATTTGATTACCACTTTATTGTTCACCACAACTTATATTAGTCCCTTTTATATTGTTATTTTATATTATAATTCTAACTTTAAAGAATTACCTTTAAAGTACTACCTACTATCATATTCCCAAGCTCCATTATTTGATCATCACTTTATTTGTTCACCACAAATTATTTTAGTCCCTTTTATATTGTCTCCTTTATTTTAGCTTTAAAAAACTACCTTAGCTCATTATTTTTACATTTGTTAAATAATTCAGGTGCTATTTTTTTTAGCTTTAGAATAGTATTTACTTTATTTTTTACTTAATTCTAACTATAGATTCACTACAAATCTTATGATTACAAGCATTGATCCTGATACCAACCTCTTATTTAATGACTTAAATGTTTCAAACAGTTACTGTAATTACTACACAGCAGAACAATCAAAGGCACTTCTCAGAGCCAACAACAACATAACTATCTTTAACTACAATATCAGATCTTTAAGCAAGCATTACGATGACCTCATAGCATTACTAAATTCCTTGCATGCCAATATGTCCATCATTACATTAACTGAAACCTGGCTAAAGCCTGATACTACAGATGTCTATGCCATTCCTGGTTACACAGCCATACACAACTGTAGGCCAGACCAACAAGGGGGTGGCACAGCTATATACTACTCAGACCAACTAGAATGTATCACTAATACTTGCACAAGGGATGAACATGGGGAATATATAATAGCTAAATTCAAATCCAAATAGTACCTACAAAAACCTCTCACAGTGATAAACATCTACAGAGTTCCACAATCAAACATTAGCCAATTTAGTCAAAACCTAGGAAGTATGATAACTGATGCACGCATGAACAAAGATCACTTACTACTCTCAGGTGACTTCAATATAAATCTCCTGCAAGACCAGGACCCACACGTTACTGAATTCACAAACACAATGAGTAACTGCATGTTGCTACCAACAGTAACAAAACCTACAAGAGTTACAGAGACTAGTGTTTCCCTACTTGACCACATCTGGACCAACACCATATCCCCTTTAAAATCAGGCATAATTACAGATAATACCACAGACCACTACCCTACTTTCCTCATAACAACTCTTGGTAAAATACCCCAAGACACTACTAAAGTCACCTTCATACTTCACAATGAGGCAGCCATTAATAACTTCACAACAGCAGTAACAAACATTGACTGGCACACTGAGCTAGAAATCTATACAGATATTGACGAATGTTTTAATAATTTTCTAAAAAAGACCCAATACCTTTATAACAAGCACTGCCCTAAAAAAACTAAACAGATGACAGCTAAGAGACTGAACAGTCCCTGGCTAACACCCAGCATTCTCAAATTCATAAATACAAAACACCGATATGAAAAACAGTACAGAATGGGTCACATAACAAGAGACCAAACAAAACGTTACTCGTCAATCCTAACCAGCCTGATAAGAAGGGCGAAAAAATTGTATTATGAGAACAGATTATCCAACTTACGAGGTGATACAAAAAAGACCTGGAAAACCCTATCAGAAATTCTGGGAACAAAAAAGATATCACGACATAGCGAAATAAAATTAGCAAAGTCAGATGAACCCCAACTCCCACCAACAGAAACAGCAAACAGACTCAATGATTTCTTCTCCACTATAGGTCAAAACCTTGCCAATAAAATCCCAAGCTCAGATACCCCACCAAATGACTACCTCACTGGCAACTACCCAAACACACTGTTCCTAGCTCCGACTAACCCATACGAAGTCTCCCTTATTATCAACGCACTGAAAAACAAGGCAGGGGATTTAAATACCTTACCACCCTTTATATACAAAAAAGCGTCACAAGTACTATCACCAGTCATTGCAACACTCTTTAACAAATCCATTGAATCCTCCACCTTCCCTACAGTTCTCAAAATAGCAAGGGTCACCCCGATCCGTAAAGGAGGAGACCAAACAGAGTTGAATAACTATAGGCCAATATCCAATTTACACCCTCTCTCAAAAATCTTCGAAAAATTAATTCATAAACGAATCTACTCCTACCTCATCTCCCAAAACATTCTCAACCCTTGCCAATTTGGATTCAGGCCTAATAAAAATACTAATGATGCTACTATACACATGCTAGAACATATATACACTGCAATAGAGAAAAAAAGTCCCACTGGGGATCTTCATTGACTTACGTAAAGCTTTTGATACAGTTGACCATGACTTGCTCCACGTAAAATTGTCACACTATGGTATTAGAGGGCACTCCCTCAACTACCTCAAGTCTTTCCTCAGCAACAGAAGCCAATATGTGTACGCAAATGGGGCAAACTCTTCTGCACAACCAATTACAGTTGGTGTCCCACAGGGAAGTGTCCTTGGCCCTCTTCTCTTTCTCCTATACATAAATGACCTACCAAATGCTTCGCAATTACTCAAACCCACACTTTTTGCAGATGACACTACATACGTCTTCTCTCACCCGAGCCCAGTCACGCTAGCCAATACTGTAAACACCGAATTACAGAAAATATCTACCTGGATGAGGACTAACAAACTTACACTAAACATTGACAAAACCTACTTCATTCAGTTTGGTAACAGAGCTAAAGATGTACCTCTTAACATAACAATAAATGGATCACCTATCACAAAGCTAACAGAGGGAAAATTCCTAGGAATCCACCTCGATAGAAGAGTCAAATTTCATACACATATACAACAAATTTCTAAGAAAATCTCCAAGACTGTAGGCATACTATCGAAGATACGGTACTATGTTCCACAGTCAGCCCTCCTGGCCCTATATCACTCTCTTATTTACCCCTATCTCACCTATGGAATTTGTGCATGGGGCTCAACAACAATTAACCATCTCAGACCACTAATTACCCAACAAAAGGCTGCAGTTAGAATGATAACAAATTCTCACTACAGGCAACACACTCCACCAATATTCAAAACACTCAACCTACTCACCATACAAAACATCCATACTTATTATTGCACCTATTACATACATAGAACACTTAACTCTGATATTAACCCTCCCCTCAAACATCTCCTTGCCAACCTCAACAGAACACAAGAGAGGCCTGAGCTTGCTACCATCTGCAGCTCATAAGACTGCCATCCCCACGAGCCCCTTTGAGGCGGGGTAGATGGCAGACCAGCGGCCTAGCTTCTCCCTACGAGCCCCGTGAGGGCGGGGAATGTGGCTAGGTCTGGGGACACTTGGTCCCACAGATGAGGAGGTACTGTACCTCCTCCCATGGGAGACTTAAGTCTCGAGACACTCCCCAGATAGGGAGCCAAGGCCGGGTCACCACTACTTGGAAAAGACCCGGGCCGGGAGAATACCGGCGAATAAAAAAAAAAAAAAAAAAAAAAGAAACAGAACACATGACCATAACACAAGGCACAGATAAGATAAGATTTCGTTCGGATTTTTAACCCTGGAGGGTTAGCCACCCAGGATAACCCAAGAAAGTCAGTGTGTCATCGAGGACTGTCTAACTTATTTCCATTGGGGTCCTTAATCTTGTCCCCCAGGATGTGACCCACACCAGTCCACTAACACCCAGGTACCTATTTGCTGCTAGGTGAACAGGACAACAGGTGTAAGGAAACGTGTCGAAATGTTTCCACCCGCCGGGAATCGAACCCGGGCCCTCCGTGTGTGAAGCGGGAGCTTTAGCCACCAGGCCACCGGGCCGGCCACTCTTTGATGTTCCTCGTGTCCATCTCACGCTATTTGTAACTCACAATTATATCACACAAATGTTAAACCTAGGACCCAATCTAACTTTATTATTTTTTTAAATACACTACCTAACAGAATACTCCATTCGACTGAATGTACAGCAATGCATGCAACCATATGACCTGTCTTTGTAATACTCATTTGTGCTTTATAGTTATCTGTTTACAATAATGTTTTATCACTGATTTCATCATTGCTTAGTTAATCTTAAGTTAATTTTAAGCCAGCCCGTAATGCTATGCATATAAGTGGCTTTGGCATGCTGCTCTTACCTGTATTTTTTGTACCTCTGTATGTATGTTCAAATTATTAAATAAATAAATAAATAAATAAATAAATAAAAGGTATACATGTACAAGGTATACATGTGCAAGGTATATATGTACAAGATATACATGTACATGGCATTTACTTGGAGTTTACATGGAGAGAGTTCCGGGGGTGAACGCCCCCGCGGCCCAGTCTGTGACCAGACCTCCTGGTGGATCAGAGCTTGATCAACCAGGCTGTTACTGTTGGCTGCACGCAAACCAACGTACGAGCCACAGCCCGGCTGATCAGGAACCGACTTTAGGTGCTTGTCCAGTGCCAGCTTGAAGACTGCCAGAGGTCTGTTGGTAATCCCCCTTATGTATGCTGGGAGGCAGTTGAACAGTCTCGGGCCCCTGACACTTATTGTATATTGTCTGCATCGCTCTTGGGCCGTGTAGACCCCCTTGCCTGACGCTCCTCAGTAACCTGACAGCAATGGTACGAGGAGGTGTTGTGCATTCGCTGCCTGGATGAGGTAGAGTGCGGTCGTGCTTTGCACCCCTCTACTGTTTCCCAGACGAGCTACTCAGTCAACAACATGGCGCCAGGTGTGCGCAGTAGAGTGAATACTGTGGGCATTGAACTCATTAGTGGGGCTTTAACGCCTACGTCAGTCGATGTGTTATTGCCCAAAATTATAAGAGAGACATACGGCATCAGAGACGAGGATTTATATGGAGTGGCACTGAACGGTGTTTACCTGGAGTTTACCTGGAGAGAGTTCCGGGGGTCAACGCCCCCGCGGCCCGGTCTGAGACCAGGCCTCCTGGTGGATCAGAGCCTGATCAACCAGGCTGTTGCTGCTGGCTGCACGCAAACCAACATACGAGCCACAGCCCGGCTGATCCGGAACTGACTTTAGGTGCTTGTCCAGTGCCAGCTTGAAGACTGCCAGGGGTCTGTTGGTAATCCCCCTTATGTGTGCTGGGAGGCAGTTGAACAGTCTCAGGCCCCTGACACTTATTGTATGGTCTCTTAACGTGCTAGTGACACCCCTGCTTTTCATTGGGGGGATGGTGCATCGTCTGCCAAGTCTTTTGCTTTCGTAGTGGGTGATTTTCGTGTGCAAGTTCGGTACTAGTCCCTCTAGGATTTTCCAGGTGTATATAATCATGTATCTCTCCCTCCTGCGTTCCAGGGAATACAGGTTTAGGAACCTCAAGCGCTCCCAATAATTGAGGTGTTTTATCTCCGTTATGCGCGCCGTGAAAGTTCTCTGTACATTTTCTAGGTAGGCAATTTCACCTGCCTTGAAAGGTGCTGTTAGTGTGCAGCAATATTCCAGCCTAGATAGAACAAGTGACCTGAAGAGTGTCATCATGGGCTTGGCCTCCCTAGTTTTGAAGGTGTACATAGAATTTTCGTGAAAGTGCTAACTGCTCAAGTATATGAGGCTTTGGTTGATCGTTACCAAGATGTCAGAATTAACGTAACACCGGCAGTGAGGGTCAAGTTGATGGATGTATCACGACATTATTCGTGGGTTAAGCTCCGCAACGTGCCTTTTGAGGCTGATGACGTAGATATTCGAAATGTATTCGGAAGTTATGGAACTGTACATCTGGCCCAACCTGGCAAATGGGTAAAAGGAGCTGACACAGGATTTCCTGAGGGTTCTTTTAATCTCAAGATGACGCTAAGGCATCCTATACCCTCGTATGTATATCTCAAGGAGTTTAGAACCCAGGTAATGGTAGCGTATGCGGGGCAGAGACGTACGTGCCGACTGTGTGGCGAATGTGACCATATGGCGGCAGACTGTGGCAAGCGGAGTATGGCTCCTGGACCAGCAAGGGGCGGAGCACCTGCGCATGAGCACCCGATGCCTAAGGAAGAACGGGGGCAAGGAGGAGGGCGTGGTCGCATGTGGAGTGAAGAGGTAGTGGCTCCTCCTGTGGAATCGGAAGAAGTGGTGATCCATGAATCACCTGGCCCATCAACAGTGGCTCCTGGGCCGGCAAGGGGCGGTGCACCTGCGCATGAGCACCCAATGCCTAAGGAAGAACGGGGGCAAGGAGAAGGGCGTGGTCGCATGTGGAGTGAAGAGGTGGTGGCTCCTCCTGTGGAATCGGAAGAAGTGGTGATCCATGAATCACCTGGCCCATCAACAGTACAGTTGTCAAGTGAGGAGGTGCAGGAGGGCGCAGCAGTGAAGGCTATTGAGGAGGAGTTGGAGACGGTGATACAGGCTATGTTACAGTCTACGGAGGTGGAGAGTTACAGCGAACAAGAACCTGGGATCAGGGCAGAAGGTGTGTGCGGGCAAGGGGAGGATCAGGTGGCACCTGTGGTGGACAGTGCGAGTGCCATGGAAGGACATGGAGGCGGATTAAGGGTGGTAGAGGTGGAAGTCCATTGTGCTGGCTCCCAGGACTCAGATATGGAAACTGAGGGAGCTACAAGGAAAAGGGCAGCAGCGTCAGATTCTGACGATGTTCTGACGCCGGTGCAAAGGCCGGGCAAAAAGACATGGGCCACAACAGAAGCGAGAGGGCCACAACAGAAGGGGGGGGGATGGTTGGGAAGGAGGGTGGAGTCTGTGGCAAAGGCACAGTCCAGGGGAACGGTGTGAAAGGGAAGAATCTTGACATGAGGCAGGGAAGGAAACCTTAAACTGGCCTCAGGTGTGTAACAATAAATATTAATGGTCTGTGTGATGGTGTTAAACGGGAGTGCTTCAGGATGTTTTTGAATAGGTACAAGGTTGACGTAGCTTTTGTGCAGGAGCACAATTTTAAGCTTGGTCGTGAATTAGTGGTGCCTGGGTATCAGGCTTATGTGTTGCCGTCTGAGCATTTAAAAGGAGGAGTGGGTGTGTTGATCATGTAGGCGAGCCCGTTTGTATTGCATAGGAAAGAGGGGGGGAGGGGGGAGAGTATTACGTGTGGAAGGATGGGGGATGGGAGAGAGAGTGGCGTTTGTGTGTGTGTATGCCCCAGCAGAAAGTGACGTGAAAGTGAAGATGGATTTTGTGTGGGAGGAGCTCGTGTACTATCTACGCACGTTACCGTCTGTGGCGATTGTGGGGGGGGATTGGAATTGCGTAATTAAGAGAACAGACGTGGAACCCAGAGGAGCGAGATAGTTTTCCTCAGTCTTGGGGGGCCTGCTTATTATTATTATAATCAAAAAGAAGTGCTAAGCCACAAGGGCTATACAGCGCTGCAGGGTAAGGAAGGAAGCGAGGGTATTGGATGGCAGAAGGGAGGAGGGATGATCAGCAGGTTACAGAAAACAGCGGGGCAGGGGATAGGACGGGGGTAGAGGGTAGCAAGAGATTGAAGTAGAAAGGGCTGAAGGTATCAGAATTTGTGAAGTAAGTCAGTTGTTGTCAAAAAGTCAATGAGAGAGTCCGGATGAAAGGTGGGTCCATCAGCGAGAAGGGAAGGTAAAGAGAGAGTAGCGGAGCGAAGACGACGACAGAGGTAAATTCTGCGAGCTCGTTGATAAAGTGGGCAGTCCAACAGAATGTGGCTGACTGATAATGGAGCTTGGCAATTCTCACAGAGAGGAGCAGGACGCCTCTCCATGAGATATCCATGAGTAAGACGAGTATGGCCAATGCGAAGACAGGAGAGAGTAGTCTCCCAACCTCGGCACTGGTGATAAGAAGATGGCCAGTAACCTATACTCGGTTTAATAGATTGAAGTTTGTTGCCGAGCATAGTAGACCAACGTTGTTGCCAACGGGTGTGAAGGTGGGAAGATATTGCAGCAAAATAGTCCATAAATGGAATACCTCTATAAGAAACTGGTAGGTCCTGTACTGCTGACTGCGCAGCAGTGTCTGCCTGTTCATTGCCCTGTACGTCAACATGACCATGGACCCAACAAAAAACAATATCTTTATGCTTGGTAAAGATGCGGCGTAGCCAAAGTTGGATACGGAGGACTAAGGGGTGAGGTGTATCAAATTTTTGTATAGCCTGTAAAGCACTAAGGGAGTCTGAGACAACCACAAATGATGACACAGGCATAGATGCAATACGGATAAGTGCTGTAAGGATGGCATACAATTCAGCAGTAAAAATACTAGCCGAAGATAGTAAATGCCCTTGTACGATGCTGTCCGGAAACACTGCTGCGAATCCTACACCGTCAGAAGACTTAGAGCCATCTGTGTACACGGCAATGGCATGAGAATGAGAGTGAAAGTGGTCAAGAAAAAGAGAGCGGGAAGCGACCGTAGACAGTTGGGCTTTCGAGCAAGGGAGGGAGAAAGAACAGACTCGAACAGCTGGAACTTCCCAGGGAGGTAGGGGAAAGTGAGATGCTACATGTACATAGAAAGGTGGTAGTTGAAGAGAAGACAAGAGCGAATGAAGGCGAAGAGAGAAGGGATGGAGTAAACAGGGGAGGCGAACAAATAAAGAATGTCTACTAATATCAGTGACCATTCTATAAATGGAAGGATTGCGGAGATCATGAGAGCGTACATAGTAGCGCAGGCAATGGGCATCACTGCGATCGGATAAGGATGGAATGTTCGCTTCTGTATAGAGGCTCTCGACAGGGGAAGAGCGAAAAGCACCAAGGCATAAACGTAATCCTTGGTGATGAATGGGGTTAAGGCTAGAGAGAGTAGCAGGAGATGCCGCTGAATAGATCTGGTCACCATAATCAAGTTTCGATAAAATAAGGGTGGAATGTAGGTGAAGGAGGGTTCGACGATCAGCTCCCCATGAAAGATGAGCAAGGGTTTTAAGAAGGTTCAGCCGGCTGTGACAAGTTGCCTTCAGAGAGGTAATGTGAGGTTTCCAGGATAACCTACGATCAAAGAGGAGGCCCAGAAACTTGACTGTATCACGTTCAGGGATACAGGAGCCATAGAGGTACAAAGGATGATTGGAGATGACAGAGCGTCTAGTGAAAGTAATTTGGTGGGTTTTAGTGCTGGAAAATTTAAACCCACGTGTGGTGGCCCAATTGGAAACACGGTCGACTGCATGTTAGAGAGAAACTGTAATGAGGTGACAGTCAGCGCCTGCACAGGCAATAGCGAAGTCATCAACATAGAGTGATGACCAAATATTCGATGGAAGACTAGAGGCCAAATCATTAATAGCAAGGAGAAAAAGTGTTGTGCTCAGAACACATCCTTGGGGGACACCTTCAGCTTATTTATTTATTTATTTATTTATTTATTTATTTATTTATTATAAATTTGTGCACACATACAGAGGTACAAAAAAAATACAGATAAGAGCAGTATGCCAAAGCCACTTATACTATGCATAGCATTACGGGCTGGCTTAAAATTAACTTAAGATTAACTAAGCAATGATGAAGTCAGTGATAAAACATTAATGTAAACAGATTACTATAAAGCACAAGTGAGTATTACAAAGACAGGTCATATGAAGGATTCTGTTAGGTAGTGTATTTAAAAAATAATAAAGTTAGATTCGGTTTTAGGTTTAACATTTATGTGATATAATTGTGAGAAACATTTAAGATATACAATTTATAAGGTTCAGTTATTCAGTATTTATTTGGTTTTGGGTGAGTAAGTGATCTTTGAGTAGAGACTTGAATTTATAAACAGGTAGTGTTTCTTTTATATTTACAGGTAATGAATTCCAGATTTTAGGGCCTTTTATGTGCATTGAGTTTTTGCATAGTGTGAGATGAACACGAGGAACATCAAAGAGTGATCTGTGCCTTGTGTTATGGTCATGTGTTCTGTTGAGGTTGGCAAGGAGATGTTTGAGGGGAGGGTTAATATCAGAGTTAAGTGTTCTATGTATGTAATAGGTGCAGTAATAAGTATGGATGTTTTGTATGGTGAGTAGGTTTAGTGTATTGAATATTGGTGGAGTGTGCTGCCTGTAGTGAGAATTTGTTATCATTCTAACTGCAGCCTTTTGTTGGGTAATTAGTGGTCTGAGATGGTTAATTGTTGTTGAGCCCCATGCACAAATTCCATAGGTGAGATAGGGGTAAATAAGAGAGTGATATAGGGCCAGGAGGGCTGACTGTGGAACATAGTACCGTATCTTCGATAGTATGCCTACAGTCTTGGAAATTTTCTTAGAAATTTGTTGTATATGTGTATGAAATTTGAGTCTATTATCAAGGTGGATTCCTAAGAATTTTCCCTCTGTTAGCTTTGTGATAGGTGATCCGTTTATCATTATGTTAAGAGGGACATCTGTAGCTCTGTTACCAAACTGAATGAAGTAGGTTTTGTCAATGTTTAGTGTAAGTTTGTTAGTCCTCATCCAGGTAGATATTTTCTGTAATTCGGTATTTACAGTATTGGCTAGTGTGACTGGGCTCGGGTGAGAGAAGACGTATGTAGTGTCATCTGCAAATAGTGTGGGTTTGAGTAATTGCGAAGCATTTGGAAGGTCATTTATGTATAGGAGAAAGAGAAGAGGGCCAAGGACACTTCCCTGTGGGACACCAACTGTAATTGGTTGCGCAGAAGAGTTTGCCCCATTTGCGTACACATATTGGCTTCTGTTGCTGAGGTATGACTTGAGGTAGTTGAGGGAGTGCCCTCTTATACCATAGTGTGACAATTTTACGTGGAGCAAGTCATGGTCAACTGTATCAAAAGCTTTACGTAAGTCAATGAAGATCCCCAGTGGGACTTCTTTTTTCTCTATTGCAGTGTATATATGTTCTAGCATGTGTATAATAGCATCATTAGTATTTTTATTAGGCCTGAATCCAAACTGGCAGGGGTTGAGTATGTTTTGGGAGATAAGGTAGGAGTAGATTCGTTTATGAATTAATTTTTCGAAGATTTTTGAGAGAGGGTGTAAGTTGGATATTGGCCTATAGTTATTCAACTCTGTTTGGTCTCCTCCTTTGTGGATCGGGGTGACCCTTGCTATTTTGAGTACTGTAGGGAAGGTGGAGGATTCAATGGATTTGTTAAAGAGTGTTGCAATGATTGGAGATAGGACTTGTGACACTTTTTTGTATATAAAGGGTGGTAAGGTACTTAAATCTCCTGCCTTGTTTTTTAGTGCATTGATAATAAGGGAGACTTCGTATGGGTTAGTCGGAGCTAGGAACAGTGTGTTCGGGTAGTTGCCGGTGAGGTAGTCATTTGGTGGGGTATCTGAGCTTGGGATTTTATTGGCAAGGTTTTGTCCTATAGTGGAGAAGAAATCATTGAGTCTGTTTGCTGTTTCTGTTGGTGGGAGTTGGGGTTCATCTGATTTTGCTAATTTTATTTCGCTATTTCGTGATATCTTTTTTGTTCCCAGAATTTCTGATAGGGTTTTCCAGGTCTTTTTTATATCACCTCGTAAGTTGGATAATCTGTTCTCATAATACAATTTTTTTGCCCTTCTTATCAGGCTGGTTAGGATTGACGAGTAACGTTTTGTTTGGTCTCTGGTTATGTGACCCATTCTGTACTGCTTTTCATATTGGTGTTTTGTATTTATGGATTTGAGAATGCTGGGTGTTAGCCAGGGACTGTTCAGTCTCTTTGCTGTCATCTGTTTAGTTTTTTTAGGGCAGTGCTTGTTATAGAGGTATTGGGTCTTTTTTAGAAAATTATTAATACATTCGTCAATATCTGTATAGATTTCTAGCTCAGTGTGCCAATCAATGTTTGCTAATGCTGTTGTGAAGTTATTAATGGCTGCCTCATTGTGAAGTCTGAAGGTGACTTTAGTAGTGTCTTGGGGTAGTTTACCAAGAGTTGTTATGAGGAAAGTAGGGTAGTGGTCTGTGGTATTATCTGTAATTATGCCTGATTTTAAAGGGGATATGGTGTTGGTCCAGATGTGGTCAAGTAGGGAAACACTAGTCTCTGTAACTCTTGTAGGTTTTGTTACTGCTGGTAGTAACATACAGTTACTCATTGTGTTTGTGAATTCAGTAACGTGTGGGTCCTGGTCTTGCAGGAGATTTATATTGAAGTCACCTGAGAGTAGTAAGTGATCTTTGTTCATGCGTGCATCAGTTATCATACTTCCTAGATTTTGACTAAATTGGCTAATGTTTGACTGTGGAACTCTGTAGATGTTTATCAATGTGAGAGGTTTTTGTAGGTATTTGGATTTGAATTTAGCTATTATATATTCCCCATGTTCATCCCTTGTGCAAGTATTAGTGATACATTCTAGTTGGTCTGAGTAGTATATGACTGTGCCACCCCCTTGTTGGTCTGGCCTACAGTTGTGTATGGCTGTGTAACCAGGAATGGCATAGACATCTGTACTATCAGGCTTTAGCCAGGTTTCAGTTAGTGTAATGATGGACATATTGGCATGTAAGGAATTTAGTAATGCTATGAGGTCATCGTAATGCTTGCTTAAAGATCTGATATTGTAGTTAAAGATAGTTATGTTGTTGTTGGCACTGAGAAGTGCCTTTGATTGTTCTGCAGTGTAGTAATTACAGTAACTGTTTGATTCATTTAAGTCATTAAATAAGAGGTTGGTATCAGGATCAATGCTTGTAATCATAAGATTTGTAGTGAATCTATAGTTAGAATTAAGTATAAAACAAAGTAAATAGTCTTAAGCTAAAAAAGAGCACCTGAATTATTTAACAAATGTAAAATAATGAACTAAGGGACTAATACAAATAAAGTGATGATCATATAATAGTGCTTGGGAATATGATAGTAGGTAATACTATAAAGGTAATTTTTAAAGTTAGAATTATAGTTTAAAATTATAATAAAAAGGGACTAATATAGGTTGTGGTGAACAACAAAGTGGTAATCAAATAAATGAGCTTTGGAATATAATGGCAAAATTGTGAGCTTATTCTACTTTAGCACCTGAGAATAGCACCTTGATTATTTTAACAGTTGTGGATATATAAACTAGGATAGTTATATAAAGCTAAAATAAAGGAGAAAATATATAAGGGACTAAAATTAAGTAATGGTAAGAAAAGTTAAATGGACAGATGGTAGGAATTATAATATAAACTTATAATATAAAAATACAATTTGAAATGGTACTTGCAATTGCACTAGAGTCTAGTATAGGTTGTTGACAAGATCAAGATTATAACTATAGATTTAAATTGACAAAATAAAATTCACAATTAAAGTACCAAAAGAATAATAGTAAAAAATCACAATGGTAATGTCTTGGTAATAATATGATAGTAAGATGGTAGACAGGTACCCAGGTACACAGGTACAAAGGATAATACAAGGTTGGGGTTGAATATAAAAACTTGAAAATTTGGCAACAAAATGTTATGGGAAGTATAAAATAATGTTTAATGTACAAAATTAAAATTGACTGGTAGTAAATATGGTGTTTAATAAAAATTTTAGTAAGTAATAATGATTACAAAAAAGTGAAAAAGTAATGTTTATTTCATTCAATATTGCACTGGTAGTTATACTAGAGGTTATATGGCAGTACAAGGTAATTAAGAGTAATCTAGGATAGTAAATGTGGTATTAAAACAGGTAAAGGTAATTAGACAAGTAATGGTTATTAAATGTCAAAAATGTTAAGAGTAAATAGAAATTTTAGTAAAAATGATATTTATTAATTTTAGTAAGTAATATCAATTGATAGTATTTAAAAAAATAAGAGGTAGTAATATGGACAGAGAAAGTATCAATTCAGCTAGTGTTCAAGCGAACAATAGTAAATAAGAAAATCACATAAGGTGATTTATGCTTACTAGTAAAATTACAAAATGAGGTAGTTGAATATTTAATTACTAAGAGATTGTACAATGAAATTTGAACAATAATGGAGCAAAACATACACTACACTACGTAGGCTTTTAAGTTGGACATTGTTTAGTTATTCTCTGTAAGATTAGTATCCCTGAGAAATCGTGATAGATCATTCTCGTTCGTGATTGTGTACAGTTGACCTACATTTGTTTTCCTAACTAGAATTTTCCCATCCCGTGTGAAGCATTGGTGTATTGTGTCGTTATTCTCCCGCTTAAGTTTTCTGACTCTATACAGGAGGTTCTGACGTTTTTTGGTAAGACACTCGTTTATGTATACCTCTTTCTTTACTTTAATAGATGCAATAATTAAGTCTTTTTTCCTGTCATGTGAGTGGAATCTAAGCATAACACTTTTTCTACCATGGGATCCTAGTAACCTGGCTTCCTTTATTTCTACCATGGGATCCTAGTAACCTGGCTTCTTTTATTTCTACCATGAGATCCTAGTAACCTGGCTTCCTTTATTTCTACCATGGGATCCTAGTAACCTGGCTTCCTTTATTTCTACCATGGGATCCTAGTAACCTGGCTTCCTTTATTTCTACCATGGGATCCTAGTAACCTGGCTTCCTTTATTTCTACCATGGGATCCTAGTAACCTGGCTTCTTTTATTTCTACCATGGGATCCTAGTAACCTGGCTTCCTTTATTTCTACCATGGGATCCTAGTAACCTGGCTTCCTTTATTTCTACCATGGGATCCTAGTAACCTGGCTTCCTTTATTTCTACCATGGGATCCTAGTAACCTGGCTTCTTTTATTTCAGACTCTGGTACAATAACACTTGTTTGGTCCTTTATGATCTGCAGAGTAATTTCTTTACTGTTAGTTTGGTTCATATCACTGGGAAAAAGTGGACTGTTAACTATTACTGCGTCCGATAGTTTATCTTGCTCAGTTTTATCTTCTTGGAGAGCAAAGTAGTCACTGAACTGGTTATCTAAGTTGTTCTTCCATTCTTTTACTGCTTCTTCAACCTTTGTATTAAGAGATATTATTTGTTGGGTATGGCTATCTATGACTGTTTGAATGGTCTTGCCACAGTTAGTCATTCCAGGTGTTGATAACTTTTGTTCAAGACTGAGGATTTTGTTTTCGAGTTGTGTCATCCTGGTGTCTTGTTTTGTTAGCGTCTCTCGAAGATTCATATTTTCAATAACTAAGTTGGAGATGCATGTCTTTAGGGTATCTGGATCGTTGGTCATACCTGAGAGACTACTTGGTAGGTTGAATCCGGGGAAGAGAGGGGAGGATGGGCTGGCGGCAGCCATGTTTGTTGTTATTGTTGTGGTGTCGCCTTGAGTTGTGGTGAGAGGGGTGGTTGCTGGGCCGGCGTCCTCCTGACTACACTTGTTGAATAGTTGATTTTTCGGTGTTTTCTTGCTGGCCTTGGTGCTGTTTCCTCTTAGATTGCGCCTCATAATACTACAGGAATTGTTGCTGTTAAGAAGAAGTTGTAGTATACAAAGCTTAGGGTTACGTTGTTCGGCTGGCAGCGGGGTGTTGCTTTCGGTTTGTGTGCAGTCTTCCTTTGATCTCTCTTATTTTCGATTTGTAGGTTTCACTGTTGGTAATCTTTGGTCATTCTGGGTGCTACGTTGGGTAGTGCAGTTTTGCTTGTAACTAGGTCATCATAGGAGCATTGGTAGCTCTGGTAGTTGGAGAAAAGTACGGAGCTTGGAAGTCGCTGCTGCCGCTGCCGTTGGATAAAGTCCGGGGAGAGCACATTATTAACCCGAACACGGAAATGCCTGTCAGTTAAAAAGTTCTTAAGGAAGGATGGTAGATTGCCTCGAAGGCCTAAGGAGTGGGCTTGGGCTAAAATATTATACCTCCAAGTTGTGTCATATGCCTTCTCAAGGTCAAAAAATATGGCAATAACTGAGTGGTTATTTGCAAAGGCATTACGAACATACGTATCCAAGCGTAGTAAGGGGTCTATGGTAGAACGTCCCTTACGAAAGCCATATTGACGAGTGGAGAGACTGTTATGTGTCTCTAAATACCACACTAAACGTCTATTTACTAGGCGTTCCATTACTTTGCAAACTGCACTGGTAAGAGCAATGGGACGATAGTGGGAGGTTTCATGTCCCGTAGTGCCTGGTTTGCGGAAAGGGAGAACAATGGCGGATTTCCACAGCTGTGGAAGAACTCCTTGTGACCAAATAAGATTGTAAAGGCGTAATAGGACTGCAAGGGCTGACTGATGTAAATGTTGTAGCATACGAATATGAATGTCGTCGGGCCCAGCTGCCAATGATCGGCAAGCTGAGAGTGTTGCCTCCAGTTCTTGAAGTGTAAAAGGCACATTATACTGTTCTTCTTTGAGAGAAGAAAAGTCCAAGGGTGCTAACTCTCTGGCAGACTTTGAGGAAAGAAATGAGGGGCATAGATGGAGTCCCTGAGAAATACGGACCAGATGATTACCAATTTCATTGGCAACATCTAGTGGGTTTGCTATATCAACACCGGTAACCCGCAAAACAGGAGCCGGGTCAGGAGAATATTTACCACTCAGTTTTCGTACTTTTTTCCAGACTGCACTCATAGAGGAAGCAGAGGTGATGGTGGAGACATAATCTCGCCAGCAAGTGCATTTAGCGTCACGGATGACACAGCGAGCGATCGCACACTTCTGTTTAAAATCAAGGAGTCTCTCTGTGGTTCTATTGTACCGGTACCTGCCCCATGCAGCGCGTTTCAAACGTACTGCACGAGCACAAGCAGGAGACCACCAAGGCACGCATTTCTGAGAATGCCTGCCTGAAGTTTGGGGTATAGAATGAGAAGCTGCAGTTAAAACGGAGGACGAGAAGAGGTGTAAAAGCTCATCGATGGAGGACGAAGAAGGAACCTCTCTAAAAACAGTTAGGTGTGAGTAAAGGTTCCAATTTGTCCGATCAAATTGCCAGCGTGGGATGCGAAGAGGTGGTGAATATGAAGGGGAAGTAAGAATGATTGGGAAATGATCGCTGTCATGTAAGTCCGAGAGAACAGACCAAGTGAAGTCTAATGCGGTGGAGGAAGAGCAGACTGAGAGATCGATGCAAGAGAGAGTATGAGTCCGAGGATCAAAATGGGTGTGAGTACCTGTATTTAAAACATGGAGGGGGTGGGTGGCAAGAAAAGCCTCTAACTGAATTCCACGGGAATCACAGTGAGACCCCCCCCAGAGGAAATGGTGGGCATTAAAATCACCAAGTAACAGAATCGGTGGCGGTAATGACGAAACAAGAAAGGCAATATCCGGAATAGATAATGCCCGAGAAGGAGAGAGATATAAAGAACAGAGCATATACCACCTATGCAAGTGGATACAGGCTGCTGTGTAATGCAGCGAAGTATGAACAAATAGCTGATGGTACGGAATATCAGTGCATAGAAGAAGGGCACTTTCATTAAAGGTCCCATCAGGAAAAGGATCTGAAGAATACAATAAATTATAGCCTGAGATGGGAGAGATAACAGCAGAGTGTAATTTTGGTTCCTGTAAGCAAACACCAACAGGGGCAAACTGGGAGAGTAACATCTGAAGCTCATTCCGATTACCCCTGAGGCCGCGTATATTCCACTGTAAATAGGCCATGATTGGCAATGATAAAGATACTTGAAATCCGCAGGTAAGGGTTCCTACAGACTAGAGGGGTTAGAAAAGTCCACATGCGGAGGCAGTGGAAAACGTTCAAGCAGCGAAGGAACGGTGCACTGTGAAGAAATGAGTTGCGCAGATGGAGGAGAGGAGAGAGAAGGAACAGAGGGTGGATCAGTGTCCATTGATGGTTTGGTCTCTGCAATATATTCAGAGATTGCTTCAAGTGTTTCAGAATTCAGAGACGTTGTATGGGAGACAATATTGGAAATGGTAGGGGGAGGATGAGTAAAGATTGGAACTGTATTGGACTGTACCAAGGTAGGGGGAGGGCGAAAGGGTGGAGGGAACTGGAGAAGCGTGGAAGGGGACAGAAGAGGCAGAAACCTGGGAGGTGGCAGAAGAGGAAGAAACCTGGGAGGGAACAGGGGAGGAAGGTACAGTACGAGGAGAAGGGTGAACCTCTACACTTGTAACAGAGCCAGTGAGAGGGGGAGAACCAGGGACAGAGACAGGGAGGGTAAAATGAGGAGGTGGAAGATGGGTAGGAGGTGTTAACGGACCTTTTTTTGACTTTTGAGAAGTAGAGAGACGATTGGGAGGAGGTGTCATACGAGATCTCGTCGTTACTGAGGTTTGTGAGAGAGAACACGAAGAAGCGAGATCAGACTGAGACGTTGAAGTAGGGACGTCTGAGTCGAGGACAGCAAAAGGATTAGATACAGGAGTGACTATGGTTGAGGTAACCACAGAGGTGGGTGTAGAAGATGGGATACCAGAAGTGGGGGGACGTTTTGAAACACGGGAATAAGAAACACGTGGGAGTCTCCCTTGGAGGCGGAGATGAGAAACTGCCATGGCATAAGGGAGACCTTCTGTCTCTTTGAGGTAACGAATTTCCCACTCGTTTAAATAGACTTGACAACGGCGAGAGTACGAAGGGTGAGCCTCATGACAGTTAAGGCAAGAGGGAGATCGATTGCAAGACGTATGAGAATGGTCATCGGCACCACAGACTGGGCATTCGGCGATAGATCTGCAATATTTCGCTGGATGGCCAAATCGCCAGCAATTTCTACACTGTTGCGGTGAAGGGATCACCTTTCGGACTTGTAACCGATGTCCTGCTATATAAACTGAGGATGGGAGTTCTCGGCTGTCAAAAGTTAAACGAGCCACATTGCTAGGGTATCGTCTCCGCCTGCGGGCAGGAAGAACGTAAGTGTCTACCTTGAGGATTGGGAGATCTTGGAGTTCCAGCTGTTCAAGAATGTCAGTGCCACATGTCTGGAAATTTTGTTGAACTATGGTATGGGGCAGAATGACGGTACCACTACAAGAATTGAGGGAATGATGTTTTTCAAGAGTGACAGGAACAGTATCGATATGAGAAAGACGAGAGAGCTCATGAGCCTGGGTAGCATTCTGTACGGTGATGATGCACGTACCGCTCTTAAGAGCATGAAAAGAAATATCTTTACCAACATGGCGTAGGAGTGCCTTGCCAATACTGTGGTCAGAAAGATAGGCAGTAGAGGGAGTCGGTCGTAAAGGGAAGAATTTAGTCCATTGTTCAGTCTGAAACTGAGCGTGGAAAGGTAGTGAAGGACATGTCGATCGTTTCTGAGAAGAACGAGAAGGTGGAGAAGTATCATCAGCAGGTAATTGTCATTGGCGTTTAGGCGTGGGACCAGAGTTGGTCCGACGTGGAACGGGTCGGCGATTTGAAAATTGCCGCACCATAGAGGGAGAGGCCGGAAGCATAGTCAGAGGAGAGCGAAGGTCCGATAAATCGAAGGAGTCAGTCGAGGCCTCAGTACCTGAAGTGAGTGAGGAAACAGCACCGGCAAGAGGTACAGAGGCATGAGGAGTGTCTGAAGAGTGGTCCAAAGATGAGGCAGGATCAGAACGGGGTGCGGTATCAAGAAGGGGCCTGGGGGTAGGAGGTTCATGGACTAGGGCTGCCATGGTTAGGCCACTTCTTTCTTTTTGTTTCTAAGAAAAAAAAAAGAAAGAAGAAAAGAAAATAAAAATAAAAAAAGAATGAAAAAAGGGGGGACCGGGGAGGGATAGTTCCTAGGAGGAATGAAAGGGCCAGAAATCTCCCTCCGCGCCCAAGAGGACCTCAGCACCGCAAGTAGCGCAGATGCAGCATGGAACCCGTGCCATACCCTACCCATCATGCTAGTAAACTAACAATCCGGGATAGCAACCTCACATCTGCCGAGCTACCTCAGTGGACAAAAAAGAGGGCGGCCGGATATCTGCCACAAAGCATACCTCCTTCGGCCACCACCCCCGGAATCTGAAAGGTGGCTTCCAGAGATACACCTGTCGCCCGAAAGACACCCAAAGCTACTCCGGGATACCGGAGAGGGATCGGGACATCCCCAGGCGATCCAGATTCCACGGCAAACTATGCCACCGCCAAGAACCTCAACGGAATGGGATGGACCCCAGTATCCTTTCCCCTACCTAGGAACTAGCGCGCCTGTGGGAGAAATCCCAAAGGCCGAAAAGAGGAAGGGCAAAAGGGAGGGGTGGGGAGGAGGAGGAAGAAAGGAAAAGGGGGAGGATGGGGAGGATGGGATAGGGGAGGGGAGATTGGGGGTAATTAGGTTCGGTCTGAGGAAGAAGACCGACAGGTCTAATTCCTCAGACAAAGAGCCTCTTCACCACGCCAAGGAGCCCCCCTTGAAGAGGGGGGCCTGCTTAGAGATCTTCAGCTATTACCTGGAGTTTACCTGGAGAGAGTTTCGGGGGTCAACGCCCCCGCGGCCCGGTCTGTGACCAGGCCTCCTGGTGGATCAGCGCCTGATCAACCAGGCTGTTGCTGCTGGCTGCACGCAAACCAACGTACGAGCCACAGCCCGGCTGATCAGGAACTGACTTTAGGTGCTTGTCCAGTGCCAGCTTGAAGACTGCCAGGGGTCTGTTGGTAATCCCCCTTATGTGTGCTGGGAGGCAGTTGAACAGTCTCGGGCCTCTGACACTTATTGTATGGTCTCTTAACGTGCTAGTGACACCCCTGCTTTTCATTGGGGGGATGGTGCATCGTCTGCCAAGTCTTTTGCTTTCGTAGTGAGTGATTTTCGTGTGCAAGTTCGGTACTAGTCCCTCTAGGATTTTCCAGGTGTATATAATCATGCATCTCTCCCTCCTGCGTTCCAGGGAATACAGGTTTAGAAACCTCAAGCGCTCCCAGTAATTGAGGTGTTTTATCTCCGTTATGCGCGCCGTGAAAGTTCTCTGTACATTTTCTAGGTCGGCAATTTCACCTGCCTTGAAAGGTGCTGTTAGAGTGCAGCAATATTCCAGCCTAGATAGAACAAGTGACCTGAAGAGTGTCATCATGGGCTTGGCCTCCCTAGTTTTGAAGGTTCTCATTATCCATCCTGTCATTTTTCTAGCAGATGCGATTGATACAATGTTATGGTCCTTGAAGGTGAGATCCTCCGACATAATCACTCCCAGGTCTTTGACGTTGGTGTTTCGCTCTATTTTGTGGCCAGAATTTGTTTTGTACTCTGATGAAGATTTAATTTCCTCATGTTTACCATATCTGAGTAATTGAAATTTCTCATCGTTGAACTTCATATTGTTTTCTGCAGCCCACTGAAAGATTTGGTTGATGTCCGCCTGGAGCCTTGCAGTGTCTGCAATGGAAGACACTGTCATGCAGATTCGGGGGAGATCTGTGGGAGGTGGAACATACGTTTATAAGAAGGGGATATGCGGTTTGTTTGGACAGGTTATATTTATCTCAGAGGGTTTTGGTAGAGTCTTTTAAAACTATTGAGATGGTGCCTTCCGATCATAGGGCGGTATTAGTGGAGGTGGGATGGGATGCTTTGGCTCGTAGGCAGGGAAGTTATTGGAAACTGAACACGATGGTTTTAAGGGATAGGGAGGGAGTGGAAGCATTTGCAATATTTTGGGAACAGCTCTGTGCAGACAGAAGGACTGAGAAAGATGAGGTAGGATGGTGGGGTAGTATGGCTAAGTTAAGAATACGTCAATTTTATGTGAGGGAGGGCAAACACATTAATCAATTGCGGTATGGTTTGTCAAATTATTTAGAATCTAGATTACGGGATTGTTACGAGGGGGGGGGGCGGTGGCCGGGGTGTACCCAGTGGAGGATATACACATGTTGAAGGACAGGATATGGGATTTGCAAGAAGAACGTTTTGCAGCCATACGGGTACAGGCAGGGTTGGACGAAGTGCTCTGGGGCGACAAGCCATCGGCTTGTGTGCTGCGAAGACAGAAGGTATGACAGCGAACGACTACAATACCGGGTTTGAAAGTCATATCTCCTGTGGGGGGTTTTAGAGAGGGTCAGGTATTAAGGGACACCAAGGGGATGAGTGCATATGCAGATAAATGGTTTGAGGAATACGGGAAAAGTAGTGGGGTGGATGGTGAGGTTCTTGGGAAGGTATGTGAGTATGTGCCGTGCAAACTGGGGAGGAGTGATCGGGAGGCACTGGGTGGGGTCATTGAGGAGGGGGAAATATGGAGAGCCCTTATGGACATGAGGAAGGGTAAGGCACCCGGGATCGATGGTTTACCAAGCAAATTTTATGTACAGCACTGGGGTCTGCTTAGGGGTTTCCTAGTAAGGTTAATGAATGCCATGAAAGGAGGTAAGATGGGAGAATCTCAGGCAACGGCGGTGGTGGTGTTGGTCCCAAAGGGTAAACAGCAGAGTACCCTTCGGGATTACCGAGCCATTTCGTTGCTTTGTGCTGATTATAAATTATTTGCGAAAATTCTTGGGAATCGGCTTAAATGTGTTGTGAGGAGGGTCGTGTTTGAGTCTCAGTTTGGGTTACCTGGTAGGTCAATGGGCGAGGGCCACGGGATTATCAAGGGGTTCCTGGAGGACAATGAAAGGGGAAGAGGGGCGTTGGTGGCGTTGGATTGGCAAGGGGCTTATGATAGGGTGGAAATAAAGGCTTTGAGGGATATTCTCCTACGACACAGGTTTGGCGAAGAAATAGTGGGGTGGGTGGATAAGTTGTACTCAGACGCGAAGGTAAGGGTGCAAATCAATGGGTGTGTGGGGGGGGGAGTCAACATGGAGCGGGGTCTTCGGCAGGGATGTCCATTATCACAAATATTGTTTGCATGTGTTCAGGATCCCTTTTATAGGATGGTGGAGGATTGTCTAAGGACAGGGGGGAGGGATGGTGAGCTGAAGCCGTGGCCTGGTTTGGTGGGCTATGTTGATGATACCACTATTTTGGTAAGTGAGGAGACACGGTTAGGACTTTTGGGGGAAGTTGCACACAATTGTGGGAGAGCTACTGGGATGAAGGTAAATCTGGAAAAGTCAATGATCATGGGGCTGGGAGAGTGGGCAGAGAGATTAGATTGGGGATGTGATGTTGTGCAGCGGAGGACCGGGAGTCTGAAAATCTGTGGTGTCATGTATGAGGCTGACCTGAGTGCTGCAAGGGTTAGCAATTCGAATAGGATGGTGGAACAGGTGCAGCGACGGTTTGGAATGCTGCGACCTCACCATTTAACCCTTAGGCAACGTGCAATTGTCATCAATGTATTACTATATAGTAAAGTCTGGTTTGTTTCGGCTGTGATGCCGTTAACAGGAACGGCGATTACGAGTATTCTTAGAATGGTGTTCAAATTTTTGTGGGGTTCAGGGTGCAACTGGTTGCGAAGAGAGGTAGTGACATTGCCGGTATGTAGGGGAGGGCTGGGTTTGTTGGACTTGAGAAAGCGTGTGAAATGTGTGTTTATTAAGAGGGAAGTGATGAGTGCAGATGGATGGAGAGGGGGGGGGGTCAGCTAGATAAGGTACATGCTCACATGAGGAAATGGTATGGAGGGGTGGAAATGAAGGAATGTGAAACAGTGTTACATGCCTTAATGTTAGCCAGGGAACCAGGAAAAGTAAAGGTGGGAACTTTGTGTAAATCGTTAGGGGGATATGTAGTGGCACCAGTTGAAGGGATCTACCCCATGTATGCATGGGATGTAATATGGCGAAGATTTAGTAAATTAAGGATACGACCTAGGGCGCGTAAGGTTATGTACCGTTTCCTGCATGGGATTTTGCCATCGGGAGCGATAAATGACATGCCCATGCACTCTGCCGCAGGGCCAGACTCATGGAACTCTGTGTTCATCAAGAACTGCAAGAAGCCCCTATCACGAGCCTTTTCCATCCTATGGAGAGGGAGCATGGACACGGGGGTCGTCCCACAGTTACTAAAAACAACAGACATAGCCCCACTCCACAAAGGGGGCAGTAAAGCAACAGCAAAGAACTACAGACCAATAGCACTAACATCCCATATCATAAAAATCTTTGAAAGGGTCCTAAGAAGCAAGATCACCATGCATCTAGAAACCCATCAGTTACACAACCCAGGGCAACATGGGTTTAGAACAGGTCGCTCCTGTCTGTCTCAACTATTGGACCACTACGACAAGGTCCTAAATGCACTAGAAGACAAAAAGAATGCAGATGTAATATATACAGACTTTGCAAAAGCCTTCGACAAGTGTGACCATGGCGTAATAGCGCACAAAATGCGTGCTAAAGGAATAACAGGAAAAGTCGGTTGATGGATCTATAATTTCCTCACTAACAGAACACAGAGAGTAGTCGTCAACAGAGTAAAGTCCGAGGCAGCTACGGTGAAAAGCTCTGTTCCACAAGGCACAGTACTCGCTCCCATCTTGTTCCTCATCCTTATATCCGACATAGACAAGGATGTCAGCCACAGCACCGTGTCTTCCTTTGCAGATGACACCCGAATCTGCATGACAGTGTCTTCCATTGCAAACACTGCAAAGCTCCAGGCAGACATCAACCAAATCTTTCAGTGGGCTGCAGAAAACAATATGAAGTTCAACGATGAGAAATTTCAATTACTCAGATATGGTAAACATGAGGAAATTAAATCTTCATCAGAGTACAAAACAAATTCTGGCCACAAAATAGAGCGAAACACCAACGTCAAAGACCTGGGAGTGATCATGTCGGAGGATCTCACCTTCAAGGACCATAACATTGTATCAATCGCATCTGCTAGAAAAATGACAGGATGGATAATGAGAACCTTCAAAACTAGGGAGGCCAAGCCCATGATGACACTCTTCAGGTCACTTGTTCTATCTAGGCTGGAATATTGCTGCACACTAACAGCACCTTTCAAGGCAGGTGAAATTGCCGACCTAGAAAATGTACAGAGAATTTTCACGGCGCGCATAACGGAGATAAAACACCTCAATTATTGGGAGCGCTTGAGGTTCCTAAACCTGTATTCCCTGGAATGCAGGAGGGAGAGATACATGATTATATACACCTGGAAAATCCTAGAGGGACTAGTACCGAACTTGCACACGAAAATCACTCATTACGAAAGCAAAAGACTTGGCAGACGATGCACCATCCCCCCAATGAAAAGCAGGGGTGTCACTAGCACGTTAAGAGACCATACAATAAGTGTCAGGGGCCCGAGACTGTTCAACTGCCTCCCAGCACACATAAGGGGGATTACCAACAGACCCCTGGCAGTCCTCAAGCTGGCACTGGACAAGCACCTAAAGTCAGTTCCGGATCAGCCGGGCTGTGGCTCGTATGTTGGTTTGCGTGCAGCCAGCAGCAACAGCCTGGTTGATCAGGCTCTGATCCACCAGGAGGCCTGGTCTCAGACCGGGCCGCGGGGGCGTTGACCCCCGGAACTCTCTCCAGGTAAACTCCAGATGCTCCGAGATAGGAGGGTCATTGAGGGTGGGGGGTGTGGCAGATGCAGTGGGGAAGAGACTGCGTATCATGTCTATTTTTGTGACGGTTTGGAGTGCATCAGGGTATGGATGAGTAAGGTAGTGGTGAGGGTGGGGGGTCAAGGTGTGTCGGTATTGCGAGCGTTGAGTCTTGATATGAGTGGTGTGGATCAGAGTGTGGTAAGAGGTTTAGCATATGTCATCGTGGACTACATATATGTTTTATGGGGTATGAGGGGGAAGGTGAGTGGGGATGTGATGAGAAGGACTTTGGCGGCGACGTTTTATCGAACTTTGTGTCGCAATAGAGACATTTTTGGGAAAAGGTGGGAAGAGTATTTTTCTGAGGGTTATAGAGGACTAACAATAGGGAATTTATTGGCGTTATAAGGGGCTTTAACTGCCGGGGTGAGTAGGTTGGTAAAAGGGTGGGGGGGGGGGGGGTTCAGGGGATTTCAACGGGCTCACCTCCTTGGGAATGCAGTGATGTGGTTGGGTGTGATTGGAGGTACTAGTGTGTGACCAGATGAGAGGTTGTGCAAGATAAGTTTTGCTTAGTTCCCTTGATGGGGAAGGTGTAAGGAGCAGATTAAATATATAACATGTATTAATGTATAACCTATAAATTATATAACATGTATATTTCTTTGGTAGCGTATTATGTTCCACTTGCACTGGTATTGCAATTGAATTTGAATTTTCTTGAGAGGGTTTTCCTTTCACTATTTCCTTGAAGCACTGAGTTATTTTTGTTTTTATTGTAACGTGGTCCAGCATCAGTTTTGGTAGTAATTACCTATTATTGTTATTCTTATTTAAGGTATTGTAATTCTGGTAGTCCTGTACCATTCATGGTTGTAAATAATGTTTTCTCAAGTGACATGTGTCATAATAATCCTAAATTGAGGATAATTAATGTCATGATTATTCAGGTTGGTGACGGGGTTAGTTTTCAATGTGTGTGTGTGAGTGAGTGGGGGGAGGGATGATGGGTCACCTGTGTTGCAGCACAGATTTCTTAATAAGGCATATTGTAGGTCTGGTGTAATTTGTTGCGAGTTGTATTACGGGTGATTGTCATTAAGCTTGGTGCATTATTGTGTTGAGGTTGTAATTTTAGGAGTTTTATTTATAGCCATTTTGTGGCCCTTGTTATTATACCTTTATTCCTTCTTGAATTGTGATATGTTTTCAAAACTTGTATATAGCAGACTGTCAGATGTTGCCTGGATTGTTTTGTGTTTATATATTGTTTTACTGATGTTGTCCTTGTTCAAGTTTTTTTTTAATTTTAAGTGAACAAGGGAATGTGGACTGTATTCATTGGTGGGGAGGGGGGACTGTAAGTAATAATGGGTAGGTACCATTATATCTATGAACACTTGTGTACTTGTGAAACAATGTACGTACAGCAGTCTGTAGGTTGTGTTAAGTTTATTTTAAGGGCCTTATGTATGTGCTTATTCAGAAGACTGTGTAGTGAATGTTATAGCTCATCATCAGTGTCAGTGTTACATATTAATATATGTACCTATATATATTTGTACATGAAGTTTTAAATAAAAAAAAAAAAAACTTATTGTATGGTCTCTTAACGTGCTAGTGACACCCCTGCTTTTCATTGGGGGGATGTTGCATCGTCTGCCAAGTCTTTTGCTTTCGTAGTGAGTGATTTTCGTGTGCAAGTTCGGTACTAGTCCCTCTACGATTTTCCAGGGTATATAATCATGTATCTCTCCCGCCTGCGTTCCAGGGAATACAGGTTTAGGAACCTCAAGCGCTCCCAGTAATTGAGGTGTTTTATCTCCGTTATGCGCGCCGTGAAGGTTCTCTGCACATTTTCTAGGTCAGCAACTTCACCTGCCTTGAAAGGTGCTGTTAGTGTGCAGCAATATTCCAGCCTAGATAGAACAAATGACCTGAAGAGTGTCATCATGGGCTTGGCATCCCTAGTATTGAAGGTTCGCATTATCCATCCTGTCATTTTTCTAGCAGAAGGTGAGATCATCTGACATGATCACTCCCAGGTCTTTGACGTTGGTGTTTCGCTCTAATTTGTGGCCAGAATTTGTTTTGTACTCTGATAAGATAAGATTTCGTTCGGATTTTTAACCCCGGAGGGTTAGCCACCCAGGATAACCCAAGAAAGTCAGTGCGTCATCGAGGACTGTCTAACTTATTTCCATTGGGGTCCTTAATCTTGTCCCCCAGGATGCGACCCACACCAGTCGACTAACACCCAGGTACCTATTTGCTGCTAGGTGAACAGGACAACAGGTGTAAGGAAACATGTCGAATGTATCCACCTGCCGGGAATCGAACCCGGGCCCTCCGTGTGTGAAGCGGGAGCTTTAGCCACCAGGCCACCTCGTGTTTGCCTTATCTGAGTAATTGAAATTTCTCATCGTTAAACTTCATATTGTTTTCTGAAGCCCACTGAAAGATTTGGTTGATGTCTGCCTGGAGCATTGCAGTGTCTGCAATGGAAGACACTGTCATGCAGATTCGGGTGTCGTCTGCAAAGGAAGACACGGTGCTGTGGCTGATATCCTTGTCTATGTCATATATAAGGATGAGGAACAAGATGGAAGCAAGTACTGTGCCTTGTGGAACAGAGCTTTTCACCGTAGCTGCCTCGGACTTTACTCTGTTGACTACTACTCTCTGTGTTCTGTTAGTGAGGAAATTATAGATCCATCGACCGACTTTTCCCGTTATTCCTTTAGCACGCATTTTGTGCGCTATTACGCCATGGTCACACTTGTCGAAGGCTTTTGCAAAGTCTGTATATATTACATCTGCATTCTTTTTGTCTTCTAGTGCATCTAAGACCTTGTCGTAGTGATCCAATAGTTGAGACAGACAGGAGCGACCTGCTCTAAACCCTTTCAAAGATTTTTATGATATGGGATGTTAGTGCTATTGGTCTGTAGTTCTTTGCTTTTGCTTTACTGCCCCTTTGTGGAGTGGGGCTATGTCTGTTGTTTTTAGTAACTTTGGGACGACCCCCTCTCCATATGATGGTAAAAGCTCGTGATAAGGGCTTCTTGCAGTTCTTAATGAACACGGAGTTCCATGAGTCTGGCCCTGGGGCAGAGTGCATTGGCATGTCATTTATCGCCTGTTCGAAGTCATTTGGCGTTAGGATAACATCAGATAGGCTTATATTAACCAAATTCTGTGGCTCTCTCATAAAAAATTCATTTTGATCTTCGACTCTCAGTCTGGTTAGCGGCTTGCTAAAAACTGAATCATATTGGGACTTGAGTAGCTCACTCATTTCCTTGCTGTCATCTGTGTAGGACCCATCTTGTTTAAGTAGGGGCCCAATACTGGACGTTGTTCTCGACTTTGATTTGGCATAGGAGAAGAAATGCTTTGGGTTTCTTTCGATTTCATTTATGGCTTTTGGCTCTTCCCGCGATTCCTGACTCCTATAAGATTCTTTAGCTTAAGTTCGATGCTTGCTATTTCTCTGACCAGTGTCTCCCTACGCCTTTCATATATATTGACCTCTTTTAGCCGCTCTGTTATTCTTTTCCATCGCCTGTAAAGGGAGCACCTGTCCCTTTCTATTTTACATCTACTCCTCCTTTTTCTTAGAGGAATAAGCCTTGTGCATACATCGAGCGCCACTGAGTTAATCTGTTCTAGGCATAAGTTGGGGTCTGTGTTGCTTAGTATATCTTCCCCAGCTTACATCAGTTAAGATTTGGTTTACTTGGTCCCACATTATGTTTTTGTTATTGAAGTTGAATTTAGTGAATGCTCCCTCGTGACTAATCTCATTATATCGGTCTGTGGCTCCACGCATACATGACTGAACCTCAATTATGTTGTGATCTGAGTATATTGTTTTTGATATGGTGACATTTCGTATCAGATCATCATTGTTAGTGAAGATGAGGTCTAGTGTATTCTGCAGTCTAGTAGGCTCTATTATTTGCAGGTTTAAATTGAATTTTATGCAGAGATTTAAAAGTTCGTGTGAGTGTGAGTTTTCATCAGAGCTGCCTCCTGGTGTTATTACTGCAACAATATTATTTACTATATTCCTCCATTTTAGGTGCCTTAAATTGAAATCCCCAAGGAGCAAGATGTTGGGTGCAGGAGCTGGAAGATTTTCCAGACAGTGGTCAATTTTTAACAGCTGTTCCTCTAATTGCTGGGATGTTGCATCCGGAGGCTTGTAGACTACCACAATGACTAGGTTTTGGTTCTCCATCTTTACTGCTAAAACTTCCACTACATCATTTGAGGCATTCAGCAGTTCTGTGCACACAAGTGACTCTGCAATGTACAGGCCAACCCCCCCCTCCTTTTGCCTGTTCACTCTGTCACATCTGTATAGGTTGTAACCTGGGAATCATATATCGTTGTCCAAGTGATCCTTTATGTGGGTCTCAGTGAAAGCCGTGAACATTGCCTTTGCCTCTGCAAGCAGTCCACGGATGAAAGGTATTTCGTTGTTTGTTGCTGGCTTTAGACCCTGTATATTTGCAAAGAAGAATGTCATCGGACTGGTGGTGTTGTTGGAACTGGGGGGGGGGGGTTATTTTCGGCATTAGTATCTGTATCTGTTGGTTTGGAGTGGAGGCCATCGACTGTGTTTCCACTCCAGGAATGACTAGATTTGGTGTACGATTTCTGCCATTTCCTGCCAGTTTTTTTTTCTTCCTGGCCCTAAAAAACCTCTCCCTCTTGAGTGGCTGTGGCTACCCAGGTTTTCCCATGACCTGGATGTTTTGTATCTTTTTGTCCCCTTTAGATGGTGTGCCTGGCAATTTAAGTTATAGCACAGTCTTCGCAGTACTGAAGAGGGACACATTTCAGGGTGAAAAAGCTTACAGGAAGGGAGTTTGCATTTTCCTGTTGTCATATGGGCACGGCATTTTCTAGGGTAGTCATAGTTGCACGTCCCATCTGTTTTTTCCAGATTTCCCATGCCTGCAGATACCAAGTGCATAGTATGTGCACAGGCTTGGTTTCCGTTTGCCTTCTGTTTCTTTGACTGTATTCCCTGTTGGTGCATGTTTGCCTTGGGTTTCTGTGACTGTATTCCCTCTTGGTGCATGTTTACCTGTCTTATTCCTATCCTCCCTAGCACCAAGAAAGGAGCTCCCACCAGTTGTTTCTCGTAATATATCCTCACTATTGCTAGTGGAGTCCTCTTGTTTGCTATTTCCTGTGGCATTTCTAGTTTGCAATATTGGCAGCTACGGTGCAGCTACGGTGAAAAGCTCTGTTCCACTAGGCACAGTACTCGCTCTCATCTTGATTCTCATCCTCATAATCGACATAGACAAGGATATCAGCCACAGCACCGTGTCTTCCTTTGCAGATGACACCCGAATCTGCATGACAGTGTCTTCCATTGCAGACACTGCAAGGCTCCAGGCGGACATCAACCAAATCTTTCAGTGGGCTGCAGAAAACAATATGAAGTTCAACGATGAGAAATTTCAATTACTCAGATATGGTAAACACGAGGAAATTAAATCTTCATCAGAGTACAAAACAAATTCTGGCCACAAAATAGAGCGAAACACCAACGTCAAAGACCTGGGAGTGATCATGTCGGAGGATCTCACCTTCAAGGACCATAACATTGTATCAATCGCATCTGCTAGAAAAATGACAGGATGGATAATGAGAACCTTCAAAACTATGGAGGCCAAGCCCATGATGACACTCTTCAGATCACTTGTTCTATCTAGGCTGGAATATTGCTGCACACTAACAGCACCTTTCAAGGCAGTTGAAATTGCTGACCTAGAAAATGTACAGAGAACCTTCATGGCGCGCATAACGGAGATAAAACACCTCAATTACTGGGAGCGCTTGAGGTTCCTAAACCTGTATTTCCTGGAATGCAGGCGGGAGAGATACATGATTATATACACCTGGAAAATCGTAGAGGGACTAGTACCGAACTTGCACACGAAAATCACTCACTACGAAAACAAAAGACTTGGCAGACGATGCAACACCCCCAATGAAAAGCAGGGGTGTCACTAGCACGTTAAGAGACCATACAATAAGTGTCAGGGGCCCGAGACTGTTCAACTGCCTCCCAGCATACATAAGGGGGATTGCCAACAGACCCCTGGCAGTCTTCAAGCTGGCACTGGACAAGCACCTAAAGTCGGTTCCTGACCAGCCGGGCTGTGGCTCGTACGTTGGTTTGCGTGCAGCCAACAGTAACAGCCTGGTTGATCAGGCTCTGATCCACCAGGAGGCCTGGTCACAGACCGGGCCGCGGAGGCGTTGACCCCGAGAACTCTCTCCAGGTAAACTCCAGGTAAATACATCCCCTGGTAGGAGACCAACCCTTTGTCTGCCCCCTGGGTTCACGTGAAGGAGGCCACCCACAGTGAGATTCCGGTAACCCTCCGAGAAGCTAGTTACCCACCGCCTCCCGTAGACTTGCTTATTCCTACACATCATTATATAAAACCTTGCTGCTAACGCTTTTATTCTCAACTCTCCCCGAACCTCCCTCATCCCCCAAGATACATGTAAATAATCCGTCATGACATACATTAAAGCCCTACCTACATCACCTGACACCCCAGTTACATCCAACAATAAAGCCCTTAGGAACGGCCATTTCTTCCCCTAAAAGACTGATAATGCGCACCATCCATAATCTCACCCCCTCCAAAGAGGGACAAAAAAATACAGCATGAAAAGCTGTTTCGGTGTCCCCACAGTGCAAGCATGAGGCCTCTCTTACAAGACCCATTTTACATAATGTATCCTTAGAGGCCAAAATTCCCATTAGAAAACTATGTACTAACTCTTGTACCCCTGCAGGTATTCTAAGCAAGCCAAACTCCCTCCAAATGCTCTTCCAGTCATATGTTGGATATACAGCAAGCCCCTGTAAGACACCCTTACCCACCACAGCACCCACCATCCTTTTGACCTTTAATTTGGACACCTGTCCTACATTCAATAAAACCCTCAACATGTCTTCACAATACCTCAAATCCCTTCCACACCACCATCTTCATGCATCCTCCATTACCCTACCCACCCTGACTCCCCGGTCCCCCCCAGTCCGAATATATCTTTGTTTAATATATAAAGCCATTACTCTATGACTCAAAGCCATCAGGCCAAGACCCCCACATCTCACATCCATCATTACCACGTCCTTGCGCAACCATGCCCTCCCAAACCCCCACACATACCTTAGAACCCTCCTCTGGATTTCTGCAATATCCTGTACTCTTAAAGGGAACACCCCCGCCACCCCCTACACCTTACTGTAAACCTGAGAGTTAACCACCAAAACTCTGTTGTAATGTTACGTCCCTAGCCCTTAAGCCTCCAAGCCTACCCAAAACCTTCCCTGTAACTAATTCCGAATTTATCTTCCTACATTCTTGCACCTCCGCCATGTACCATACTCCACAAACCCTAATTCTGTCCACTACTGACCATCCCAACCCCTCCCCCAAGCTCCCACCAATCCAATCCCCAACCTCTAATAGTCTTGACTTCATTAAATTAACTCTCATACCCGTAGCATCCCCAAATATCTGAATGACTCGACCAACCTTCCTTAGATCTTCCTCATGCATTGCAAGAACTGTAGTATCATCCACGTACCCAACAATAACCCTCCTCCACCCCCCATCTTCCCCTGTCCATTCATCACCTCATCCACTAGCCTATAAAATGGATTCTGCACGCAGGCAAATAGTAACTGAGAGAGCGGACAACCCTGCCTCATACCTCTCTCCATCAATACCGGGTCCCCCAACTTACCATTAACCTGTACCTGAACAACCGCTCCCTCATACAAGGTTTGCACCCATCTCACCACCCTCCCCCCCATACCTAACTTCTCCAAACAAACTCTTAAGAAATCCCTGTTCACACAATCATACACATTAGCCCAATCTAAACCGAGTATTCCCCCTCCAGTGCAGCTCTCAATAAATTCCCTTATGTGACTATGCCCATCCCTCATACTTCTTCCCGGGATGCCATACTGGCCCCCATGTATCACTGATCCGACAACCTTCAGTCTATTGCCCAGAAGTTTTGCATAAATTTTATAATCGGCGCACATTAAGGATATCGCTCTATAATCACTCAGTACTTTCCCTTCCTTCTTTTTTGGCACTAACACAACGATCCCGGTTTTCTGTGTTTTCCCCATCCTCCCACTGCTCCACATATAATTCAAGACTTACACTAAACCATGCCTAATACACTCCCAATAAACTCTATAAAAATCATTCGGTATTCCATCTATGCCCGGCGTCTTACCCTGACTCATCCCGTAAACCGCCTCCTCCACCTCCTCCTCACTAATACTACCCTCCAGCATTTCCTGTTCCTGTTGTCCTAATACAATATTACTCTGCATATCCTCAAATACCTCCTCACTGGCTTCTCCTCTGTTCCTCCTCCATTTCTCCCTAAACCAATAATCTGTATAAACACTAATGCTGTCCGTATCGGTAAGGCCTTGACCCTCCACATAACCTCCCCCCCCAGCAGCGACCACTAGATGTGCTATAGTAATCACCATTTGCCTTTCCCTAAATTTTCTCAGAACGTAACCTGATGGTTGATCACCCTTTAACACCTCCTCTAACCCCGCTCTAACTCTGATTGCGTTAAACCTTTCATTATGTAACTCTGCAATCTGACACCTTAAACCATCCTCATCCCCTCTCATACCTTCCCTACCCCCCCGTCGTAAAACGCATTCAGTTGTCCCTCCAGGTAGTTTTGCAAACCATACCGCCACCGTGCCTGTTCCCTGCCATGTGCCCTGAAAAACTCTGCAATTCCTATCTTAGCCCTCACCTCCCACCAGTCAAGCAAATCCATCTCACCATCCCTACCATCCCAGAAATGTGTCCACCATTCCTCGAAGGAAGAGCCAACATCCCCCTCCTGCAGAACCCTCACATTCAATTTCCAATACCCAGCATATATGCATACTATACCATCCACCCTCAGATCAGCTATCACCGCCCTGTGATCCGAAAAACCGACATCGAAAGCCCTCACCCTCTCCACACCTATCCCCTGCATCACATATATCCTATCTAACCTCGCCTCATAATTCCCATGAATGAACGTGTGCTCCACCCCATACTCCCCCTCCCCACCACATCTACAACTCCTACATCCCTTAACACATCCCTTAGAGCACCCAAGACACATCCTGTCCCCCTCGGTGACACATCCCCATTCCTAATCACACAGTTCCAATCACCCCCAAGTACAATTATGGAAGGTAAACCCCGCAAATAATACATCAAAACATCACGAACAAAACCAACTTTCACTCTAACGTTGTTGCATGCTGGCATATAAACTCCAATGAAACATACTCTCCTCACCCCCCAGTGCCCATCTACCCTTACGACCCTCCCCCCTCCCCCCTCCTCCCAACCCATGACACGCAATGGGCTGGCCTCCTTCACAGCCACTGCCACCCCTCCTTTTAATTGCAAAGCATTACTGACAAATAGGTTATAACCCCGCAAACGTAATTCACACCCTAACCTATGGTTATGCTCCTGCAAAAAACATACATCTACATCAAACCTTCGTAAAAACCATTCTAACCAAACCCTTTTTACCTCAGATTTAAGACCATTTACATTTATTGTGACACACTTGAACTTCCCAGAAAAGGTGGCTTACCCTTATGCTGCTGTGGCTTACTCAATTCACCTTTCATGGTACCCATACCATTTTTATCATTTTTCCTAACCTGTCCACCAACCCCTCCTTGCCCTCCCCCACCGAGCTTCCCCAGTACACCCCCTCCCCTGCTTGCCTTTTCCCCCACATCTACCCATGACTTCTTCCCAGGTCTCTGCCCAGGTGTTAAATCCTCATCGACGTCCAAGGCACCCGCAGTCCGTTTGCGTGAGCTCTCACTCACACACATATCTACCTCATGCGAGTCCTCTTGATGGACTTCCACCACCACTTCCTTGTCCTCTCTGTCATTCCACGAACCCTCCACCTGTCCCTGCTGCTCATCCATCAGCTGCACCTCACTTAACTTCTCGGGTCTGTTCTCCCTGGTCTCCGGCTCGTCCAAGAACTCCTGCAGCACTGCTTCCAACAACCTCTCCTGGGTAGACTCTTCCACGTCCACCCTTCCCTCAGGCAATGGGGGGCTCTCCCCTGTTACCTCCGGGAGGGTAACACACGTCCCCATCACCTCTTCCACCTTGTCCACCTTCTCACTCCAGAGATTCGTCTTCTGTCCATCTGCAACCCCCAACCCACATCCACATTGCACGGTTGCTGATCCACCATCCACGATAACGCCATCCTAAGGGCTTGCCTTCGAGGACACTGAGCCACCATGTGCTCGTAAGAATCACATAATCGGCAAGTTTTCCTCTTCCCCGCATAGTGGACAAATACCTGGGTCCTATAGCCTGTCAGCGTAACATACAAGGGTATTGGCCGCCTCAATGACATCTTCAGGGTGCAGGACCCCTCGGGCAGCCCTTCAAACGGCCCGTCCCTCCACACCCCCATACTAGCCATATGAACAGTTCCATAATTGCTGAAGGCTTCCTGAATGCCATACGACGTTGCCTCAAAGGGTACATTACGCACATTTACCCACGTGTAATATTTCGAAACATCATGTAGACACACCTCTACTGTTGAATTCACACTCATCCTCCTTTCCTGAAATTCATCCACAATCCTGGTGTGAAAGCCGGCTCTTGTAAACTTCACAAAAACCCTTGTCATTCCATTAAGGGCTACACCGTATAATTCATCGTTCGGTATCCCATAGACGTCCCTAATTATGGCCGATAACAGTACATGCATTGTCGCACTGCTTAATGTTCCTCGAACTAATTCAATACAGACAGTATTCACTCTCCGGCTGATACGATCCACCATGTTGGTGCCTAAGTCAAGCAGTCACCACCAGGTGGCGTGTAGGGAGACTCAAGAAGCGTCCTCTCTTCCCAGTGGTCGAGAGACGAAAGAAAGTTATATTTAGATGCTTTAGAGAGTATATTTGAGTGGTACAAATTGTGGTTTAAAGACTGTGAAAGAGATCTGCTGGAGAATTGTGCAGATGGAATGGAAATGAATGTTTTAATTAATCAACATTACGAATTGGATGAAAAACTGTCTTGTAAAAGTAAGGCTTTGAATAAATTAAAGGGTGTAAACCAGGCAGTTGATCACCCTATTAATGCAAAGGGTGTGTTTGCCAAAACCTCCAGAGTACGGTCTGGAGGAAATCAGGCTAGGTCGGCAAGAATTAATTGTTCAATTGCAGACCAGTCAGCCAAACAGTTCTAAGGATATAACACATAATGACTCTGAAGTATCTGTCAAGTCTCAAAAGGGAAAAATAATCCCAGTGGTAATAATCAGTAATAGTGGTTCCTCACATCAAGGAAAGAGGAATAAGTACCTCAGTAAGGGTAACCCAGTTAAAAAGAGGTCAGGCAAGGAAAAGAGAGATAAGATAAGATAAGATTTCGTTCGGATTTTTAACCCCGGAGGGTTAGCCACCCAGGATAACCCAAGAAAGTCAGTGCGTCATCGAGGACTGTCTAACTTATTTCCACTGGGGTCCTTAATCTTGTCCCCCAGGATGCGACTCACACCAGTCGACTAACACCCAGGTACCTATTTGCTGCTAGGTGAACAGGACAACAGGTGTAAGGAAACGTGTCGGAATTTCCACCCGCCGGGAATCGAACCCGGGCCCTCCGTGTGTGAAGCGGGAGCTTTAGCCACCAGGCCACCGGGCCAGGGTACTCATTTCACTAAAAATTGTAATGCCTGTAATTCATGGGATATTAAAGTGGAAAGAATGAAAGAACTTGACAGATTTATCAGATGTCTAGACAATCATAATGTAAAGGATTGTCATACCAAATTGAACAGTTGCTATCAATGCAACAAGGGAAAGCACCATACAGTTATGTGCAGGGTTGTATGTGATTCTTATAATAATGGTGACAATAATGATAATGTTAATAACCCTGACACTACAGTGACTGATGTAAAGGTTGTAGCTAATGGCAATAATGATGGCCTAGCTGAGGTAACTTTACCTGTGTTGGATGTGGTGATTAATGATAAACGGCGTAAATCCAAAACTGTAACAGCATTACTGGATCAGGGATCAAACGTACTTTCATAAAATGTAATTGCCTTAATGGGATGAAGGTACAAATGGGAGATCCTGCTATACTCAAGTTATCTGGCTTTCTCTCGAATAAGAAGGCCCAGTCATACGACACTGTTTATGTAACTGTCAGGCTGGGCAATGAGAGAAAACGTATTAATGCCGTAATTGTGGATAGGCTCCCAGAGAAAATATCTACAATAGGGCTTAGTAACGCTACTGAAAGGCTTTCAAGCAAGGTAAATTTGGCACCTTCTGGTATAAATAATGATTCTGTGGGGCCAATAGATATTTTGATAGGTAGTGACCATTATGCCACCTTTGTAAAGGGTATGACAAAGAAGATTAAGATAAGATTTCGCTCGGATTTTTAACCCCGGAGGGTTAGCCACCCAGGATAACCCAAGAAAGTCAGTGCGTCATCGAGGACTGTCTAACTTATTTCCATTGGGGTCCTTGATCTTGTCCCCCAGGATGCGACCCACACCAGTCCACTAACACCCAGGTACCTATTTGCTGCTAGGTGAACAGGACAACAGGTGTAAGGAAACGTGTCGAAATGTTTCCACCCGCCGGGAATCGAACCCGGGCCCTCCGTGTGTGAAGCGGGAGCTTTAGCCACCAGGCCACCGGGCCACTAAGAAATGCAGAGTCACCCTTCTAAGGACCGCAGGAGGTCACGTGATGTATGGCAGGCTTCCTCGTACTGATAAATAATGACTAGAGGAAGTAGTGAATACAGTCACGGTGTTTTACTCATAAAAGGTCAACTCAGTACAAGTATTCTTCTATCGAGAATGATGTTGAACCAGTCTAATTTGTGGGAGCTGGACAGCATAGGGATTAATATAAATGAGGAAAATCCAAATGATTCCATTACTCAGGAACAATACCTGAAGGATGTTAGAGGTGAATCTGGACATTACTGGGTGCGACTTCCGTGGAAGCTCAACCGTCCAGAATTACCTACTGAACAAGACACCAGAATTGATGACTGCTTATAATGATATAATTAATAAACAGTTAAATAATAAATTGTTCTTACTTCAGGCGACGATAAATGCACACCTTAAGTGCACAGGTGGTCCACTGAGCAAAGTAATTGGGTAAATAATCTTATGTGGACAATTTCTGGGTGTGACGTCAACTGAAGAGGAACTAATGAACATATGTGAAGGGGTTAATGAAATAATGTAAGGTGCAAGGATGCCCCAGAGGGAATGGAACAGTAATTAGTCCATTTTGAGGATCAATAAATATGGATGGCCATGGAGTTGGTGCCTATATGCAGTAATGTGCTGGGGCTGACTTGGGATACTGAGAGAGACTTGTTATTGTTAAAGTCTCATAATTCCAGTATGCCCAATAGTAATATTAACCCAGAGAGCATAGGCTTAGTGTCACACCTTACAATAAGAGAGAAATTGTTAATACCAGAAGGATGGAAGCTTGAGTGTGCTTTGGATGGAGCCCTACCTGAGGAGTTAACAGGTGGAAAGAATTAATGGGTGATTATGTAAATATCAATGTTGGAGTTCCCAAGCCAGGTTGCTGTGAAAATGGGAAAATTGTACTCCACGTTATTTAAGTCATCTAACAACGATCTCCGCCCGGCCGCAGTGTGGAAAATAAATTCCCATAATTATATTGTGTATTTTTTATAATGTAAATATTCATGATTAATGCATTACTGTTGTTCTAAATTGTATTTTGAATAGAACCAACAGGGTTCCCCCTGCGCCTACGTGGATGTGCAGGGAGACAGGTCAAGACAGGGCATCGAGGAGCGGGAGTGTTTTTGAATGGGGTTAAGAGGTTGTGAAAACATGGGACCAGGAAATTGGCGTTCACGGCGGCCTAAGGATTAATATAGGCCTCACTTCATAATAGGAAATGTCGCAACTGTTCCTAATGAAGAGTGAGGGAACGTGATTTATGGAACCACCGTAATAAAGTGGTAAAATTAATGAATAATGGTAGGACCGGTGGGGCTGGTGCGACGCCATGGAGTGTGTCCAGGGGAAAATACCCATGATTTAATCATCACTCATCGGTCTCAGATCTTAATGTAGTGACCTCTAATGTGTATAATAATTATGAGACATTAAATCGTCTTGTGAATTGTAAAGTAATCAGTGTTAATAACACTAAGTAAAGAGAAGGCGTGAAGTGAAATAAGTTGCCCTGCTCCGAGTAAACATGTTAGTCCTCGTGGTTCCTGTCCCGAGGATAGTGAAGTTTTTATGGAGTCACGACTTGTAAACTGGGACAAACCAATGAATACCTCGTCCTGCTGGAATAAGAACCGTGTCGGTGCAGCAGGACATCGAAATGAGATGGTGAATGGAGGAAATAAGGAGCATCAATCACCCACAGTTAAGTAACCCTTCTAGTTATAACAGACTGATACTGGCCAGTTAGGTATGTTGTAATTGGATAGGTTATGGGTGATCCAGCTACATCAAGTGACCAATGGAGAATATCTGGTGCAGTTATTAAATGAATCAAAGATGATGTACTGCCCACCTAATGTCACATTCATTGACATCTGGGTCAACAATGGGATATCCCACTGCTTTTTGGATACCGTCACTGCAGCAGTTTATGCATTATTCCTAGTTTTATTTGGATCAGGTCAATGGATTATGTACCGCAAGTATGCCACTGTAACTGACCAGTACTTAAGGCAAAAATCTGTACTCTTTGGTATCCAGGTGGCACTTACAAGCTTGATGATGATTATCGCATATGCAAGATTAGCACTGAAAGCAACACTCATTGGTAACCAAGTAATTTTTGAATATGAGCATGTGCAACCTACTCCCCCCCCCCTTCATTCAGTAAAACTAATATAATCTATACAGTCCACAATTAATTAGTAGCGCCGTACTTGTGGGTGATACCCCATTTATACTGGTCTCGGATAGATATGGATAAGATTGTGAGTGTCGAAGGGCCACCTGCAATGACCAGAGGTGGTTAAGTATTCTCACATGTCTACACGGGGTGACTACGGTAAACAATATAGTTGTTGTCTCCCAATGAGATTACTCGTATGCAGGTAATGTTGAGGTACATACAGGTAACACCCTAGAAAAATTTCCATAGTGTGTGTGACTTTGTGTGACTTTGTCAATGGTCCAAGTCGGACCGAAACGTCGTCGTAAGCTTCTCTCTTTTATGTGCGGGTTATTTGTGTATCGTTCCAGTCACGGTATTGTGCCTTTTTGTTATTTAGTGTGTGTGAGAGTGTAAGACCACTGTAATGTATGGTGTGTGTGAGCATGTAATACCACTGTAATGTATGGCGTGTGTGAGAGTATAAGACACTGTAATGTATGGTGTGTGTGAGAGTGTAAGACCACTGTAATGTATGGCGTGTGTGTGAGAGTGTAATACCACTGTAATGTATGGTGTGTGAGAAAGTGTAAGACCACTGTAATGTATGGTGTGAGAGTGTAATGCAACTGTAATGTATGGTGTGTGTGAGTGTAATACCACTGTAATGTATGGTGTGTGTGAGAGTGTAATACCACTGTAATGAATGGTGTGCGTGAGAGTGTAATAACACTGTAATGTATGGTGGGTGTGAGAGTGTAATACCACTGTAATGTATGGTGTGTGTGAGAGCGTAATACCACTGTAATGTATGGTGTGTGAGAGTGTAATACCACTGTAATGTATGGTATGTGTGAGAGTGTAATACCACAGTAATGTATGGTGTGTGTGAGAGTGTAATACCACTGTAATGTATGGTGTGTGTGAGAGTGTAATATCACTGTAATGTATGGTGTGTGTGAGAGTGTAATACCACTGTAATGTATGGTGTTTAAGAGTGTAAGACCACTGTAATGTATGGTGTGTTTGAGAGTGTAATAACACTGTAATGTATGGTGTGTGTGAGAGTGTAAGACCACTGTAATGTATGGTGTGTGTGTGAGAGTGTACGACCACTGTAATGTATGGTGTGAGTGAGACTGTAATACCACTGTAATGTATGGTGTGTGAGAAAGTGTAATTCCACTGTAATGTATTGTGTGTGTGAGAGTGTAATACCACTGTAATGTATGGTGTGTGTGAGAGTGTAATACCACTATAATGTATGGTGTGTGAGAGTGTAACACCATTGTAATGTATGGTGTGTGTGAGTGTGTAATACCACTATAATGAATGGTGTGTTTGAGAGTGTAACACCATTGTAACGTATGGTGTGTATGTGAGAGTGTAATACCACTGTAATGTATGGTGTGTGTGAGAGTGTAATAACACTGTAATGTACGGTGTGTGTGAGAGTGTAATGTCACTGTAATGTATGGTGTGTGTGAGAGTGTAATACCATTGTATGGTATGGTGTGTGTGAGTGTGTAAGACCTCTGTAATGTATGGTGTGTGTGAGAGTGTAATACAACTGTAATGTATGGTGTGTGCGAGAGTGTAATACAACTGTAACGTGTGGTGTGTGTGAGAGTGTAATACCACTGTAATGTATGGTGTGAGTGAGAGTGTAATACAAATGTAATGTATGGTGTGTGTGACAGTGTAATACCACTGTAATGTATGGTGTGGGTGAACGTGTAATACAACAGTAATGTATGGTGTGTGTGAGAGTGTAATACCACTGTAATGTATGGTGTGTGTGAGAGTGTAACACCAGTGTAATGTATGGTGTGTGTGACAATGTAATACCACTGTAATGTATGGCGTGTGTGAGAGTGTAATACCACTGTATGGTATGGTGTGTGAGAGAGTGTAAGACCAATGTAATGTATGGTGGGAGTGAGAGTGTAATACCACTGTAATGTATGGTGTGTGTGAGTGTAATACCACTGTAATGTATGGTGTGTGTGAGAGTGTAATACCACTGTAATGAATGGTGTGTGTGAGAGTGTAATACCACTGTAATGTATGGTGTGTGAGAAAGTGTAAGACCACTGTAATGTATGGTGTGAGAGTGTAATGCAACTGTAATGTATGGTGTGTGTGAGTGTAATACCACTGTAATGTATGGTGTGTGTGAGAGTGTAATACCACTGTAATGAATGGTGTGCGTGAGAGTGTAATAACACTGTAATGTATGGTGGGTGTGAGAGTGTAATACCACTGTAATGTATGGTGTGTGTGAGAGCGTAATACCACTGTAATGTATGGTGTGTGAGAGTGTAATACCACTGTAATGTATGGTGTGTGTGAGAGTGTAATACCACAGTAATGTATGGTGTGTGTGAGAGTGTAATACCACTGTAATGTATGGTGTGTGTGAGAGTGTAATATCACTGTAATGTATGGTGTGTGTGAGAGTGTAATACCACTGTAATGTATGGTGTTTAAGAGTGTAAGACCACTGTAATGTATGGTGTGTTTGAGAGTGTAATAGCACTGTAATGTATGGTGTGTGTGAGAGTGTAAGACCACTGTAATGTATGGTGTGTGTGTGAGAGTGTACGACCACTGTAATGTATGGTGTGTGTGAGACTGTAATACCACTGTAATGTATGGTGTGTGAGAAAGTGTAATTCCACTGTAATGTATTGTGTGTGTGAGAGTGTAATACCACTGTAATGTATGGTGTGTGTGAGAGTGTAATACCACTGTAATGTATGGTGTGTGAGAGTGTAACACCATTGTAATGTATGGTGTGTGTGAGTGTGTAATACCACTATAATGAATGGTGTGTTTGAGAGTGTAACACCATTGTAACGTATGGTGTGTATGTGAGAGTGTAATACCACTGTAATGTATGGTGTGTGTGAGAGTGTAATAACACTGTAATGTACGGTGTGTGTGAGAGTGTAATGTCACTGTAATGTATGGTGTGTGTGAGAGTGTAATACCATTGTATGGTATGGTGTGTGTGAGTGTGTAAGACCTCTGTAATGTATGGTGTGTGTGAGAGTGTAATACAACTGTAATGTATGGTGTGTGTGAGAGTGTAATACAACTGTAACGTGTGGTGTGTGTGAGAGTGTAATACCACTGTAATGTATGGTGTGAGTGAGAGTGTAATACAAATGTAATGTATGGTGTGTGTGACAGTGTAATACCACTGTAATGTATGGTGTGGGTGAACGTGTAATACAACAGTAATGTATGGTGTGTGTGAGAGTGTAATACCACTGTAATGTATGGTGTGTGTGAGAGTGTAACACCAGTGTAATGTATGGTGTGTGTGACAGTGTAATACCACTGTAATGTATGGCGTGTGTGAGAGTGTAATACCACTGTATGGTATGGTGTGTGAGAGAGTGTAAGACCAATGTAATGTATGGTGGGAGTGAGAGTGTAATACCACTGTAATGTATGGTGTGTGTGAGTGTAATACCACTGTAACGTATGGTGTGTGTGAGAGTGTAATACCACTGTAATGAATGGTGTGTGTGAGAGTGTAATGCCACTGTAATGTATGGTGTGAGTGTGAGTGCAAGACCACTGTAATGTATGGTGTGTGTGAGAGAGTGTAATACCACTGTAATGTATGGTGTGTGTGAGAGTGTAATACCACTGAAATATATGGTGTGTGTGAAAGAGTGTAATACCACTGTAATGTATGGTGTGTGTGAGAGTGTAATACCACTGTAATGTATGGTGTGTGAGAGTGTAATACCACTGTAATGTATGGTGTGCGTGAGAGTGTAATACCACTGTAATGTATGGTGTGTGTGAGAGTGTAATACCACTGTAATGTATGGTGTGTGTGAGAGAGTGTAATACCACTGTAATGTATGGTGTGTGTGAGTGTAATACCACTGTAATGTATGGTGTGTGAGAAAGTGTAAGACCACTGTAATGTATGGTGTGAGAGTGTAATGCAACTGTAATGTATGGTGTGTGTGAGTGTAATACCACTGTAATGTATGGTGTGCGTGAGAGTGTAATACCACTGTAATGTATGGTGTGTGTGAGAGTGTAATACCACAGTAATGTATGGTGTGTGTGAGAGTGTAATACCACTGTAATGTATGGTGTGTGTGAGAGTGTAATACCACTGTAATGTATGGTGTGTGTGAGAGTGTAATACCACTGTAATGTATGGTGTGTAAGAGTGTAAGACCACTGTAATGTATGGTGTGTTTGAGAGTGTAATAGCACTGTAATGTATGGTGTGTGTGAGAGTGTAAGACCACTGTAATGTATGGTATGTGTGTGAGAGTGTAAGACCACTGTAATGTATGGTGTGTGTGAGACTGTAATACCACTGAAATGTATGGTGTGTGAGAAAGCGTAATTCCACTGTAATGTATTGTGTGTGTGAGAGTATAATACCACTGTAATGTATGGTGTGTGTGAGTGGGTAATACCACTGTAATGTATGGTGTGTGTGAGTGGGTAATACCACTGTAATGTATGGTGTGTGTGAGTGGGTAATACCACTGTAATGTATGGTGTGTGTGAGGGTGTAATACCACTTTAATGTATGGTGTGTGTGAGAGTGCAATACCACTGTAATGTATGGTGTGTATGAGAGTGTAATACCACTGTAATGCATCGTGTGTACGAGAGCGTAATACCAGTGTAATGTATGGTGTGTGTGAGAGTGTATTACCACTGTAATGCATGGTGTGTGTGAGAGTGTAATACCACTGTAATGTATGGAATGTGTGAGAGTGTAATACCACTGGAATGTATGGTGTGAGTGTGTAATACCACTGTAAAGTATCTTGTGAGTGTGAGTGTAATACCACTGTAATGTATTGTGAGTGAGAGTGTAACACCACTGTAATGCATGGTGTGTGTGAGAGTGTAACACCACTGTAACATATGGTGTGTGTGAGAGTGTAACACCACTGTAATGTATGGTGTGTGTTAGAGTGTAATACCACTGAAATATATGGTGTGTGTGAGAGTGTAATACCACTGTAATGTATGGTGTGTGTGAATGTGTAATACCACTGCAATGTATGGTGTGTGTGTGTGTGTAATACCACTGTAATGTATGGTGTGTGTGAGAGTGTAATACCACTGTAATGTATGGCGTGTGTGTGAGAGCGTAATACCACTGTAATGTATGGTGTGTGTGAGAGTGTAATACCACTGTAATGTATGGTGTGAGAGTGTAATACCACTGTAATGTATGGTGTGTGTGAGAGTGTAATACCACTGTAATGTATGGTGTGAGAGTGTAGCACCACTGTAATGTATGGTGTGTGTGAGAGTGTAATACACTTTAATGTATGGTGTGTGTGAGGGTGTAATACCACTGTAATGTATGGTGTGTGTGAGAGTGTAATACAACTGTAATGTATGTTGTGTGTGAGAGTGTAATACAACTGTAATGTATGTTGTGTGTGAGAGTGTAATACCACTGTAATGTATGGTGTGTTTGAGGATGTAATACCACTGTAATGTATTGTGTGAGTGAGAGTGTAATACCACTGTAATGTATTTTGTGTGTGAGAGTGTAAGACCACTGTAATGTATGGTGTGAGAGTGTAATACCACTGTTATGTGTGGCGTGTGTGAGAGTGTTATACCACTGTATGGTATGGTGTGTGTGAGAGTGTAATACCACTGTAATGTATGGTGTGTGTGAGAATGTAATACCACTGTAATGTATGGTGTGTGTGAGGGTGTAATACCACTGTAATGTATTGTGTGTATGAGAGTGTAGTACCATAGTAATGTATGGTATGTGTGAGAGTGTAATACCACTGTAATGTATGGTGTGTGTGAGAGTGTATTACCACTGTAATGTATGGTGTGTGTGAGAGTGTAATATCACTGTAATGTATGGCGTGTGCGAGAGTGTAATACCACTGTAATGTATTGTGTGTGTGAGAGTGTAATACCACTGTAATGTATGGTGTAGGTGAGTGTAATACCACTGTAATGTATGGTGTGTGTGAGAGTGTAATACCACTGTAATATATGGTGTTTGTGAGAGCGTAATACCACTATAATGTATGGTGTGTGTGAGTGTAATACCACTGTAATGTATTGTATGTGTGAGAGTGTAATACCACTGTAATGTATGGTGTGTGTGAGAGTGTAATACCATTGTAATGTGTGGTGTGTGTGAGAGTGTAATACCACTGTAATGTATGGTGTGTGTGAGAGTGTAACACCACTGTAATGTATGGTGTGTATGTGAGAGTGTAATACCACTGTAATGTATGGTGTGTGGGAGAATGTAAGACCACTGTAATGTATTGTGTGTGAGAGTGAAATAGCACTGTAATGTATGGCGTGTGTGAGAGTGTAATACCAATGTATGGTATGGTGTGTATGAGAGTGTAAGACCACTGTAATGTATGGTGTGTTTGAGAGTGTAATGCCACTGTAATGTATGGTGTGTTTGAGAGTGTAATACCACAGTAATGTATGGTATGTGTGACAGTGTAATACCACTGTAATGTATGGTGTGTGTGAGAGTGTAATACCACAGTAATGTATGGTGTGTGTGAGAGTGTAATACCACTGTATGGTATGGTGTGTGTGAAAGTGTAATACCAGCGTAATGTATGGTGTATGAGAATGTAATACCACTGTAATGTATGGTGTGTGTGAGAGTGTAATACCACTGTAATGTATTGTGTGTATGAGAGTGTAATACCACAGTAATGTATGGTATGTGTGATAGTGTAATACCACTGTAATGTATGGTGTGTGTGATAGTGTAATACCACTGTAATGTATGGTGTGTGTGAGAGTGTAATACCACTGTAATGTATGGTGTGTGTGAGTGTAATACCACTGTAATGTATTACCTGGAGTTTACCTGGAGAGAGTTTCGGGGGTCAACGCCCCCGCGGCCCGGTCTGTGACCAGGCCTCCTGGTGGATCAGCGCCTGATCAACCAGGCTGTTGCTGCTGGCTGCACGCAAACCAACGTACGAGCCACAGCCCGGCTGATCAGGAACTGACTTTAGGTGCTTGTCCAGTGCCAGCTTGAAGACTGCCAGGGGTCTGTTGGTAATCCCCCTTATGTGTGCTGGGAGGCAGTTGAACAGTCTCGGGCCCCTGACACTTATTGTATGGTCTCTTAACGTGCTAGTGACACCCCTGCTTTTCATTGGGGGGATGGTGCATCGTCTGCCAAGTCTTTTGCTTTCGTAGTGAGTGATTTTCGTGCGCAAGTTCGGTACTAGTCCCTCTAGGATTTTCCAGGTGTATATAATCATGTATCTCTCCCTCCTGCATTCCAGGGAATACAGGTTTAGAAACCTCAAGCGCTCCCAGTAATTGAGGTGTTTTATCTCCGTTATGCGCGCCGTGAAAGTTCTCTGTACATTTTCTAGGTCGGCAATTTCACCTGCCTTGAAAGGTGCTGTTAGAGTGCAGCAATATTCCAGCCTAGATAGAACAAGTGACCTGAAGAGTGTCATCATGGGCTTGGCCTCCCTAGTTTTGAAGGTTCTCATTATCCATACTGTCATTTTTCTAGCAGATGCGATTGATACAATGTTATGGTCCTTGAAGGTGAGATCCTCCGACATAATCACTCCCAGGTCTTTGACGTTGGTGTTTCGCTCTATTTTGTGGCCAGAATTTGTTTTGTACTCTGATGAAGATTTAATTTCCTCATGTTTACCATATCTGAGTAATTGAAATTTCTCATCGTTGAACTTCATATTGTTTTCTGCAGCCCACTGAAAGATTTGGTTGATGTCCGCCTGGAGCCTTGCAGTGTCTGCAATGGAAGACACTGTCATGCAGATTCGGGTGTCATCTGCAAAGGAAGACACGGTGCTGTGGCTGACATCCTTGTCTATGTCGGATATGAGGATGAGGAACAAGATGGGAGCTAGTACTGTGCCTTGTGGAACAGAGCTTTTCACCGTAGCTGCCTCGGACTTTACTCTGTTGACGACTACTCTCTGTGTTCTGTTAGTGAGGAAATTATAGATCCATCGACCGACTTTTCCTGTTATTCCTTTAGCGCGCATTTTGTGCGCTATTACGCCATGGTCACACTTGTCGAAGGCTTTTGCAAAGTCTGTATATATTACATCTGCATTCTTTTTGTCTTCTAGTGCATTTAGGACCTTGTCGTAGTGATCCAGTAGTTGAGACAGACAGGAGCGACCTGTTCTAAACCCATGTTGCCCTGGGTTGTGTAACTGATGGGTTTCTAGATGGGTGGTGATCTTGCTTCTTAGGACCCTTTCAAAGATTTTTATGATATGGGATGTTAGTGCTATTGGTCTGTAGTTCTTTGCTGTTGCTTTACTGCCCCCTTTGTGGAGTGGGGCTATGTCTGTTGTTTTTAGTAACTGAGGGACGACCCCCGTGTCCATGCTCCCTCTCCATAGGATGGAAAAGGCTCGTGATAGGGACTTCTTGCAGTTCTTGATGAACACAGAGTTCCATGAGTCTGGCCCTGGGGCAGAGTGCATGGGCATGTCATTTATCGCCTGTTCGAAGTCATTTGGCGTCAGGATAACATCGGATAGGCTTGTGTTAATCAAATTTTGTGGCTCTCTCATAAAAAATTCATTTTGATCTTCGACTCTCAGTCTGGTTAGCGGCTTGCTAAAAACTGAGTCATATTGGGACTTGAGTAGCTCACTCATTTCCTTGTTGTCATCTGTGTATGGTGTGTGTGAGAGTGTAATACCACTGTAATGTATGGTGTGTGTGAGAGTGTAATACCTGGAGTTTACCTGGAGAGAGTTTCGGGGGTCAACGCTCCCGCGGCCCGGTCTGTGACCAGGCCTCCTGGTGGATCAGCGCCTGATCAACCAGGCTGTTGCACCACTGTAATGTATGGTGTGTGTGAGGGTAGTACCACTGTAATGTATGGTGTGTGTGAGAGTGTAATACCACTGTAATATATGGTGTGTGTGAGAGTGTAATACCACTGTAATGTATGGTGTGTGTGAGTGTAATACCACTGTAATGTATGGTGTGTGTGAGAGTGTAATACCACTGTAATGTATGGTGTGTGTGAGAGTGTAATACCACTGTAATGTATGGTGTGAGTGTAATACCACTGTAATGTATGGTGTGTGTGAGAGTGTAATACCACTGTAATGTATGGTGTGTGTGAGAATGTAATACCACTGTAATGTATGGTGTGTGTGAGTGTAATACCACTGTAATGTATGGTGTGTGAGAGTGTAATACCACTGTAATGTATGGTGTGTGTGAGAGTGTAATACCACTGTAATGTATGGTGTGTGAGAGTGTAATACCACTGTAATGTATGGTGTGTGTGAGAGTGTAATACCACTGTAATGTATGGTGTGTGAGAGTGTAATACCACTGTAATGTATGGTGTGTGTGAGAGTGTAATACCACTGTAATGTATGGTGTGTGAGAGTGTAATACCACTGTAATGTATGGTGTGTGTGAGTGTAATACCACTGTAATGTATGGTGTGTGAGAGTGTAATACCACTGTAATGTATGGTGTGTGAGAGTGTAATACCACTGTAATGTATGGTGTGTGAGAGTGTAATACCACTGTAATGTATGGTGTGTGAGAGTGTAATACCACTGTAATGTATGGTGTGTGAGAGTGTAATACCACTGTAATGTATGGTGAGTGTGAGAGTGTAATACCACTGTAATGTATGGTGAGTGTGAGAGTGTAATACCACTGTAATGTATGGTGAGTGTGAGAGTGTAATACCACTGCAATGTATGGTGTGTGTGAGAGTGTAATACCACTGTAATGTATGGTGTGTGTGAGAGTGTAATACCACTGTAATGTATGGTGTGTGTGAGAGTGTAATACCACTGTAATGTATGGTGTGGATATTACGTGTTTAGGGTCATTTTGGATTCTTGTGTATTAATCTAGTCTCTGTATTTATACCATCTTGTATTTGCATTGTTTTAAATAAAATAAAAAAAGCGATTATAATTATGACAAATGGTGATCATAATTCCCGTGAATTGCCATTATAATTATTATAAATGACCATTTTAACTATTACCCTGAGTGGGTATTAAAAATTTCAACGTGTCCTGCTTGTCTACAAGTGGTTTTTGATCCAAGTGGTGGCCCGGCCTTGGCTCCCTCTTTAGGGAGTGTCTGAGACCTAAGTCTCCCATGGGAGGAGGCACAAGTACCTCCTCATCTTTGGGACCAACTGTCCCCAGGCCTAGTCACAAGCTAGGCCTCTGGTCTGCCATCCCCGCCACAAGGGGGCTAATGGGAATGACAGTCTTATGAGCTAAAGGCTCGGGCTCAGGCACCTACCCTACCCTAGAAGGGTTAGGCATGATGTCGATCTAATAATTAATCATTTTAACTGTTACCCTAAATGGGCATCCAAAATTTAAAAGTCGTGAGACGTCACTTATCATATATGGTCTTCATCCGTAAGATAATATATCATATATAATTCGTAATAAAAACAGGATGCGAATATTTTATGTAAAACTTAATAGATATTTAAAACCAACTTATTAATGTTTATGAACATTCAATTTATATATGAAAGTCACATATATTGCTATTACTTAAAATTATTTTTCAGTTATAAAATTACTATTATAGATATATAATAAAGTATATAATATAAAACACTTGAGTCTCCCATAAATTATTGCGTTCTCTTATAATAAAAAACGTTGACTACCAGTACATGTACAAGGTATACATGTACAAGGTATACATGTACAAGGTATACATGTACATGGTATACATGCACAAGGTATACATGTACAAGGTATACATGTACAAGGTATACATGTACAAGGTATACATGTACAAGGTATACATGTACAAGGTATACATGTACATGGTATACATGTACAAGGTATACATGTACAAGGTATACATGTACAAGGTATACATGTACAAGGTATACATGTACATGGTATACATGTACAAGGTATACATGTACAAGGTATACATGTACAAGGTATACATGTACAAGGTATACATGTACAAGGTATACATGTACATGGTATACATGTACAAGGTATACATGTACAAGGTATACATGTACAAGGTATACATGTACAAGGTATACATGTACAAGGTATACATGTACATGGTATACATGTACAAGGTATACATGTACAAGGTATACATGTACAAGGTATACATGTACATGGTATACATGTACAAGGTATACATGTACAAGGTATACATGTACATGGTATACATGTACAAGGTATACATGTACAAGGTATACATGTACATGGTATACATGTACAAGGTATACATGTACAAGGTATACATGTACAAGGTATACATGTACAAGGTATACATGTACATGGTATACATGTACAAGGTATACATGTACAAGGTATACATGTACAAGGTATACATGTACAAGGTATACATGTACATGGTATACATGTACAAGGTATACATGTACAAGGTATACATGTACAAGGTATACATGTACAAGGTATACATGTACATGGTATACATGTACAAGGTATACAAGTACATGTACAAGGTATACATGTACAAGGTATACATGTACAAGGTATACATGTACAAGGTATACATGTACAAGGTATACATGTACAAGGTATACATGTACAAGGTATACATGTACATGGTATACATGTACAAGGTATACATGTACAAGGTATACATGTACAAGGTATACATGTACATGGTATACATGTACAAGGTATACATGTACATTGTATACATGTACATGGTATACATGTACAATGTATACATGTACAAGGTATACATGTACAATGTATACATGTACAAGGTATACATGGTATACATGTACAAGGTATACATGTACAAGGTATACACGGTATACATGTACAAGGTATACATGTACATGGTATACATGTACAAGGTATACATGTACAAGGTATACATGTACATGTACAAGGTATACATGTATACATGTACATGGTATACATGTACAAGGTATACATGTACAAGGTATACATGTACAAGGTATACATGTACAAGGTATACATGGTATACATGTACAATACATGGTATACATGTACAAGGTATACATGTACAAGGTATACATGTACATGGTATACATGTACAAGGTATACATGTACAAGATATACATGTACATGGTATACATGTACAAGGTATACATGTACAAGGTATACATGTACAAGGTATACATGTACATTGTATACATGTACAAGGTATACATGTACAAGGTATACATGTACAAGATATACATGTACATGGTATACATGTACAAGGTATACATGTACAAGGTATACATGTACAAGGTATACATGTACATGGTATACATGTACAAGGTATACATGTACAAGGTATACATGTACAAGGTATACATGTACAAGATATACATGTACATGGTATACATGTACAAGGTATGCATGTACAAGGTATACATGTACAAGGTATAAATGTACATGGTATACATGTACAAGGTATACATGTACATGGTATACATGTACAAGGTATACATGTACAAGGTATACATGTACAAGGTATACATGTACAAGGTATACATGTACAAGATATACATGTACATGGTATACATGTACAAGGTATACATGTACAAGGTATACATATACAAGGTATAAATGTACATGGTATACATGTACAAGGTATACATGTACATGGTATACATGTACAAGGTATACATGTACAAGGTATACATGTACAAGGTATACATGTACAAGGTATACATGTACATGGTATACATGTACAAGGTATACATGTACAAGGTATACATGTACAAGGTATACATGTACAAGGTATACATGTACATGGTATACATGTACATGGTATACATGTACAAGGTATACATGTACAAGGTATACATGTACAAGGTATACATGTACAAGGTATACATGTACAAGGTGTACATGTACAAGGTATACATGTACATGGTATACATGTACAAGGTATACATGCACAAGGTATACATCTACAAGTTATACATGTACATGGTGTACATGTACAAGGTATACATGTACATGGTATACATGTACAAGGTATACATGTACAAGGTATACATGTATGTGGTATACATATACAAGATATACATGTTCAAGGTATACATGTACAAGGTATACATGTACAAGGTATACATGTACATGGTATATATGTAAAAGGTATACATGTACAAAGTATACATGTACAAGGTATCCATATACAAGGTATACATGTACATGGCATACATGCACAAGGTATACATGTACATGGTATACATGTTCAAGGTATACATGTACAAGGTATACATGTACAATGAATACATGTACAAGGTATACATATACAAGGAATACATGTACAAGGTATACACATACAAGGTATACATGTACAAGGTATACATGTACAAGGAATACATGTACAAGGTATACATGTACAAGGTATACATGTACAAGGTATACATGTACAAGGTATACATGTACAAGGTATACATGTACAAGGTATACATGTACAAGGTATACATGTACATGGTATACATGTACAAGGTATACATGTACAAGGTATACTTGTACATGGTATACATGTACAAGGTATACATGTACATGGTATACATGTACAAGGAATACATGTACAAGGTATACATGTAAAAGGTACACATGTACAAGGTATACATGTACAAGGTATACATGTACATGGTATACATGTACAAGGTATACATGTACAAGGTATACATGTACATGGTATACATGTGCAAGGTATTCATGTATGAGGTATACACATACAAGGTATACATGTACAAGGTATACATGTACAAGGAATACATGTACAAGGTATACATATACAAGGTATACATGTACAAGGTATACATGTACAAGGTATACATGTACATGGTATACATGTACAAGGTATACATGTACAAGGTATACATGTACATGGTATACATGTACAAGGTATTCATGTACAAGGTATACTTGCACATGGTATACATGTACAAGGTATACATGTTCATGGTATACATGTACAAGGTATACATGTACAAGGTATACATGTACAATGTATACATGTACATTGCATACATGTACAAGGTATACATGTCCATGGTATACATGTACAAGGTATACATGTACAAGGTATACATGTACAAGGTATACATGTACATGGTATACATGTACAAGTTATACATGTACAAGGTATACATGTACAAGGTATTCATGTAAAAGGTATACATGTACATGGTATACATGTACAAGTTATACATGTACAAGGTATACATGTACAAGGTATTCATGTAAAAGGTATACATGTACATGGTATACATGTACAAGGTATACATGTACAACATATACATGTACAAGGTATACATGTGTCAGCATAGTTGCTGATCCCTGTGTTGTATAGCATATAGTATCATCCATGTGCTTTAAATAGGAGATCCCTTTTAGGCCAGTGACTTTGTGTGACGTCACGGGGTGCGCATGTGTACGTTCGTACCTCTGCCTCGGCCTCAGTCGGCGTGTAGACCTAGACAGGCTAAGACAGGCAGAGGCTGGGCTCCATTTCCCATCAACTCAGTCTGACATTATATCGTTACCATTCAACTAGTGTGTCTACCTTTAACCCTCGATATCTCTATTTAAGAACCCCTACGATAAATGGTGGCAACGGAGGGCCTGTAATTCTGACGATTACAGCGATTTCTGGAGATAAATTTCGACAGAGCCGGCCATCTTGTGACTAGGCCTACGGAGAAGGTTAACACCAGCCAGCTACCTCAAGTCAGCTACTCTCCCAAGCTCCTACCAGCTTCTACACCATTCTCTGGTCAGTCTTTTTGTATTAGTGTTTATCTGCTTATTTGCATCACTCCCGAGGGGTTGACCCGAGTTTGCAAAATAAGCCAGCTTCCAGTCTGTGGTGAGGAAGCCCAGTCCAGCCTAGTCTACTTCATCCAGTTCTTTTGCCTGCCAAGCCAGCTTCCACCTCTGCTGTGCTCATCATGTGAAGTTATCAAGCTATTCTGTGCGAAGGGTTAAGATAAGCCAGCTAGCAACTAACCCAGGTGTCTTACCCCAGTACTCAAGTAAGCCACGTGAGTAGTCTTCATCGCTTGTGATTCAAGCTCCAAACCATTCTGAGTGCTTTTATCATCCTTGTGGTGTTGTGGTATTTCGTTGGTGTATTTTAAGCTAGCCAGCTTAGAATATCTTCGCGGCAGTGTGGCTGTTCTCAGTGAGGCTTACGCTGTTCAACCCATAGGCCCAACCACCCACGACCACGTGTGTCTCACCACGTGGTCTCAGACGCCTTAACCCTGTTTACCCACAAACCCAACCACACTCACTGTGTTGTGGTACTCACCCTACCTCTACCAGTGTTTTGGCGCACTACTAAGGGTTATAGCAGCATATTTTAAGGACCTCATAGGGGGTCAAGAGCTAGAGTGTGTCTTCGACAGTGGTGCCACCGTTAAAAGCCTCCTGTGTGAGTTCATCGTCGATGTAAGCGCAATTCTACGATCACGTGTGCAGAGGACAGCAGCAAGATGACATAAACAATCCTCCAACCTTCCACCATCAACCTCATTCTTCACCAAGTCGTTACAGCGATAATTAATATTTTTATTTTCATAGAGACATTTGCAAGTGTTGAGACATTTCTTTTGTGTTTCCAGTGATTTTCCTCTTAGTGACATTCAGTGACTCTTGATCAGACTCAGTGTTTGTTTGCAATAATCTTTTAATCTCCTTAATTCAGTGTTAATTTTCGTGCATTATCTTATGTCTGTTGTGTTGTGTCTTTTTATACACTTGAAGTAAGTACCTTAATGTTTTTCCTTTGTTGTGTGTGCAACATATGAGCAGTATAGAACTTGTGTTTACATTTCAGAATCACCTTGTGTTCTCAGTATTCCAGTGAAGTATTTCAGTAATTTTTCACTTCATATTCTGCATCACAACTCAGTGTTGTCTCAGTTATATATATTCTGCATCACAACTCAGTGTTGTCTGTTATATTTTTTTTTCATCCCAGTATTTGTGTATTTTTGTTTTGTTCCCTGTGTGTTGAACATTCTTGTGTTCATATTCTTTCATTTAGCCAGTGTCTAATTTGTCTTATTTCCACAGACAATAGTGCCATTATTTTGTGCAAGCAAGAAATCATTTTTACAAAATTTTTCACACATCAAGTTTCATTGCAAGAAATTCTAGTACAGTGGTCCCTCGATTATCGACGGTAATCCGTTCCTGGAAGCCGGTCGATTATCAAAATGGTCGATTTACGAATCAATTTTCCCCATAAGAAATAATGTAAATTCAATTAATCCGTTCCTGACACCCAGAAGTATTAAAACAAAAAAATTTTTTACATGAAATATTCATGTAGTACATAAACAATACAATGGGAAATGATGAATGAAACATTAACAGCATAACACTTACCTTTATTGGAGATTCTTCTTAGTGTATGGGAGACTGGAGGAGGAGGAGAGAGTGGATTGTTTATAGTTTGGAAGGGGAATCCCCTTCCAGCAACACCTCAGGTACCATTTGCTTTTCTGGGGTTGCTTCTTTTCTCTGTTTCTTAATGCCACTAGGACCAGCTTGAGAGTCACTGGAGTCCTGTCTTGCAAAATAACTGTGCAGAGAGCTCTGTTTCTGGAGTCTCTTTAAAACTTCCCTATTAGGGCCAAGACTCTGTCACTGTACAAGTTGCCGATATGGCTTGCAACATCCTTCTCTGGGTGATGTTTCTCCATAAATCTTTCCATCTTACCCCACATAGTAAAAATCTCCTTAATTTCTGAAGAAGGCACCTTCTTTGGAGCCATGGTAGCTTATTTAGCACTTAAATAACTTGCAAGCACTAAAATAAATGAAATATTATGAAATATTTCACTGGAGCACGTGAGAGGACCTCCGCTAACTGGTAAACAATGGCACACTGGCTGGGAAGGAAGGCTGAGGCGGGTCGAGGCCCGCTTACCTCGTGCATACGCGTCTGGGACGACGGGTCGAGACGGGTCGATAAATGAATTTCGGTCAATTTCCGAGTCAATATTTTGTCGAAAAAACCGGTTGATTTCCGAAATGGTCGACTTTCAGGCCGGTCGATTATTGAGGGACCACTGTATTGTGTTTATGTTGATGTGTTGTGTTCTGCATCACTGTAAGTGTTCAAACTTTTATGTTCTGTGTTTTAGCATCTATTATTTTTTCATGTTTCATTGAACAAATTCACTCTTAGTGCAATTTTTAAGTTCTTCCTTTAGAGTAAATTGTTCTTTTGCTTGTTAAGTATTGCTTGAGTGCAGTTAAGAGTTAAAGTGTTCGTTCCTTGATATATTTCTTTTCTTGTGTGTGTAATAATTTTTATTATTGCACATTGACTCATTTTGCAATAATTCTTGTGCAAATATTGTGTTGCCATTAAAGTCTTTCTTGCAGAAATTTTATGCAGTGTTTTTTTTTGATTAGCAATTATTTGCAATATTGCTACAGTTTATTTCAGTGCAGTTTAATATGCCCTGTTCTGTGCATAATATTTTATTCTGTCTGTTCTATTTTATTTTATTGCAGTGAATTGTGTCAGTTTGTTATTATTTTTTCACAAGTTTTATTGAGTCCATTTTATCATTTTATTGTGTATTTCCCTATTGCATTGAAAGTAAAGACAACTCACTGTGCCATTCATTCAATTTAAAGTAAAAGTTGAGCAAATTAGATTTGAGTAAAGTACAAGTTCTCTTGACTTTCAGTGTTGTTTGTTAAGTTGCATATTTTTCTTGTGTGAGTTCTTTGCTTACTGTGTAACCTGTCAATTTTTAATTACTTATGCAGAATCGTTAAGCATTTTTTCCCCATTTAAGTTAACTGCGTTGTGTGTTCCTCAGCTACATTTTCTTTTGTTTCTCTAAATTCTTGTTTTACATTTTGCAAATATGTCTCAAGTTTTCTCAAGCGATGCCTCAGCACATGCTGCTAGTACAACCATTAATGCGTCAACTCAAAATTCGAGTAACTCCTTATCAAACAATAGATATACTCAGACTTCTAGAATGCGTAATTTTAGTCGTGATCCGTATGATGCTATGCCATTGTTCAATGGTAATCCAGACAACCTTGAAAATTGGTTTACCGCAGTTAGAGCCAGAGCTGATGCTTCAGTTGATGGTCTTCCATCTGAGAGTTGTTTAATAAGTATCGGAAAGGAGAGTCTAGCCCGTTCTCCAGCAGCCTCACATGTATTTAACTTAATTCGTATGAAGGACTTCCAAGATCTAACCAGGTGGCAAGATTATGAACAGTTAATTCGCAATTATCTTGAACCGGTGCGAGAAACCGATCCGTTCATTGTTCTCAAAGAATTAGTTTGCACAGCTCCGAGACCAGAAGAGTCATTAGATGAGTTTGCTCTTCGTCTTAATAACCTAATGTCCTCATTCGTTAAAGCAGGTCAAAATTCCAAGTACCTTAAAGATAACGATAAACCAGCCCTTGAAGGATTTGCCAAATTAGCTGCATTTGGAGTTATTAAACAACTAATGCCACCGACATCTATGTATGGTTCAGCTGTCATAACTTTGGGGTCCAGTCACTGGACCCATTATGTACCTTTGTAATCTTTTGACTACCGCCCACAGGATGGGTATGGTGTGCATAAAGATATTAAACTAAAGTGTGTGTGTGTGTGTGTGTGTGTGTGTGTGTGTGTGTGTGTGTGTGTGTGTGTGTGTGTGTGTGTTTGTGTGTGTGTGTGTGTGTGTGTGTGTGTGTGTGTGTGTGTGTGTGTGTGTGTGTGTGTGTGTGTGTGTGTGTGTGTGTGTGACTCAACAATCAATATTTGCACCAATAACTCATTACAATTGTGACCGGGTGTGGAAGTGTGAATTGCTCATTACTCTATAATTTGTTCATGATTGTAGCCAAAGTATAAACGTAAGTAACCATTCTACAGAATTCATTACCTTTGTAACTTGTGAGCTCATTACCTTTGTACCTAGTTCAGCTATCAAAACTTTGGGGGCCCAGTCCCTGGACCCATTACGTACCTCTGTAATCTGTAAATACCTTTGTAACTTGTCATGATTGTGACCAGACTTACCTGGAGTTCATTACCTTTGTAAATTGTGAGTTCATTACCTTTGTAAATTGTGAGTTCATTACCTTTGTAAATTGTGAGTTCATTACCTCTGTAACTTGCTCAGCTATCAAAACTTTGGAGTCCAGTCCCTGGACCAATTATGTACCTCTGTAATCTTTTGACTACCGCCCACAGGATGGGTATGGGGTGCATAATAAACATATTAAACTAACTAACTAACTAACATCTATGTATGTATACAATTCAAGTCTGCTAGATGCTACTATGGGACCGCTTGCAGCTCTAATCCATGTACGAAATTTGTGTCCCGAGGGAACCTTCCTTTATCGTAAGTCTACGCCAAACACCTTGTCCACTCCTGTACTTCCTCTAGTTTGTGCTACTACCAAAACTCCCAACCTTAATCACTCACGTCCATCATCCAAAGCAAGTGTTAAGAGCTATCATTCCCATAGCACTCGTAGTATGTACAGTACCCACAGTCAAAGAATTTGCTACAATTGTGGTTACCGTGGCCATATCGCTATTAATTGTTATGACAGTCACCCTAAGAAGCGTCGTACTGATGATGAGTACCAGTCAGATCTTCCCTACTGTACTTATCATAGAATTCATGGACATGACACTTCTGAGTGCAATGCTCTCTACAACCTGCAGTACTCTAGATCTTTCCGTGGCCGTTCCAACCACAGAGCCAGGAGAGGAAACAGACGTCGTGGTTTACAAACTAACCAGAACCAGGCTCATTCCTCCAATTCGGGGGAATCCGAGCGCCCAAGTCTACTCGTCCAGTCGTGACAGTAGTAGGTGATAACGAGTACACCATCCCAATCCAAAATTCCTATGAAGCCTTAGCCAGCCTTGAGATTGACAGCCTTGCTGTTGATGCTGCTTCACACGTCTCTGACGTAGAGGAATTTGGGGATGAAATAGAAAATGCCTTCTCCGATGACAACCCACCTTTCTGTTTGCATATAACTCCTAACGAAACGATTGGTCCTTTAGTACAAGCTTCTGTCCATAATGCGCCCGTTCATGTGTTCATGGACTCTGGTGCGCAAGTTAATATCATTAGGTCTAGCTTGTTTAAAGAGAAGCAGTTACAACGTGTCCTCCTCGTTGAACCAACTACTGTAACCTCCCTTAGTGGAGTAGCTGGTTCTCTTCTGCGAGTCTGAGGTCAGACTTCGCTCACCTTTACTATCCAAGGCAGAGACTTTACTGCTGCTTTTTTTTTTTTTTTTTTTTATTCGCCGGTATTCTCCCGGCCCGGGTCTTTTCCAAGTAGTGGTGACCCGGCCTTGACTCCCTATCTGGGGAGTGTCTCGAGACTTAAGTCTCCCATGGGAGGAGGTACAAGTACCTCCTCATCTTTGGGACCAAGTGTCCCCAGGCCTAGCCACATCCCCCGCCCTCACGGGGCTCGTAGGGAGAAGCTAGGCCTCTGGTCTGCCATCTACCCCGCCTCAAAGGGGCTCGTGGGGATGGCAGTCTTATGAGCTGCAGATGGTAGCAAGCTCAGACTCTTCTTACTGCTGCTTTTCTTGTTGTCGACCAGATTACTTTCCCTGGTGACCTTCTACTGGGATTTGCTTCCATGCGAGACCTACACATTGTGCTTGACCCATACCGATGGCATGCCCAAATTGACGACTTGATCGTTCCATTCTGGGGTTACCAGCTTGGATCAGAAATCTGTCATACTGCTGCAGAGTATGATGTACGCATTAAGTCCTTACAAGCCAATGCATTCTCCAGTAGCGTACCCAAGCGGTCAGGCACTGGTAATTCTGTCACTCCCATCTGTGTTCCACCGGGCTGCGGGGGCGTTGACCCCCGGAACTCTCTCCAGGTAAACTCCAGGTAAACACCTTCAGACTTGCAGGATAGTGTTCCGTTGCCTCAAGTGTCCGAGGACACTCAGACTGCCTTGAGTGCACAGCCTATCCCTGCAATGACTGCTAGTTCGAGTAGTTTCTCCACAGGGGATGCTTTGTCAGAAAACGATTACTTGAAACTAGTAATGCCATCTCTTGTTGATGTCACATGCCGTCTGCAGAAAGACGTCTCTGTTGTGGCTAGTGCTCTCACTAGAGTGTCTGTTGTTGTTCCTAATGTTCCAGATGGTGATAACGTCCTAGTTGACAGTGATTCTTGCAAGGTCAAGGGTTTATTTGTTGAACCTTCCTTACATGTTGTAAGAGACAGTAAGATCCATTTATTCCTTGCTAACACTTTGGGTCACAGTGTTCGTCTCAGAGCAAATACCAACCTCGTTGACCTAGTTCACTATCCTTACCCTGTTCAAGTACAGGATGACGTGCCACCTGACCAGTGGGTCGGTGCTATTTCAACAGTGGAGACCTCATCCACTCCAATGGATCAATCCATCCCACCAGTTGAGGAGAAAGACTTAGCTCCCACTGATTTCCCAGACGAAGTCCAGCGCTTATTGACGCTGTTGAACAAACGTCGTAAAGCCATTGCCTTACCAGGTGAGAAGATGGGTATGACGAACTTATTGTCCCATCGTATTCCACTTGAACCTGGTACTAGACCTATTTATATACCTGCGTACAGAATGCCTCATTCCCAAGTTGCTGTCACAGAGGAACTGATCAATCAAATGCTCAATGATGGAGTTATTGCACCTAGCAATTCACCCTGGAATGCACCCTTGATCCTAGTGCCTAAGAAGGACGGCACTTGACGCCCGGTGATTGACTTTAGGAAGTTAAATGCGAAAACCATTCCAGATCGCTTCCCACTTCCTGTACTAGATGACCTTTTATGCAATATCGGAGATAACAAAGTCTTCTCGACCCCGGATTTGTTACAAGGGTTTTGGCAAGTCCCTCTTCACGAGGACAGCCAAGAGTTAACTGCATTCTCCACTCCCACAGGTCATTATCACTTCCTCCGAATGGCATTTAGATTACGATCGTCTCCTATCATGTTCTCTAGACTCATGACCAACATCTTTAGAGGTCTTATAGGTAAAGCACTTATGGTGTACTTAGACGATGTAATCGTCATGTCCGAAGACATGGACACACACCTGAAAATACTTGATATAGTACTTGGCAAGCTTGAAGAAGCCAATTTAAAGATCAAACTGTCCAAATGTCAATTTTTCAGATCAGAAATTAAGTTTCTGGGTCACGTAGTCACTCCTAGAGGGGTTACAACTAATCAAAGTAAAGTAACTGCAGTACTAAATTTTCCAACTCCTAAAACTGCTGATGCCGTAAGATCATTTGTGGGCTTAGCAGGTTTTTATAGATCTTTCATTGCCAATTTTTCTTCCATAGCTGCTCCGCTAACTGAATTGCTTATGAAAGATGCTCCTTTCGTTTGGACCTTCCGTCAAGAAAGAGCATTCCAAACTCTAAAAGAAAAGTTAACATCTGCTCCAATTTTGAAATTCCCAGATTTTTCTAAGCCTTTCTATCTAACAACTGAACGACATGATGGAAGGAATAGACTCTGAAGTGTCCCTATTTGCAGATGATGTGAACTTGATGAGAAGAATTAAATCGGATGAGGATGAGGCAGGACTGCAAAGAGACCTGGACAGGCTGGACATGTGGTCCAGAAACTGGCTTCTCGAATTCAATCCTGCCAAATGCAAAGTCATGAAGATTGGGGAGGGGCAAAGAAGACCGCAGACAGAGCATAGCCTAGGCGGACAAAGACTACAGACCTCACTCAGGGAGAAAGACCTCGGGGTGACTATAACACCGAGCACGTCATCGGAGTCACACATCAACCAAATAACTGCTGCAGCATACGGGCGCCTGGCAAACCTGAGAATAGCGTTCCGATACCTTAATAAGGAATCGTTCAAGACACTGTACACTGTGTATGTTAGGTCCATACTGGAGTATGCAGCACCAGTCTGGAACCCACACCTGGTCAAGCACGTCAAGAAGTTAGAGAAAGTACAAAGGTTTGCAACAAGGCTAGTCCCAGAGCTCAGGGGAATGTCGTACGAGGAAGGGTTGAGGGAAATCGGACTGACGACACTGGAGGACAGAAGGGTCAGGGGAGACATGATAACGACATACAAGATACTGCGGGGAATAGACAAGGTGGACAGAGATAGGATGTTCCAGAGAGGGGACACAGGAACAAGGGTTCACAACTGGAAGCTGAAGACTGAGATGAGTCACAGGGACGTTAGGAAGTATTTCTTCAGTCATAGAGTCGTCAGGAAGTGGAATAGCCTAGCAAGTGAAGTAGTGGAGGCAGGAACCCTACATAGTTTTAAGAAGAGGTATGATAAAGCTCAGGAAGCAGAGAGAGAGAGGACCTAGGAGCAATCAGTGAAGAGGCGAGGCCAGGAGCTGAGTCTCAACCCCTGCAACCACAATTAGGTGAGTACAATTAGGTGACTACGTGGTAATGCATTATTTACAGCTAAGTCAGCAGCGAATTCCCAAAGAGGAATATTGGGAATGACAGTCTTGTGAGCTGGAACCTCTGGTTCAGGTACCTACCCTACCCTAGAAGGGCTGGGCAAGGTGTCGATGACCTTGTACATGTATACCATGTACATGTATACCTTGTATATGTATTCCTTGTACAAGTATAATTTGTACATGTATACCTTGTACATGTATACCTTGTACATGTATTCCTTGTACATGTATACCTTGTACATGTATACCATGTACATGTATACCTTGTACATGTATACCTTGTACATGTATACCTTGTACATGTATACCTTGTGTGGAAAATATTTTAATTTTCCGAAACTATAGTGCCTAATAGGTGTTTAATGTGTCTATATGGGTCAAAAATGTATTTGAAAATAGAGTAGAACCAAGAGTTCCCTTTGCGCATGCGCGGATGTGCGGGGGTATAGGTGGACTCGAGCCATGGGAGAGGCGGATTGTTTTGAATGTGGTGAGGAGGCTGGGAAAGCATGGAACCACGAAATTGGCATTCACGGCGGCCTAAGGATTAATATAGGCCTCATTTCATAATAGGAAGTGTCGTGACTGTCCCTAGTGAAGAGTGAGGGAACGTGATTTACGGGACCACCGTAAAGGGGTGGTAAAATTAGTGAATAATGTTCGACCGGGTGGCAGGTGCACGGCCATGGTGTGTGTCCAGGGGAAATACCCGTGTGTTAATCCTCGCTCATCGGCCTCAGATCTTAATGGAGTGACCTCTAATTTGTATAATAGGTATGAGACGTTAAATCGTCTTGTGAATGGTAATGTAATCAGTGATAATAACATTGAGTTAAGAGAATGCGGGATGTGAAATAGATCGCCCTGCTCCGAGTGAATGTGTGATTCGTACCGAGGATAATGAAGTTTTATGGAATCACGACTTCTAAACCGGGACAAACCGACGGATACCTCGTCCTGTTGGAATGAGAACCGTGTCGGTGTAACAGGACATCGAAATGAGATGGTGAATGGAGGAAATAAGGAGTATCAATCACCCACAGTTAAGTAACCCTTCTAGTTATAACAGACTCATGCTGGCCAGTTAGGTTATGTTGTAATTGGATAGGTTATGAGTGATCCAGCTACATCAAGTGACCACCAGAGAACATCTGGTAAGTGGTGGGATTATGTACAAATGTTTTTCCTTGATGGATGTATCCAGGTGTATCCTACCCCCCCCCCCTTCATTCAGCTAAACTAATATAATCTATACAGTCCACAATTAATTAGTAGCACCGTACTTGTGGGTGCTATCCAATCCATACTGGTCTCAGATAGATATGGATAAGATTGTGAGGTCGAAGGAACCACTTGCCGCGACCAGGGGTGGTTAAGTTTTCTCACATGTCTACACGGGGTGACTACGGTAAACAATATGGTTGTCTCCCAATGAGATTACTGGTATGTATATAATGTTGAGGTACATACAGGTAAGCACCCTAGAAAAATTTTCCATATCTGCCCGTTGGTCCTTCGTGAACCGGATGCAATCAGTGAAAAAATTAATTGAATTACTTAATAATTAAGTGACTGATTGAAGGAAGTGGGTGTAGGGTGCACAAGTTTAATCGATCGTGTGATGGATGATAATTAGCCCAATTAATTGCTAGCACATGTGTGGCTAGGATTTATACAAGAGTAAAAGTGCAAGAATTACTCTTATAAGGCACCTACTTAAGTTGTATAATCAGTGATTAATAATTCTCTAACCATGACTGGATCTAATGGAGTTAATGTGGCTGACAAGTCCGTGAATTTTAGAGTAATGAAAGCATCATTACAGGCTATTAAAAGCCATGTGACGAAGACATTTGATTTAGTGAATCAAAGAACCATGAACCCTAATGAATTAAAGTTATATTTAGATGCTTTAGAGAGTAGATTTGATTGGTATAAATTGTGGTTTAAAGACTGTGAAAGAGATCTGCTAGAGAATTGTGCAGATGGAATGGAAATGAATGTTTTAATTAATCAACATTACGAATTGGAAGAAAAACTGTCTTGTAAAAGTAAGGCTTTGAATAAATTAAAGGGTGTAAGCCAGGCAGTTGATCAACCTATTAATGCAAAGGGTGGGTTTGCCAAAACCTCCATAGTACTGTCTGGAGGAAATCAGACTAGGTCGGCAGGAATTAATTGTTCAATTACAGACCAGTCAGCCAAACAGTTCTAAGGATATAACACATAATGACTCTGAAGTATCTGTCAAGTCTCAAAAGGGAAAAATAATCCCAGTGGTAATAATCATAGTTAAGAGTTAAATAGGCACATATCAAGTCAGGAATCAGTAATAGTGGTTCCTCACATCAAGGTAAGAGGAATAAGTACCTCAGTAAGTGTAACCCAGTTAATAAGAGGTCAGGCAAGGAAAAGAGAGACTGCCTCTTCTGCCAGGGTACTCATTTCACTAAAAATTGTAATCCTATAATTCGTGGGATATTAAAGTGGAGAGGATGAAAGAACTTGACAGATTTATCAGATGTCTAGACAATCATAATGTAAAGGATTGTCATACCAAATTGAACATTTGCTATCAATGCAACAAGGGAAGGCACCATACAGTTATGTGCAGGGTTGTATGTGATTCTTATAATAATAGTGACCATAATGATAATGTTAATAACCCTGACACTACAGTAACGGATGTAAAGGTTGCAGCTAATGGCAATAATGATGGCCTAGCTGAGGTAGCCTTGCCGGTGTTGGATGTAATAATTCAGGATAAAGGGCATAAATCCAAAACCATGCGGCGTCACTCTCCTCAACACTGGTACGGGCCATGTAATATATGGCAGACTACCGCCTAGTAATAATGACTAGAGGAAGTAGTGAATACAGTCACGGTGTCTTACTCATAAAAGGTCAACCCAGTACAAGTATTCTTCTATCGAGAAAGATGTTGAACCAGTCTAATTTGTGGGAGCTGGACAGCATAGGGATTAATATAAATGAGGAAAGTCCAAATGATTCTTTTACTCAGGAACAATACCTGAAGGATGTTAAATGTGAATCTGGACATTACTGGGTGCGACTTCCGTGGAAGCTTGACCGTCCAGAATTACCTACTAATTATAGGATGGCGTATGGACAGTTAAAGGGCCCAGCTCTGCGAACTGAGCAAGACACCAAAATTGTTGACTGCTTATAATGATATAATTAATAAACAGTTAAATAATAAATTGTTCCTACTTCAGGCGACGATAAATACACACCTTAAGCGCACAGGTGGTCCACTGAGCGAAGTAATTGGGTAAATAATCTTATGTGGACAATTTCCGGGTGTGACGTCAACTGAAGAGGAACTAATGAGGATACGTGAAGGGGTTAATGAAATAATGCAGTAATGTGCTGGGGCTGACTTGGGATACTGAGAGAGACTTGTTATTGTTAAAGTCTCATAATTCCAGTATGCCCAATAAATTAATCCAGGGAGCATAGGCTTATGCCCCTGAGAGAATGGAACACTAATTAGTCCATTTTGAGGGTTCAATAAATATGGATGGCCATGGAGTTGGTGCCTATATGCAGTAATGTGCTGGGGCTGACTTGGGATACTGAGAGACTTGTTATTGTAAAGTCTCATAATTCCAGTATGCCCAACAAATTAGCCCCGAGAGCATAGACTTAGTGTCATACCTTACAATAAGAGGGAAATTGTTAATACCAGAAGCATGGAGGCTTGAGTGTGCTTTGGATGGAGCCCTACCTGAGGAGTTAACAGGTGGAAAGAATTAATGGGTGATTATGTATATATCAATGTTGGAGTTCCCAAGCCAGGTGGCCAGTGAAGATGGGAAAATTGTACTCCACATTATGTAAGTCATCTAGCAACGACCTCCGCCCGGCCGCAGTGTGGAAAATATTTTAATTTTCCGAAACTATAGTGCCTAATAGGTGTTTAATGTGTCTATATGGGTCAAAAATGTATTTGAAAATAGAGTAGAACCAAGAGTTCCCTTTGCGCATGCGCGGATGTGCTGGGGTATAGGTGGACTCGAGCCATGGGAGAGGCGGATTGTTTTGAATGTGGTGAGGAGGCTGGGAAAGCATGGAACCATGAAATTGGCATTCACAGCGGCCTCATTTCATAATAGGAAGTGTCGTGACTGTCCCTAGTGAAGAGTGAGGGAACGTGATTTACGGGACCACCGTAAAGGGGTGGTAAAATTAGTGAATAATGTTCGACCAGGTGGCATGTGCACGGCCATGGTGTGTGTCCAGGGGAAATACCCGTGTGTTAATCCTCGCTCATCGGCCTCAGATCTTAATGGAGTGACCTCTAATTTGTATAATAGTTATGAGACGTTAAATCGTCTTGTGAATGGTAATGTAATCAGTGATAATAACATTGAGTTAAGAGAATGCGGGATGTGAAATAGATCGCCCTGCTCCGAGTGAATGTGTGATTCGTACCGAGGATAATGAAGTTTTATGGAATCACGACTTCTAAACCGGGACAAACCGACGGATACCTCGTCCTGTAGGAATGAGAACCGTGTCGGTGTAACAGGACATCGAAATGAGATGGTGAATGGAGGAAATAAGGAGTATCAATCACCCACAGTTAAGTAACCCTTCTAGTTATAACAGACTCATGCTGGCCAGTTAGGTTATGTTGTAATTGGATAGGTTATGAGTGATCCAGCTACATCAAGTGACCACCAGAGAACATCTGGTAAGTGGTGGGATTATGTACAAATGTTTTTCCTTGATGGATGTATCCAGGTGTATCCTACCCCCCCCCCTTCATTCAGCTAAACTAATATAATCTATACAGTCCACAATTAATTAGTAGCACCGTACTTGTGGGTGCTATCCAATCCATACTGGTCTCGGATAGATATGGATAAGATTGTGAGGTCGAAGGAACCACTTGCCGCGACCAGGGGTGGTTAAGTTTTCTCACATGTCTACACGGGGTGACTACGGTAAACAATATGGTTGTCTCCCAATGAGATTACTGGTATGTATATAATGTTGAGGTACATACAGGTAAGCACCCTAGAAAAATTTTCCATACCTTGTACATGTATTCCTTGTACATGTATACCTTGTACATGTATACCTTGTACATGTATACCTTGTACATGTATTCCTTGTACATGTGTACCTTGTACATGTGTACCTTGTACATATATACCTTGTACTTGTGTACCATGTATATGTATACCTTGTATATGTATGCCATGCACATGTATACCTTGTACATGTATCGTAGGGGTTCTTAAATGGAGATATCGAGGGTTGAAGGTAGACACACTTGTTGGATGGTAACGATATAATGTCAGACTGAGTTGATGGGAAATGGAGCCCAGCCTCTGCCTGTCTTAGCCTGTCTAAGTCTACACGCCGACTGAGGCCGAGGCAGAGGTACGAACGTACACATGCGCACCCCGTGACGTCACACAATGTCACAGGCCTAAAAGGGATCTCCTATCTAAAGCACATGGATGATACTATATGCTATACAACACAGGGATCAGCAACTATGCTGACAGCTCGGTCATGTTATGTATGTCATCTCAACATACACTACTATCTTATAGGCTGAACAGGCAGGCGGTTTTGGGCTGATTCTATACAATAACAAATTCATATATAACTTAGAACTAATGGATGGTGTCATAATTGTCGTTAACAAAATGAGTTTTACGTAATGGGTGTTAACGTAATGAGTTTTAACGTAATGCATTACAAACTATAAGAACAAATCATTGTACAATATGGGTGGAATTGATCGATCGATCTGTATTCATGCACTCTATGGATTCTGAGGAAGAATAAATATATATACAAGGTGAAATTAACAGCAAAGGCATCTGGTGCGCACTCAGATCATTATTGTCAAATTCTCAGAATATGGAGGGAACGTGAATACGAAAAAAAAAATTCTGAAAAACTAATCAGTTAATAACAAACAGTTGACAATTTACTTCATCTCGGACATCTAGTTATACAGACTATGTACATTTAAACCCAATTCTGCGAGGGTGAGGTTTACATATGCAGAATGGTTATCATCTCTTGGAGGATCGAATTCCTCTGCAATGGCTAACACATGCCTTGACTGAGGGAGATCTGAACGAGTATCTACAAAAGATACTTGTGGGTTTCTTATTACTTGTCGAGTACGCAAGGAGTAACGACATTCAGGTTGATTATCTGACTGAGTATCTGAGGTAGAGGGTACAGAGTCAAGAGGATTTTCAGCATCTGTCACATTAGTCTGGGTAGCAATATCAACATCGCATACTATTTTCATATGATCTAAATGCGATTCTTTGTACTTGCCAGTACTAATTTCTCTAACCTTAAACTTATTACCAGAGATATGTTCTACAACTCGATAAGGTCCGACAAACTTTTGATCGAGCTTAGGCATTTCTGATGTTTTGTTGAAATTTGCCAGCATTACTCTTGAACCTACTTTGACTTTTGATGGCTTAGCACGGCTATTAGTTACTCTAGTAAATTCTGCTGTTGATTTATGAAGTGTTTCACGGATTCTTCTAAAAACACTCTGAGCCATGCTGGTACGAGTTGCTACGAAATCATCAGAGTTGTAATTAGGTTTTGGAGTGGAATATAACAACTCATAGGGTAAACGCTTGTCTACACCATACAATGCATAATGTGGAGTATCACCTATGGAAGCATTGTAAGCAGAATTTATGGCACATTGGACATATGGTATGACTTCATCCCAAGTTTCACTATTGGGGTTGATAGTGGCTCTCAGGACATCAAGTACTTTCTTATTGGTTCGTTCGGCTAACCCATTGCTGGCAGGATGATGAGGAACAATGGTGGATTTAGAGATCTTGTATAAAGTACACAAATTTTCAAGAATCTCATTACAGAATTCACCTCCATTATCTGTTACTAAGGACTTTGGGGTGGTATGCCTGCAGATAATGCGTTCTTTAAACGCTTTAGCTACTGTCTCTGCAGTCTTATCTGCAATAGGAACTAACTCACAATATCTGGTGAAATGGTCTACCATAACACACAGATGTTTGTTGCCTTGGAGGGAACATTTAAAATTGGTTAACAATTCAAGGGCAACTCTTTCCCACGGTTCGCTAGTGGTTGGGTACACTTGGATTGGATTAGGACCATTGACATTTCCTTTATGTTGCATACAGACACTACATTTCTTAACATACTCGGAAATGTCAGTTGCCATACGTGGCCAAAAGTATTTCATTCTGGCTTGTTTCACAGAACGATCCATACCAGGGTGTGCAACACCTGGTGCATCATGAACTAGCTGTAGAGCTACGTTCACTAGTGACTGGAATTACTAACTGGTAAACTCTTCTGCTTGGAGTACCCAACTCGGCTGTTCGATACAGTAATTCTTGGCTCATTACAAAGTCACTAATGGGTGCTGGTGGCTTCACAGTAAGAATAAGATCTTCCTGGAGCAGGAATCGAATCACACCAGACCACATGGGATCTGTTCTTTGGGCATTTTTGACATCCTCGACAGTAAATGGAGGATCTGCAGTAACTACACTAACGTGTCGCGATAAAGCATCTGCGACTACATTCGACTTGCCAGGTAAATGTTCAAAAGTGGGATTGAACTCTTGGATAGTCAAGGTCCATCTGGCTAACCTTCCAGTAGGCTGTTTGTTCTGGAATAAAGGTATCAGTGGCGCATGGTCTGTCAAGATATGAACAGGGTACTGGTAAATAATGTCTCAGAAGTGCTTTAAGCACTAGAAGTGTATCTTAACCTGGTTTAAGTGTCAATGTGTAAGACTTGGCCATGTTTCCCTTATGTTAATATTTTTATTAAATGTACGGTGTCTTTTGTGTTACTGTTTCACGAATACTTATATATTTACCACTTATTTTCACAAATTTTTTTTGCTTGTTTTCAAGATCCGTTTTATAGAGGGATAAGGATTTTTCTGGCAGCAAATGGGATGGGTGATGAAAGGGGTGAGGGAGCTGGCATTGTTGGATATGTCGATGACACGACGATTTTGGTGAGCGGTAACATGGATTTGCTTCGGGTGGAAAAGTTAGTGAAAGTTTTTGAAAAGGCTTCTGGTATGACAATTAATACCGGGAAAACAAAGTATATGGATCTTGGGAAAGGGTCACGTGAGGAAGGAATAGTTGCTGAAAGGTGGGAAAGGGTGGACCAAATACTGATATGTCGGATCGTTTATGTAAGTGATATCAAGTTAGCACAACAAATAAATTCCGTGTGTATTGTTGGTGTTCTGAAGCGCCTCAGTGGTTTAAGAGCTGCTAATTTAAGTTTGCAACAAAGGGTGATTACAACGAATGTGCTATTATATAGTAAACTATGGCACGTTACAGCAATATTTCCGATACTTCGTTGTGAGATAAAAAGGTTACAAAAAAGCGTTTTTAGATTCATTTGGGGAACAGGGAGCGAATGATTAAGTAGAGTGGTTGTCACACTCCCGGTTGGCCGTGGAGGGCTGGGCCTTATAGATGTCGAAAAGAGGGTAATAAATATGTATTTAAAATGTAGTTATAAGCGGGAGGGGGGCGAGAGAAGGCGGACTTCATATGAAAAGTCAGGACATGCAACGGTGGTGGGGGGGGGGGTAGGGAGTTCATGATAGGTGAGGCAATGTTACGGGTCTTCATAAACGTGAGGGATCCTTCACATATTAAGTTGAGAAATCTTGATGGGGTGGAGGGTAAGGCTGTGGTAGCGGCGGTAGAAGGAGTTTATCCGATGTATGATCGGCGTAATATTTGGGGGCATTTGAATGACAAGGTCCTTGTTAGCACGATAGGATGTTTTGCATCAACAATTGAAGATAAAGGGGGTATCTCCATCAGAGGTACACCTGTAGCCATTAGAAACCCTAACAAGATTTTGGGATATGAAATAGACAGACTGCTCCACTCAACATCTCATGTAACTAAAAAGATCAACATAGCCAAAGCCGGTCTTAGCAGTCTCTTTCGATTCAATCAAGCCCCTCAACATGTCAAAAAACATCTGTATAAAATGATAATAAGACCAATACTCGAATACCCTTGTGTCCCAATGTCATTAACAACAAAGACCAACATGCTACGGCTACAAAGGGTCCAGAATAGAGCTCTTCGCTTCATTACCGATACCAGGAGGAGAGACAGAGTTAAAATGGCAGATTTACACATACAACAAGATATTACTGCCATAAATGTACGCCTCGACACTCTAAAAAAGAAATAACTCTATTCAATGCAAGAACTATACATGCCAGATAGAGAACATCCTATACAAGTGGTAAATACCACGGATTATATCATCAATACTCCTCCTCACAGGACTCAAAGAATGACTCCCCCACAGAGGGTCCGTCGTTTTATACATAAAGATGATTACCCTCGACCCATGATATTGAGCAACCTCCCTGATGAAGAAGATTGGGTACCACCAGAACACTTCTATATATACTAAGAAAATCATCGCCCCCAATTAGGGAGACATCTTATATAACAATCTAATGTAAAAATTATGCTATTTACCATGGCTGGACACCACCTGTAAGAAGCCATTGTCACGGAATTCCATAAACTGGCCAGATAATTATTGCCTTCATTGTCGCATAAATATCCGTTGTGCAATCGCAAAAAAAAAAAAAAAAAAAAAATGCAGTTGCAACTTGTATAATTACTACCAATTCTGAGTCATGTACTTATATATCTGTTATATCTATGTGACTCTGATGGGTTAGTCTTATACCCCTTAAAGAATATCTTATCATTTCACATACAGTTTAAATTACACCAAAGTGGTTGGGCCACTTACCTTTTATATCCTACCTCTCTCCCCCCTCCCACCCTTTTCCAATATTTCCATCCTTACCCATCCTTCTTCCTTACCCATCTTACCAAAGCTCTGGTCATAAGAAGCGAAGCGAAGGGGGTTTGAACAAATTGCGTTTAAAACCTAAAGTAAGAGAAGTTATGTATAAATTTTTACATGGAATCTTGCCGTCAGGAATGGTTTTATTCTATAAAAGAATACGAGAGGATGGGGAATGCAAGGATTGTGGCGGATTGGCGACTATTTTTCATACGGTGTATTTTTGCGATCGTATTGAACTCATGAGGGTATGGATGGGCAAGGTTTTAAGGTTAGTGGGGGGAGGGGGTTTGCAGGTCTTGAGGGTTTTAAGTTTAGACATAGGTGGAGTGAATAAAATGGTTGAGAATGCGATTGGGTATATAATTACGGATTATATATATATGATGTGGGCTATGAGGGAGGCGGACGTGCGTGCAAGAATTAATGCGTTGGCAGCAACTTTTTATAGGGCACAGTGTCGGAATAAAGGGGTGTATGGAGGGAGATGGGAGAGGGATTTTAGTGAGGGTTATAGAAATTTCACATTACGGGATTTATGGGATTTGCAAGGCAGGTAAGGGGTTACAACGGGCTAGTTTCCTAGAATGGGGAGTTAGCATGGAGAGTTGTTTTTATGGATGGATAATTGAGTTTTGATACCTAGGTTCAATTAGGTTATTGCCCCGAGAGTTTCAGGTACTACACAGTTATCAATGGAATTGTGTCGAAGTACGATTACATATTATTATTTTTCATGTATAAATCATTTAAAGGGTTTATAATAAACTTTTTCAATGAGATTCAAATATGTTTTAAGTATCTTTTATGAGTTTGATTCAAATTGTAAATAGTAAAAAGATCTTTATTTTCAGCTAAATTACTGTGTTTTTATTTTGTAAAGCACAACTTAATTGGTGTCAATTAGAAAATAGGTAGGTTTGATATATTAAGGTATTGTTTTCCTTTTAATGTAGTTTTAGATGGTGGCAACATGATGAATATAGCTAAGTTTGTTAGCGGAAATTTTTCTGTACTTTCGAGTTATAAAGGTGGATGCAATATTCTTGGTATCATTATCGTTGACGGTGGATGTGAATGTGTTAAATCTGACAGTATGTTTTACATTAAAATTCTTTTGTTTAGCACATGTGTGGTAAATTGACAGTCAGAAATATTTAGAATGAGAAAAGTGGGATTTTCTTTTTATTGTTTTTTATTTGTTGTAATTATGTACGTCAACGATTTGGAATGGTTAGTGGGTTTTTGGTGAATTTATGGTGTTGTTTCGATAATCATATTACAGTTGGAATACTTGGCTTAGGTTTATGGTATAACTTATGATAATGGTGAAATGTTTCTTAGAGCCTGAGCTTGTTACCATCTGCAGCTCATAAGACTGCCATTCCCACGAGCCCCTTTGGGGCGGGGCAGATGGCAGACCAGAGGCCTATCTTCTCCCTACGAGCCCCGTGAGGGTGGGGACTGTGGCTAGGCCTGGGGACAGTTGGTCCCAAAGATGAGGGGGTACTTGTGCTTCCTTTCATGGCAGACTTAGGTCTCGAGACACTCCCCAGATAGGGAGCCAAGGCCGGGTCACCACTACTTGGAAAAGACCCGGGCCAGGAGAATACCGGAGATTAAAAAAAAAAAAAAAATGTTTCTAGACATTACAAGGTTATTTCTTATGACAAGACGGTTCAATGTTTTTATGGCAAGCAATTTATTGGAAAAAATTTGAACGTATTCTCATAATGAGAGGGATGTATCAATAGACCTATGCTAATTAGTGTAGTGGTTTGTATATGTGTGTTCTAGATATAAGTAGGTCCATTCTTATCCTATATTCCTTTCTTGTGTTCAGAGCAGAAGGAATTTGATCTGCTAAAAAAAAAACAATGAGGGTAATGGACTGTACTTTCATCATTTTCGAGCTATTTAAGAAACAAAGATTAATTTGATGAAGAGTTAGGTTGTATTTTTACTAATGTTAACTTATACACATGTATCTAGTACAGGACAGTTTTAAGCTGCGGCATCAGATATAGTATTAGCCATGGGAAAACCTGGGTAGCCACAGCCACTCAAGAGGGAGAGGTTTTTTAGTGCCAGGAAGGAAAAAAAACTGGCAGGAAATGGCAGAAATCGTACACCAAATCCAGTCATTCCTGGAGTGGAACCACAGTCCATGGCCTCCACTCCAAACCAACAGATACAGATACTAATGCCGGAAAAAAAATCCCCCCCCAGTACCAACAATACCACCAGTCCGATAACATTCTTCTTTGCAAATATACAGGGTCTAAAGCCAGCAACAAACAACAAAATACCTTTCATCCGTGGACTGCTTGCAGAGGCAAAGGCAATGTTCGCGGCTTTCACTGAGACCCACATAAAGGATCACTTGGACAACGAAATATGGATCCCAGGTTACAACCTATACAGATGTGACAGAGTGAACAGGCAAAAGAGGGGGGGGGGGGTTGGCCTGTACATTGCAGAGTCACTTGTTTGCACAGAACTGCTTAATGCCTCAAATGACGTAGTGGAAGTTTTAGCAGTAAAGGTCGAGAACCAAAACCTAGTCATTGTGGTAGTCTACAAGCCTCCGGATGCAACATCCCAGCAATTCCAGGAACAGCTGTTAAAAATTGACCACTGTCTGGAAAATCTTCCAGCTCCTGCACCCAACATCTTGCTCCTGGGGGATTTCAACTTAAGGCACCTAAAATGGAGGAATATAGCAAATAATATTGTTGCAGTAATAACACCAGGAGGCAGCTCTGATGAAAACTCACACTCACACGAGCTTTTAAATCTCTGCACAAAATTCAATTTAAACCAGCAAATAATAGAGCCTACTAGACTGGAGAATACACTAGACCTCATATTCACTAACAATGATGATCTGATAAGAAATGTCACCATATCAAAAACAATATACTCAGATCACAACATAATTGAGGTTCAGACATGTATGCGCGGAGCCCCAGACCGACAAAATGAGACTAGTCACGAGGGAGCATTCACCAAATTCAACTTCAATAACAAAAACATAAAGTGGGACCAAGTAAACCAAGTCCTAACCGATATAAGCTGGGAAGATATACTAAGCAACACAGACCCAAACTTATGCCTAGAACAGATTAACTCGGTGGCACTCGATGTATGCACAAGGCTTATTCCTCTAAGAAAAAGGAGGAGTAGATGTAAAATAGAAAGAGACAGGCGCTCCCTTTACAGGCGACGGAAAAGAATAACAGAGCGGCTAAAAGAGGTCAATATATCTGAAATGCGCAGGGAGACACTGGTCAGAGAAATAGCAAGCATCGAACTTAAGCTAAAAGAATCCTTTAGGAGTCAGGAATCGCGGGAAGAACTAAAAGCTATAAATGAAATCGAAAGAAACCCAAAGTATTTCTTCTCCTATGCCAAATCAAAATCGAGAACAACGCCCAGTATTGGGCCCCTACTTAAACAAGATGGGTCCTACACAGATGACAGCAAGGAAATGAGTGAGCTACTCAAGTCCCAATATGACTCAGTTTTTAGCAAGCCGCTAACCAGACTGAGAGTCGAAGATCAAAATTAATTTTTTATGAGAGAGCCACAAAATTTGATTAACACAAGCCTATCCGATGTTATCCTGACGCCAAATGACTTCGAACAGGCGATAAATGACATGCCCATGCACTCTGCCCCAGGGCCAGACTCATGGAACTCTGTGTTCATCAAGAACTGCAAGAAGCCCCTATCACGAGCCTTTTCCATCCTATGGAGAGGGAGCATGGACACGGGGGTCGTCCCTCAGTTACTAAAAACAACAGACATAGCCCCACTCCACAAAGGGGGCAGTAAAGCAACAGCAAAGAACTACAGACCAATAGCACTAACATCCCATATCATAAAAATCTTTGAAAGGGTCCTAAGAAGCAAGATCACCACCCATCTAGAAACCCATCAGTTACACAACCCAGGGCAACATGGGTTTAGAACAGGTCGCTCCTGTCTGTCTCAACTACTGGATCACTACGACAAGGTCCTAAATGCACTAGAAGACAAAAAGAATGCAGATGTAATATATACAGACTTTGCAAAAGCCTTCTACAAGTGTGACCATGGCGTAATAGCGCACAAAATGCGCGCTAAAGGAATAACAGGAAAAGTCGGTCGATGGATCTATAATTTCCTCACTAACAGAACACAGAGAGTAGTCGTCAACAGAGTAAAGTCCGAGGCAGCTACGGTGAAAAGCTTTGTTCCACAAGGCACAGTACTAGCTCCCATCTTGTTCCTCATCCTCATATCCGACATAGACAAGGATGTCAGCCACAGCACCGTGTCTTCCTTTGCAGATGACACCCGAATCTGCATGACAGTGTCTTCCATTGCAGACACTGCAAGGCTCCAGGCGGACATCAACCAAATCTTTCAGTGGGCTGCAGAAAACAATATGAAGTTCAACGATGAGAAATTTCAATTACTCAGATATGGTAAACATGAGGAAATTAAATCTTCATCAGAGTACAAAACAAATTCTGGCCACAAAATAGAGCGAAACACCAACGTCAAAGACCTGGGAGTGATTATGTCGGAGGATCTCACCTTCAAGGACCATAACATTGTATCAATCGCATCTGCTAGAAAAATGACAGGATGGATAATGAGAACCTTCAAAACTAGGGAGGCCAAGCCCATGATGACACTCTTCAGGTCACTTGTTCTATCTAGGCTGGAATATTGCTGCACTCTAACAGCACCTTTCAAGGCAGGTGAAATTGCCGACCTAGAAAATGTACAGAGAACTTTCACGGCGCGCATAACGGAGATAAAACACCTCAATTACTGGGAGCGCTTGAGGTTTCTAAACCTGTATTCCCTGGAACGCAGGAGGGAGAGATACATGATTATATACACCTGGAAAATCCTAGAGGGACTAGTACCGAACTTGCACACGAAAATCACTCACTACGAAAGCAAAAGACTTGGCAGACGATGCACCATCCCCCCAATGAAAAGCAGGGGTGTCACTAGCACGTTAAGAGACCATACAATAAGTGTCAGGGGCCCGAGACTGTTCAACTGCCTCCCAGCACACATAAGGGGGATTACCAACAGACCCCTGGCAGTCTTCAAGCTGGCACTGGACAAGCACCTAAAGTCAGTTCCTGATCAGCCGGGCTGTGGCTCGTACGTTGGTTTGCGTGCAGCCAGCAGCAACAGCCTGGTTGATCAGGCGCTGATCCACCAGGAGGCCTGGTCACAGACCGGGCCGCGGGGGCGTTGACCCCCGAAACTCTCTCCAGGTAAACTCCAGGTAAGTTAAAGTCATTACCGGTAATACCAACTTTAATGTTAGTTGTATACATGTGTTTTGTAATGTAATATTCACATTGTGTTAGTATTATTTAAGGTATTGTGACATTTTAGTATACTTGATCATCGCTTGTATTTGTAGCAATGTTTTATATTATGTGGTAATGTTAGGGTTTAATTGGTAAATAAATATGTACATAGATAGCCTTTGAGCTCTGTTGAACTTCATTGTTACAATGTTCTATGTGATATTAATCTTTTGCATGTATTTATTCGACCTGGTTGAGGTGTCACTGTGTTTAGGTATGTCAGGTCTTCTAATATGTCACTAATACATTTTTCGTTATGGTTCTATGATTTGGTGTTCCTGTATCACCAGTGATTGTAAGACTTATTAAATATATTCTTGTTTAATGATAATTCAGGATGTTTCTGTTGGTGTGTGTGGGGGGGAAGTAATAAAATTTTAAGTCACTAACAGTAATAATACTTTTGTATGATAATAGATGTCGAATGTTGCGTGTGAGAGTGTAAGACCACTGTAATGTATGGTGTGTGTGTGAGAGTATAATACCACTGTAATGTATGTTGTGTGTGTGAGAGTGTAATACCACTGTAATGTATGGTGTGTGTGTGAGAGTATAATACCACTGTAATGTATGTTGTGTGTGAGAGTGTAATACCACTGTAATGTATGTTGTGTGTGAGAGTGTAATACCACTGTAATGTATGGTGTGTGTGAGAGTGTAATACCACTGTAATGTATGTTGTGTGTGAGAGTGTAATACCACTGTAATGTATGGTGTGTGTGTGAGAGTATAATACCACTGTAATGTATGTTGTGTGTGTGAGAGTGTAATACCACTGTAATGTATGGTGTGTGTGTGAGAGTGTAATACCACTGTAATGTATGTTGTGTGTGAGAGTGTAAGACCACTGTAATGTATGGTGTGTGTGTGAGAGTATAATACCACTGTAATGTATGGTGTGTGTGAGAGTGTAATACCACTGTAATGTATGTTGTGTGTGAGAGTGTAATACCACTGTAATGTATGGTGTGTGTGAGAGTGTAATACCACTGTAATGTATGTTGTGTGTGAGAGTGTAAGACCACTGTAATGTATGGTGTGTGTGTGAGTGTAATACCACTGTAATGTATGGTGTGTGTGAGAGTGTAATACCACTGTAATATATGGTGTGTGTGAGAGTGTAATACCATTGTAATGTATGGTGTGTGAGAGTGTAAGACCACTGTAATGTATGGTGTGTGTGAGAGTGTAATACCACTGTAATGTATGGTGTGTGTGAGAGTGTAATACCACTGTAATGTATGGTGTGTGTGAGAGTGTAATACCACTGTAATATATGGTGTGTGTGAGAGTGTAATACCACTGTAATGTATGGTGTGTGTGAGAGTGTAAGACCACTGTAATGTATGATGTGTGTGAGAGTGTAATACCACTGTAATGTATGGTGTGTGTGAGAGTGTAATACCACTGTAATGTATGGTGTGTGTGAGAGTGTAATACCACTGTAATGTATGGTGTGTGTGAGAGTGTAATACCACTGTAATGTATATTGTGTGTGAGAGTGTAATACCACTGTAATATATGGTGTGTGTGAGAGTATAATACCACTGTAATGTATGGTGTGTGTGAGAGTGTAATACCACTGTAATGTATGGTGTGTGTGAGAGTGTAATACCACTGTAATGTATGCTGTGTGTGAGAGTGTAATACCACTGTAATGTATGGTGTGTGTGAGAGTGTAATACCACTTTAATGTATGGTGTGTGTGAGAGTGTAATACCACTGTAATGTATGGTGTGTGTGAGAGTGTAATACCACTGTAATGTATGGTGTGTGTGAGAGTGTAATACCACTGTAATATATGGTGTGTGTGAGAGTATAATACCACTGTAATGTATGGTGTGTGTGAGAGTGTAATACCACTGTAATGTATGGTGTGTGTGAGAGTGTTATACCACTGTAATGTATGGTGTGTGTGAGAGTATAATACCACTGTAATGTATGGTGTGTGTGAGAGTATAATACCAATGTAATGTATGGTGTGTGTGAGAGTGTAATACCACTGTAATGTATGGTGTGTGTGAGAGTGTAATAATACTGTAATATATGGTGTGTGTGAGAGTGTAATACCACTGTAATGTATGGTGTGTGTGAGAGTATAATACCACTGTAATGTATGGTGTGTGTGAGAGTGTAATACCACTGTAATATATGGTGTGTGTGAGAGTGTAATACCACTGTAATGTATGGTGTGTGTGAGCGTGTAATACCAATGTAATGTATGGTGTGTGTGAGAGTGTAATACCACTGTAATGTATGGTGTGTGAGAGTGTAATACCACTGTAATATATGGTGTGTGTGAGAGTGTAATACCAGTGTAATGTATGGTGTGTGTGAGAGTGTAATACCACTGTAATGTATGGTGTGTGTGAGAGTGTAATACCAGTGTAATGTATGGTGTGTGTGAGAGTGTAATACCACTGTAATGTATGGTGTGTGTGAGAGTGTAATACCATTGTAATGTATGGTGTGTGTGAGTGTAATACCACTGTAATGTATGGTGTGTGTGAGAGTGTAATACCACTGTAATGTATGGTGTGTGTGAGAGTGTAATACCACTGTAATATATGGTATGTGTGAGAGTGTAATACCACTGTAATGTATGGTGTGTGTGAGAGTGTAATACCACTGTAATGTATGGTGTGTGTGAGAGTGTAATACCACTGTAATGTATGGTGTGTGTGAGAGTGTAATACCACTGTAATGTATGGTGTGTGTGAGAGTGTAATACCATTGTAATGTATGGTGTGTGTGAGTGTAATACCACTGTAATGTATGGTGTGTGTGAGAGTGTAATACCACTGTAATGTATGGTGTGTGTGAGAGTGTAATACCACTGTAATATATGGTGTGTGTGAGAGTGTAATACCACTGTAATGTATGGTGTGTGTGAGAGTGTAATACCACTGTAATGTATGGTGTGTGTGAGAGTGTAATACCACTGTAATGTATGGTGTGTGTGAGAGTGTAATACCACTGTAATATATGGTGTGTGTGAGAGTGTAATACCATTGTAATGTATGGTGTGTGAGAGTGTAAGACCACTGTAATGTATGGTGTGTGTGAGTGTAATACCACTGTAATGTATGGTGTGTGTGAGAGTGTAATACCACTGTAATGTATGGTGTGTGTGAGAGTGTAATACCACTGTAATATATGGTGTGTGTGAGAGTGTAATACCACTGTAATGTATGGTGTGTGTGAGAGTGTAATACCACTGTAATGTATGGTGTGTGTGAGAGTGTAATACCACTGTAATGTATGGTGTGTGTGAGAGTGTAATACCACTGTAATATATGGTGTGTGTGAGAGTGTAATACCATTGTAATGTATGGTGTGTGAGAGTGTAAGACCACTGTAATGTATGGTGTGTGTGAGAGTGTAATACCAATGTAATGTATGGTGTGTGTGAGAGTGTAATACCACTGTAATGTATGGTGTGTGTGAGAGTGTAATACCACTGTAATGTATGGTGTGTGTGAGAGTGTAATACCACTGTAATGTATGGTGTGTGTGAGTGTAATACCACTGTAATGTATGGTGTGTGTGAGAGTGTAATACCACTGTAATGTATGGTGTGTGTGAGAGTGTAATACCACTGTAATGTATGGTGTGTGTGAGAGTGTAATACCACTGTAATATATGGTGTGTGTGAGAGTGTAATACCATTGTAATGTATGGTGTGTGAGAGTGTAAGACCACTGTAATGTATGGTGTGTGTGAGTGTAATACCACTGTAATGTATGGTGTGTGTGAGAGTGTAATACCACTGTAATGTATGGTGTGTGTGAGAGTGTAATACCACTGTAATATATGGTGTGTGTGAGAGTGTAATACCACTGTAATGTATGGTGTGTGTGAGAGTGTAATACCACTGTAATGTATGGTGTGTGTGAGAGTGTAATACCACTGTAATGTATGGTGTGTGTGAGAGTGTAATACCACTGTAATATATGGTGTGTGTGAGAGTGTAATACCATTGTAATGTATGGTGTGTGAGAGTGTAAGACCACTGTAATGTATGGTGTGTGTGAGAGTGTAATACCACTGTAATGTATGGTGTGTGTGAGAGTGTAATACCACTGTAATGTATGGTGTGTGTGAGAGTGTAATACCACTGTAATATATGGTGTGTGTGAGAGTGTAATACCACTGTAATGTATGGTGTGTGTGAGAGTGTAAGACCACTGTAATGTATGATGTGTGTGAGAGTGTAATACCACTGTAATGTATGGTGTGTGTGAGAGTGTAATACCACTGTAATGTATGGTGTGTGTGAGAGTGTAATACCACTGTAATGTATGGTGTGTGTGAGAGTGTAATACCACTGTAATGTATATTGTGTGTGAGAGTGTAATACCACTGTAATATATGGTGTGTGTGAGAGTATAATACCACTGTAATGTATGGTGTGTGTGAGAGTGTAATACCACTGTAATGTATGGTGTGTGTGAGAGTGTAATACCACTGTAATGTATGGTGTGTGTGAGAGTGTAATACCACTGTAATGTATGGTGTGTGTGAGAGTGTAATACCACTGTAATGTATGGTGTGTGTGAGAGTGTAATACCACTGTAATGTATGGTGTGTGTGAGTGTAATACCACTGTAATGTATGGTGTGTGTGAGAGTGTAATACCACTGTAATATATGGTGTGTGTGAGAGTATAATACCACTGTAATGTATGGTGTGTGTGAGAGTGTAATACCACTGTAATGTATGGTGTGTGTGAGAGTGTAATACCACTGTAATATATGGTGTGTGTGAGAGTGTAATACCACTGTAATGTATGGTGTGTGTGAGCGTGTAATACCAATGTAATGTATGGTGTGTGTGAGAGTGTAATACCACTGTAATGTATGGTGTGTGAGAGTGTAATACCACTGTAATATATGGTGTCTGTGAGAGTGTAATACCACTGTAATGTATGGTGTGTGTGAGAGTGTAATACCACTGTAATGTATGGTGTGTGTGAGAGTGTAATACCAGTGTAATGTATGGTGTGTGTGAGAGTGTAATACCACTGTAATGTATGGTGTGTGTGAGAGTGTAATACCATTGTAATGTATGGTGTGTGTGAGTGTAATACCACTGTAATGTATGGTGTGTGTGAGAGTGTAATACCACTGTAATGTATGGTGTGTGTGAGAGTGTAATACCACTGTAATATATGGTGTGTGTGAGAGTGTAATACCACTGTAATGTATGGTGTGTGTGAGAGTGTAATACCACTGTAATGTATGGTGTGTGTGAGAGTGTAATACCACTGTAATGTATGGTGTGTGTGAGAGTGTAATACCACTGTAATGTATGGTGTGTGTGAGAGTGTAATACCATTGTAATGTATGGTGTGTGTGAGTGTAATACCACTGTAATGTATGGTGTGTGTGAGAGTGTAATACCACTGTAATGTATGGTGTGTGTGAGAGTGTAATACCACTGTAATATATGGTGTGTGTGAGAGTGTAATACCACTGTAATGTATGGTGTGTGTGAGAGTGTAATACCACTGTAATGTATGGTGTGTGTGAGAGTGTAATACCACTGTAATGTATGGTGTGTGTGAGAGTGTAATACCACTGTAATGTATGGTGTGTGTGAGAGTGTAATACCACTGTAATGTATGGTGTGTGTGAGAGTGTAATACCACTGTAATGTATGGTGTGTGTGAGAGTGTAATACCACTGTAATGTATGGTGTGTGTGAGAGTGTAATACCACTGTAATATATGGTGTGTGTGAGAGTGTAATACCACTGTAATGTATGGTGTGTGTGAGAGTGTAATACCACTGTAATGTATGGTGGGTGAGAGTGTAATACCACTGTAATGTATGGTGTGTGTGAGAGTGTAATACCACTGTAATGTATGGTGTGTGTGAGAGTGTAATACCACTGTAATGTATGGTGAGTGTGAGAGTGTAATACCACTGTAATGTATGGTGTGTGTGAGAGTGTAATACCACTGTAATGTATGGTGTGTGTGAGAGTGTAATACCACTGTAATGTATGGTGTGTGTGAGAGTGTAATACCACTGTAATGTATGGTGTGTGTGAGAGTGTAATACCATTGTAATGTATGGTGTGTGTGAGAGTGTAATACCACTGTAATGTATGGTGTGTGTGAGAGTGTAATACCACTGTAATGTATGGTGTGTGTGAGAGTGTAATACCACTGTAATGTATGGTGTGTGTGAGAGTGTAATACCACTGTAATGTATGGTGTGTGTGAGAGTGTAATACCACTGTAATGTATGGTGTGTGTGAGAGTGTAATACCACTGTAATATATGGTGTGTGTGAGAGTGTAATACCACTGTAATGTATGGTGTGTGTGAGAGTGTAATACCACTGTAATGTATGGTGTGTGTGAGAGTGTAATACCACTGTAATGTATGGTGTGTGTGAGAGTGTAATACCACTGTAATGTATGGTGTGTGTGAGAGTGTAATACCACTGTAATATATGGTGTGTGTGAGAGTGTAATACCACTGTAATGTATGGTGTGTGTGAGAGTGTAATACCACTGTAATGTATGGTGTGGATATTATGTGTTTAGGGTCATTTTGGATTCTTATGTATTTATTATTATTATTATTAAATATTCGCCGGTATTCTCCCGGCCCGGGCCTTTTCCAAGTGGTGGCCCGGCCTTGGCTCCCTCTTTAGGGAGTGTCTGAGACCTAAGTCTCCCATGGGAGGAGGCACAAGTACCTCCTCATCTTTGGGACCAACTGTCCCCAGGCCTAGCCACAAGCTAGGCCTCTCTGGTCTGCCATCCCCGCCCCAAGGGGGCTAATGGGAATGACAGTCTTATGAGCTAAAGGCTCGGGCTCAGGCACCTACCCTACCCTAGAAGGGCTGGGCATGGTGTCGATCTCTTATGTATTAATCTCTTCTGTGTATTTATACTATCTTGTATTTGCATTGTTTTAATAAAATAAAAATAAATAGCCATTATAATGATGATAAATGATCATAATAAACACTGTAAATGTCCATTATTATTATATATGACTTTTTTAACTATTACCCTAAATGGGTATCCAAAATTTAAACTTCCCATTAAGGATTTAATTACAAGTGGTTTCTTTATCCGTAAAGTATATATTAAGTATAAATCTTTCAAAAAACAGAACTCCAATATTTTATGTAAAACTTTTTAGAAACCTAAACTAATTTATTAATATTTATACAAAATTGAATTTGCGTATGTACGTCTCATATATTTTTATTACATAAAATTATTTTTCAGTTATATAATTACTATTATAGATATAAAATAAAGTATATAATATAAAATATTTTAGTCACCCATAAATTATTGCGTTCTCATGTAATAAAAAACGTTATTTACTACCAGTACATGTACAAGGTATACATGTACAAGGTATACATGTACATGGTATACATGTACAAGGTATACATGTACAAGGTATACATGTACAAGGTATACATGTACAAGGTATACATGTACAAGGTATACATGTACATGGTATACATGTACAAGGTATACATGTACAAGGTATACATGTACATGGTATACATGTACATGGTATACATGTACAAGGTATACATGTACAAGGTATACATGTACATGGTATACATGTACAAGGTATACATGTACATGGTATACATGTACAAGGTATACATGTACAAGGTATACATGTACATGGTATACATGTACATGGTATACATGTACAAGGTATACATGTACAAGGTATACATGTACAAGGTATACATGTACATGGTATACATGTACATGGTATACATGTACAAGGTATACATGTACAAGGTATACATGTACATGGTATACATGTACATGGTATACATGTACAAGGTATACATGTACAAGGTATACATGTACAAGGTATACATGTACATGGTATACATGTACATGGTATACATGTACAAGGTATACATGTACAAGGTATACATGTACATGGTATACATGTACATGGTATACATGTACAAGGTATACATGTACATGGTATACATGTACATGGTATACATGTACATGGTATACATGTACAAGGTATACATGTACATGGTATACATGTACATGGTATACATGTACAAGGTATACATGTACAAGGTATACATGTACAAGGTATACATGTACAAGGTATACATGTACATGGTATACATGTACAAGGTATACATGTACAAGGTATACATGTACAAGGTATACATGTACAAGGTATACATGTACAAGGTATACATGTACATGGTATACATGTACAAGGTATACATGTACAAGGTATACATGTACAAGGTATACATGTACAAGGTATACATGTACAAGGTACACATGTATATGGTATACATGTACAAGGTATGCATGTACAAGGTATACATGTACAAGGTATACATGTACATGGTATACATGTACAAGGTATACATGTACAAGGTATACATGTACAAGGTATACATGTACAAGGTATACATGTACAAGGTATACATGTACATGGTGTACATGTACAAGGTATACATGTACATGGTGTACATGTACAAGGTATACATGTACAAGGTATACATGTACATGGTATACATGTACAAGGTATACATGTACAAGATATACATGTACAAGGTATACATGTACAAGGTATACATGTCCAAGGTATACATGTACATGGTATACATGTACAACTTCAAATTCAAATTCAAAGTTTATTCTCTATAAGGATTACAATGCTGAGTTTACAGAATTTCGTTATTTTTTTTTTATATTTTATTTAAAACCAACAAATAGACAATAGACAAAAGGAAAAACCATAACGATGACAATATATGAACAATAACTGAAAAAACGTTACATTAGATATTGAAACAATAACGAATAACATAACATTATAACAAATATGACCACTATAACCTACATATAAAATCAGATACCGAAGCAGATCAACACCATGCCTAACCCTTCTAGGGTAGGGTAGGTGCCTGAGCCCGAGCCTTTAGCTCATAAGACTGTCATTCCCATTAGCCCCCTTGTGGCGGGGATGGCAGACCAGAGAGGCCTAGCTTGTGGCTAGGCCTGGGGACAGTTGGTCCCAAAGATGAGGAGGTACTTGTGCCTCCTCCCATGGGAGACTTAGGTCTCAGACACTCCCTAAAGAGGGAGCCAAGGCCGGGCCACCACTTGGAAAAGGCCCGGGCCGGGAGAATACCGGCTAATCTTTAACTAACTAACTCAAAATCATAGATCGATACCATGCCCAGCCCTTCTAGGGTAGGGTAGGTGCCTGAGCCCGAGCCTTTAGCTCATAAGACTGTCATTCCCATTTGCCCCCTTGGGGCGGGGATGGCAGACCAGAGAGGCCTAGCTTGTGGCTAGGCCTGGGGACAGTTGGTCCCAAAGATGAGGAGGTACTTGTACCTCCTCCCATGGAAATAAATGGTATAAAATACCGACACAATGGAAATATAAACACATATGCAGTATAATGTGATCCTTTATTGACTACGTTGGCTTTTTCAAGTCACAAACAGAACTGTTCTCTTTGTGACTTGAAAAAGCCCACTGAGTGGGCGAAACGTAGTCAATAAAGGATCACATTATACTGCATATGTGTTTATATTTCCACCTCCTCCCATGGGAAACTTAGGTTTCAGATACTCCCTAAAGAGGGAGCCAAGGCTGGGCCACCACTTGGAAAAGGCCCGGGCCGGGAGAATACTGGCAAATCTTTAATAATAATAAATAATCAAAATCATAGATCGATACCATGCCTAACCCTTCTAGGGTAGGGTAGGTGCCTGAGCCCGAGCCTTTAGCTCATAAGACTGTCATTCCCATTAGCCCCCTTGTGGCGGGGATGGCAGACCAGAGAGGCCTAGCTTATCGCTAGGCCTGGGGACAGTTGGTCCCAAAGATGAGGAGGTACTTGTGCCTCCTCCCATGGGAGACTTAGGTCTCAGACACTCCCTAAAGAGGGAGCCAAGGCCGGGCCACCACTTGGAAAAGGCCCGGGCCGGGAGAATACCGGCTAATCTTTAACTAACTAACTAACTCAAAATCATAGATCGATACCATGCCCAGCCCTTCTAGGGTAGGGTAGGTGCCTGAGCCCGAGCCTTTAGCTCATAAGACTGTCATTCCCATTAGCCTCCTTGGGGCGGGGATGGCAGACCAGAGAGGCCTAGCTTGTCGCTAGGCCTGGGGACAGTTGGTCCCAAAGATGAGGAGGTACTTGTGCCTCCTCCCATGGGAGACTTAGGTCTCAGACACTCCCTAAAGAGGGAGCCAAGGCCGGGCCACCACTTGGAAAAGGCCCAGGCCGGGAGAATACCGGCTAATATTTAACTAACTAACCATGAGAACTGCACGGTCCGCGCAGCTGCTCGCCCAGGTGTGCACTTGTACATTACACATCGTACCTACAATTAGATTTAGCTCAACATTTTTCAATAATGCCATACGTAGAAACATTCTACCCAATTTGCATAATAAAGAGCAGTTTGAATCAAAGAACATTCCACAATTATCATAAATTTACCCTAACCTAAGCCTAGTATTACATCTGTATTATAAATGTCTAATCAACACGAAAATTTTACCACATACCCCTAACCATATTCGTTGGTGTACATGATACAACCATCGATACCATGCCCAGCCCTTCTAGGGTAGGGTAGGTGCCTGAGCCCGAGCCTTTAGCTCATAAGACTGTCATTCCCATTAGCCTCCTTGTGGCGGGGATGGCAGACCAGAGAGGCCTAGCTTGTCGCTAGGCCTGGGGACAGTTGGTCCCAAAGATGAGGAGGTACTTGTGCCTCCTCCCATGGGAGACTTAGGTCTCAGACACTCCCTAAAGAGGGAGCCAAGGCCGGGCCACCACTTGGAAAAGGCCCGGGCCGGGAGAATACCGGCTAATCTTTAACTAACTAACTAACTCAAAATCATAGATCGATACCATGCCCAGCCCTTCTAGGGTAGGGTAGGTGCCTGAGCCCGAGCCTTTAGCTCATAAGACTGTCATTCCCATTAGCCTCCTTGGGGCGGGGATGGCAGACCAGAGAGGCCTAGCTTATCGCTAGGCCTGGGGACAGTTGGTCCCAAAGATGAGGAGGTACTTGTGCCTCCTCCCATGGGAGACTTAGGTCTCAGACACTCCCTAAAGAGGGAGCCAAGGCCGGGCCACCACTTGGAAAAGGCCCGGGCCGGGAGAATACCGGCTAATCTTTAACTAACTAACTCAAAATCATAGATCGATACCATGCCCAGCCCTTCTAGGGTAGGGTAGGTGCCTGAGCCCGAGCCTTTAGCTCATAAGACTGTCATTCCCATTAGCCTCCTTGGGGCGGGGATGGCAGACCAGAGAGGCCTAGCTTATCGCTAGGCCTGGGGACAGTTGGTCCCAAAGATGAGGAGGTACTTGTGCCTCCTCCCATGGGAGACTTAGGTCTCAGACACTCCCTAAAGAGGGAGCCAAGGCCGGGCCACCACTTGGAAAAGGCCCGGGCCGGGAGAATACCGGCTAATCTTTAACTAACTAACTCAAAATCATAGATCGATACCATGCCCAGCCCTTCTAGGGTAGGGTAGGTGCCCGAGCCCGAGCCTTTAGCTCATAAGACTGTCATTCCCATTTGCCCCCTTGGGGCGGGGATGGCAGACCAGAGAGGCCTAGCTTGTGGCTAGGCCTGGGGACAGTTGGTCCCAAAGATGAGGAGGTACTTGTACCTCCTCCCATGGAAATAAATGGTATAAAATACCGACACAATGGAAATATAAACACATATGCAGTATAATGTGATCCTTTATTGACTACGTTGGCTTTTTCAAGTCACAAACAGAACTGTTCTCTTTGTGACTTGAAAAAGCCCACTGAGTGGGCGAAACGTAGTCAATAAAGGATCACATTATACTGCATATGTGTTTATATTTCCACCTCCTCCCATGGGAAACTTAGGTTTCAGATACTCCCTAAAGAGGGAGCCAAGGCTGGGCCACCACTTGGAAAAGGCCCGGGCCGGGAGAATACTGGCAAATCTTTAATAATAATAAATAATCAAAATCATAGATCGATACCATGCCTAACCCTTCTAGGGTAGGGTAGGTGCCTGAGCCCGAGCCTTTAGCTCATAAGACTGTCATTCCCATTAGCCCCCTTGTGGCGGGGATGGCAGACCAGAGAGGCCTAGCTTATCGCTAGGCCTGGGGACAGTTGGTCCCAAAGATGAGGAGGTACTTGTGCCTCCTCCCATGGGAGACTTAGGTCTCAGACACTCCCTAAAGAGGGAGCCAAGGCCGGGCCACCACTTGGAAAAGGCCCGGGCCGGGAGAATACCGGCTAATCTTTAACTAACTAACTAACTCAAAATCATAGATCGATACCATGCCCAGCCCTTCTAGGGTAGGGTAGGTGCCTGAGCCCGAGCCTTTAGCTCATAAGACTGTCATTCCCATTAGCCTCCTTGGGGCGGGGATGGCAGACCAGAGAGGCCTAGCTTGTCGCTAGGCCTGGGGACAGTTGGTCCCAAAGATGAGGAGGTACTTGTGCCTCCTCCCATGGGAGACTTAGGTCTCAGACACTCCCTAAAGAGGGAGCCAAGGCCGGGCCACCACTTGAAAAAGGCCCGGGCCGGGAGAATACCGGCTGATCTTTAACTAACTAACTTAAAATCATAAATACGCATACCTGGAGTTTACCTGGAGAGAGTTTCGGGGGTCAACGCCCCCGCGGCCCGGTCTGTGACCAGGCCTCCTGGTGGATCAGCGCCTGATCAACCAGGCTGTTGCTGCTGGCTGCACGCAAACCAACGTACGAGCCACAGCCGGGCTGATCAGGAACTGACTTTAGGTGCTTGTCCAGTGCCAGCTTGAAGACTGCCAGGGGTCTGTTGGTAATCCCCCTTATGTGTGCTGGGAGGCAGTTGAACAGTCTCGGGCCCCTGACACTTATTGTATGGTCTCTTAACGTGCTAGTGACACCCCTGCTTTTCATTGGGGGGATGGTGCATCGTCTGCCAAGTCTTTTGCTTTCGTAGTGAGTGATTTTCGTGTGCAAGTTCGGTACTAGTCCCTCTAGGATTTTCCAGGTGTATATAATCATGTATCTCTCCCTCCTGCGTTCCAGGGAATACAGGTTTAGAAACCTCAAGCGCTCCCAGTAATTGAGGTGTTTTATCTCCGTTATGCGCGCCGTGAAAGTTCTCTGTACATTTTCTAGGTCGGCAATTTCACCTGCCTTGAAAGGTGCTGTTAGAGTGCAGCAATATTCCAGCCTAGATAGAACAAGTGACCTGAAGAGTGTCATCATGGGCTTGGCCTCCCTAGTTTTGAAGGTTCTCATTATCCATCCTGTCATTTTTCTAGCAGATGCGATTGATACAATGTTATGGTCCTTGAAGGTGAGATCCTCCGACATAATCACTCCCAGGTCTTTGACGTTGGTGTTTCGCTCTATTTTGTGGCCAGAATTTGTTTTGTACTCTGATGAAGATTTAATTTCCTCATGTTTACCATATCTGAGTAATTGAAATTTCTCATCGTTGAACTTCATATTGTTTTCTGCAGCCCACTGAAAGATTTGGTTGATGTCCGCCTGGAGCCTTGCAGTGTCTGCAATGGAAGACACTGTCATGCAGATTCGGGTGTCATCTGCAAAGGAAGACACGGTGCTGTGGCTGACATCCTTGTCTATGTCGGATATGAGGATGAGGAACAAGATGGGAGCTAGTACTGTGCCTTGTGGAACAGAGCTTTTCACCGTAGCTGCCTCGGACTTTACTCTGTTGACGACTACTCTCTGTGTTCTGTTAGTGAGGAAATTATAGATCCATCGACCAACTTTTCCTGTTATTCCTTTAGCGCGCATTTTGTGCGCTATTACGCCATGGTCACACTTGTCGAAGGCTTTTGCAAAGTCTGTATATATTACATCTGCATTCTTTTTGTCTTCTAGTGCATTTAGGACCTTGTCGTAGTGATCCAGTAGTTGAGACAGACAGGAGCGACCTGTTCTAAACCCATGTTGCCCTGGGTTGTGTAACTGATGGGTTTCTAGATGGGTGGTGATCTTGCTTCTTAGGACCCTTTCAAAGATTTTTATGATATGGGATGTTAGTGCTATTGGTCTGTAGTTCTTTGCTGTTGCTTTACTGCCCCCTTTGTGGAGTGGGGCTATGTCTGTTGTTTTTAGTAACTGAGGGACGACCCCCGTGTCCATGCTCCCTCTCCATAGGATGGAAAAGGCTCGTGATAGGGGCTTCTTGCAGTTCTTGATGAACACAGAGTTCCATGAGTCTGGCCCTGGGGCAGAGTGCATGGGCATGTCATTTATCGCCTGTTCGAAGTCATTTGGCGTCAGGATAACATCGGATAGGCTTGTGTTAATCAAATTTTGTGGCTCTCTCATAAAAAATTCATTTTGATCTTCGACTCTCAGTCTGGTTAGCGGCTTGCTAAAAACTGAGTCATATTGGGACTTGAGTAGCTCACTCATTTCCTTGCTGTCATCTGTGTAGGACCCATCTTGTTTAAGTAGGGGCCCAATACTGGACGTTGTTCTCGATTTTGATTTGGCATAGGAGAAGAAATACTTTGGGTTTCTTTCGATTTCATTTATGGCTTTTAGTTCTTCCCGCGATTCCTGACTCCTAAAGGAAATGTTCATGAGAAACACCATTAATGGTATATACAAGAAAGTAAACATACATACACATACACACACATATATATATATATATATATATATATATATATATATATATATATATATATATATATATATATATATATATATATATATATACACACACAGACACCTGTATATATATATACACACATGCACATACATAGTTATAAGTCGACAATTCCAAATATAACTGTATTGTACTTGAAACACTCGGGACAAATAATGTTAAAATTGCACCCCGGACATACCTCACACTCCCCAGAGAGGGAGTCAACGCCGGGTCACCACTACTTGGAAAAGACCCGGGCCGGGAGAGTACCGGCGAATAAAAAACAAAAAAAAAAAAAAACTCATAACATTTATCAAACAAACTCATCACGCTACCGCCCATTCTAGGAAACCAGCCCATTTCATCCTCCTTACCTGCCTTTCAACTCCCGTAAATCCCGTAATGTGAAATTCCTATAGCCCTCACTTAAATCCCTCTCCCATATCCCCCCATACACCTCCTTATTCCTACACTTTGTCCTATAAAATGTTGCTGTTAATGCATTAATTCTTTCACACACGTTCGCTCCTCTCATAGCCCAAGACATATAAATATAATCCGTAATTATATACCCTACCGCATTCTCTACCATTTGATTCACACCACCTATGTCTAAGCTTAAAACCCTCAACATCTGCAAACCCCTCCCCCTCCCACTAACCTTATTACCTTACCCAACCAAACCTTCGCTTCTTATGACCAGAGCTTTGGTAAGATGGGTAAGGGAGAAGGATGGGTAAGGATGGAAATATTGGAAAAGGGTGGGAGGGGGGAAAGAGGTAGGATATAAAAGTTAAGTGGCCCAACCACTTTGGTGTAATTTAAAAAGTGTATGTGAAATGATAAGATATTCTTTAAGGGGTATAATACTAACCCATCAGAGTCACATAGATATAACAGATATATAAGTACATGACTCTGAATTGGTAGTAATTATACAAGTTGCAATTTCTTTTTTCTTTTTTTTTTTCCCCAACCAAACCCTTATTAGTTCAATACATTCGCAAAAATACACTATATGGAAAACAGTCTCCCATCCACCACAAGCCTTGCATATCCCATCCTCCCGTATTCTCTTATGGAATAAAACCATTCCAGACGGTAAGATCCCATGTAAAAATCTATACATTACTTCTCGTACTTTAGGTTTTAAACGTAATTTGTTCAAACGCCCCCAGATATTACGCCAATCATACATCGGATAAACCCCTTCTACCACTGCTACCACTGCCTTACCTTCCACCCCATAAAGGTTTCCCAATTTAATATGTGAAGGATCACTCATGTTTATGATGACCCGTAACATTGCCTCACCTATTATGAACTCCCTATCCACCCACCACCGTTGCATATCCTGACGTATCTTATGAAGTCCGCCTTCCCTCGCCCCCCCCCCTCCCGCTTATAACTACGTTTCAAATACACACTCATAATCCTCTTTTCAACAGCTATAAGACCCAGCCCTCCTCGGCCAACCGGGAGTGTGACAACCGCTCTACCTAACCATTCGCTTCCAGTACCCCAAATGAATCTAAAAACGCGCTTTTGTAACCTTTGTATCTCACTACAAAGTATCGGATATATTGCTGCTACATGCCAAAGTTTACTATATAATAGGACATTCATTGTAATTACTCTTTGATGCAAAGTTAAGTGTGCAGCTCGTAAACCACTGAGGCGCTTCAGTACACCATCTACAATACGCACTGAATTTATTTGTTGTGCTAACTTGATATCACTTACATAAACGATCCCACATATCAGTAATTGGTCCACCTTTTTTCCCCCTTTCAACTACTTCACATTCCTCACTTAACCCATCCCCAAGATCCATATACTTCGTTTTCTCCTTATTAATTGACATGCCAGAAGCCTTTTCAAAAACGTTTACTAACTTTTCCGCCCGAGGCAAATCCCTGTTACCACTTACTAAAATCGTTGTGTCATCAACATATCCAACAATGCCAGCCCCCCCCACCCCTTTCGTCACAAACCCCATTTGCTGCCAATAAGACCCTAATTCCTCTATAAAAGGGATCCTGTCAACATGCAAAAAATATTTGTGAAAGGGGACAACCTTGACATAGACCCCTTCTCATCTGAATTTGTTCTCCTAACCTTCCATTTACCTGCACCCGCAAGGATGCATCTTGATACATTAATTTGGCTCATGATATAATTTCGTCTCCAAACCCCTGCCATCTCATAATCTTCCATAACGCTTCCCTTTCTACACTATCATATGCCGCCTCCCAATCTATAGCCAACACCCCCCCCCCTCCCAATTTTACTCTTTCTTCAATAAAACTTCTAATCAACCCATGCCCGTCATACAATAATCTTCCCGGTACCCCATATTGTCCCTTATCAATCACTTTACCCAGGACCTTTTTTATTCTGTTAGCTAAAATTCTTACAAAAATCTTATAATCACCACACAATAACGAAATAGCACGATAGTCTTTGACTGTTAATGGCTCACCTTTAGGCACTAGAACGACCACAGCCATCCGCTGCTGTGCCCCTAAAACCCGATCCCGCTTAAGGATATTGAATAATCTTACCAAAAACCCTTTTAAAACGCTCCAATTTTGAAGATAAAAGTCACTGGGCAACCCATCAATTCCTGGTGCCTTACCTAATTGCGCCCCGGATAAAGCTTCCCATGTCTCACACTCCGTTATCGGCCCTTCCAAAACGAATCCATCATGCTCTGTCAACTCACACTGCACAAACCTTCCAATTGACTGTAATGCTATTTTGCTTATTCCAACACCTTGCGTTTTCAACTTAACCCAAGCATCAATATACCCACTCACACCCTCAGTCGTCGTCAACACCTGGTCCACTTTATACCCTTGCATTCCTACCTGAACATTCAACCCCATTAACTCCATTGCCTTGTGACGTGTGTGTTGACTCTGCAACACACACGCCGACGGCCGATCTCCCCACAAAACCTCCTCGATCCCGCCCTTAAGCCTTTCCCCATCAAACCTCTCATTTTGTAAATTCCGGATATTTTCCTTCAAACTTTCAATTTCAATAACAGGATAATCAGCATTAATTTGTGCATAACATTCGCGCAACTGCCCCTCTAAATATTTTTGAAAACCGTATTGTAACTGATTATATCTCATCCCTCGATTAATATAATATTCCTTAATACGTTTTTTAGCTATCGTTTCCCACCAATTAACCATGGCAACATCCCCTGGTGCTTCTACCACTAAACGATCCCACATATGTCCAAAATACAAAAG